>NC_044319.2:2891944-3223536 GCF_007474595.2 Lynx canadensis | reverse complement strand
ATAAATGATATTACGATATTCTCTGTGTGTAATTCACCT
Organism: Lynx canadensis; assembly: GCF_007474595.2. Taxonomy (NCBI): domain Eukaryota; kingdom Metazoa; phylum Chordata; class Mammalia; order Carnivora; family Felidae; genus Lynx; species Lynx canadensis. The sequence continues at coordinate 3,223,497 of NC_044319.2, read as the reverse complement.
TCCCCGCTCCTCCCCTCCCCCCAGTATTCAGTAACTTCTTTTTTGGAAAGTACTGCCTTTCTCAGCCATGCTGAAGGAAACCCAACGAAAGGATCTGGCCGGGCCTGGGCCATACAAGAAGGGGCATGTCCCCACTGGAAGACCCGCAGTCCCCAATAGCCAGGTTTTATCACATTCCTGGAATCTTGGTTCAGTACTGGCTTTGCTCTGCTGTACTAAATGTTTCCTCATCATATGCTCACATGCCAGGCCTCCGTTGGACAGGAGCATAAGAGAACGTTGGCAGATTCCAGTAGATGTAAATGGGTTAATGTGAGTGACATTGTTAACTGCTGTTCTATTCATTCACAAATTCTGGAAGGCCATCAAAAATTGTAAGTTTGGATCTAGAAGCTGATTGTGAATTTTAAGAAAACCTGCATAATATCCTCACTGGTAAAAACAAAGAAGCCTAAAACTGGGGGTAAGTGTGGCACACGGGACTCTGCTAAGACCCCAAGGAGTCCCAAGAGGAGAGCCGTTCAACATTATGAGAAATTCTGAAGTCCTCCATTTTGCCATCCTTAGAACAACTGTGCCTGAATACGAGGTTACTAGCACACAAACGAACAAATGGCTTCAGTTTGTGCTCAGCCAGACAGACTCCCTTGCCAATCAGGCTAACCCTGAAGCCACAGAAGGGAACTTGTCCTGAATTTCCCCGAGAGCCAACAGCATTAAGAACCGTTAAACAGGGGCGCCTGGGTGGCGCAGTCGGTTAAGCGTCCGACTTCAGCCAGGTCACGATCTCGCGGTCCGTGAGTTCGAGCCCCGCGTCGGGCTCTGGGCTGACGGCTCGGAGCCTGGAGCCTGTTTCCGATTCTGTGTCTCCCTCTCTCTCTGCCCCTCCCCCGTTCATGCTCTGTCTCTCTCTGTCCCAAAAATAAATAAACGTTGAAAAAAAAAAAAAAATTAAAAGAACCGTTAAACAGGGAGAATGAAATCCCCCAATATGGCGCACTCTCCCCCACCACATGGCCTGGCAGCTTAAGCCAAAGGCAGAAACAGGCAATGCCTGTCGTCAGCTGTTCCGGGGAAAGGCTCCAAAATGATCTAACACTCAACTTTGTTTACATTCAGCCCATCTTGCCGGAGAAGTCTGCCCACCCTTCTGGTGGCGTAAGACCAATCTCCAGACTGGCAGTCACCGTCACCCCGAGGTTACCCTCCCGGTTCAGCCGTCACAGGACAGCCAGAAAAATTCACGTAACTGGAAGATGAGGAACATAGATCCTGGGAAGAGAAGATTCCGACAATCTTATCTAATTGCAGGACTTCGGAACTGGGCTTCTGTGCATAGAAACCAAGTGTATCTAGAGCCTCATGGTCAAGCAAATCCCTCGGCAAGGGTCACAGATGAGATCATCTGTCAGAGTGCAGAGCCTGGATCAGATGACCTCGAGGAACCCTGACCCCTGTGAGCCTCACCGTCTCTGTTGTGATGTGGGCTCCTCGCTTATTAAACAGTTAGAAAGATAATAACTGAGAATGCCAAAACTAGCCAGTATTAAGTGAGAAAATGCATACATGTAATTTTATTTAATTAGAAGCGAAGAACCTCTTTACACAATGCTTGGTGTACTCTAAACTCCAGAATTGTCCCTCTGCTCAGCATTGCTGATCTCCTTGCTGATCTTGCCAGACACCCTAGAAGGAACAGGAACGGTTTAATTTAATTTAATTTTTTTATTTCTTTAAATTGATTTTTTTTTTTAGTGTTTATTTATTTTTGAGACAGCGAGAGAGACGGTGTGAGCAGGCGAAGGGCAGAGAGAGAGGGAAGCAGGCTTCAGGTTCCGAGCTGTCAGCACAGAGCCCGACACGGGGCTCGAACTCGTGAACCGTGAGATCATGACCTGAGCCGAAGCCGGACGCTTAGCTGACTGAACCACCCAGGCGCCCCAGAAATGGCTTAATTTTAACCCAAATCCATTTTCTTCTGAATAAAAGATTTTTTTTTCAAGATTTGCTCCAGTCGTTTGAGCTAAAGTGACTATCCCCTATATTTACGTAGCACTGCTAACTTTTCCAGACTTGCTTTTTTCTAGGGTCTGTCTGGAATATAAGCTCCTGAGTTCACTGCTGTCTTCTGGAACTGTGTGCAGCACACAGTAGGTGCCCTTCAGGATTTTGGACCCATTCACTCTATGACAACTGTATTAACTTTCAAAGCTACGGTTAGATATTTTTGGTAGGTTTTTGTCCTTGTGAAAGAAATAGTTTCGCCTCCAGCCAATCCCTGTAAGTCTATCAGATTACGTACCTCACAAATGTGCTCTTTGAAACAAACTTGAGCTGCGTTGAGAAGCCCAGTTTTGAAAAGTCTTACTGTTTCCTCCAACAAAACAAAAGTTCAAAAAATTGCATGAAGAGAGGCGCCCTGGAGGCTGAGTCAGTTGAGCGTCAGACTCTTGATTTCGGCTCAGGTCATGATCTCATGGTTCGTGAGTTTGAGCCCCGCGTCGAGACCTTCACTGTCAGTGCAGAGCCCGCTGGGTTCTCTCTCTCTCTCTCTGACCCTCACTCACTCTCTCTCTCTCTCTCTCTCTCAAAATAAATACAAAAACTTAAAGAAAAAAAGAAATTGCATGAAGAATTCATAATTGTTTACTTTTCCTATCAGAGTCACACATTTCGCCATGTCGTTATTTAAGGAAACGTCACCATATTGTAATACTTCCTCTTTTCTGTCAGATAAAGAAAGTGTAAACATATCGGCAAAAGGGGAACTGTGGTTTTATCTGAAACACTAATCTATTTAGAGAGAACAAACCTGCCACCTCAAAATTTCTGTGACCCAGATGCATTTTGCTGTACGCGAGCAAGGCACTACCATTACTGTTTGGTAAAAGACCAATCTCTCTGTCTCTCTGTCTCTGTCTCTATCTATTGAAAGAGAGGTTTTTGCAGTGGGTTAATACTTCTTCAGTGTTATTTGTCATACGTGTAAGAGCAAAGATAGGTTGGTGCTGTGCAATGACACAGAATAACACCCGTGTTTCACATACATATAAAAACCCCAGAGTGAAATTTATTTCCATTTGGAGTATTAAGACTATACAAGAACTGGTTGGCCATGCAGGACAAGCCATTGTCTTCACGTCTGTCCCCTAATTCAGGTCAGTTCTCAGTAGTTCAAGGGAGCTAACCATCATCCAAACGGTGCAAGTACCTGCAAAAGAAAAAGGATCTATAAAGATCTCTTGAGCTCAAATGTTTTTATTTCATTTATCCTTTAAAACACATCATGAAGGTGAACTTCTTGACTTGATTCACTTATTGGAACTCGCAGTAGGGTCAATTAATGGTGAAGAAAAAGTATCAACTTCAAAATGTGGGGTGAAACTCTTACAGAGTATGTACTTAACTCAAAATTGCCACCTTTAACAGCATCATTAAAGAAGAAATTATATACCTGTCATTCTTGTAATTAGACAGAACCCTCCGTGAGAAGTTATACATGTGCTAAAAGCCACCTCCAACTGTGCCAGCCTGGAATCTGTCTACTCCGTTAATGCGGCGATCTTGCGTTGCTATCATTGTTTTACATGCACGTGAGTATTCAATAAAAGCTTTTTAGATACGTGAATTCTACCTTCCTACCTATATCCTACTGCCCATTATTGCCACTCTACACCTCTTCCGTTCCATAAAATGTAAGGTCATTGCTATATAAGCTGCTTGTATTCAAGTGAGTCGCTCTAACAGCTCTCTCCATGCTCACTGGCAGGTTCTGCGTCTCTTTTCCAGACCCTCAGGGAATCTTTCCAGCATGCTTCCTTTCTCCCCTCCTAAGCTGACTCAACCCCCCACCCCACGCCACACACACCTGCTAACTTTGCTTAGAGTCCCTTTGCTTCTGACCCAGCATTCACCCATCGCCCTGGTCCCTCTGATAGATGAAAGATGCTTTGGACTCTCTTCTTGGGTGCTACCCTTGGGCCCCTCACCCAGCAGCCTGGAAAAGACAGCCAGTCCCAGCCTGGGTGGGACAGTCAGACAGCTCAGACTTGGTGGCAAAGGTGAGCCGAGCACTGTGACCATTGACTTCCAGGTTGACTTAGCAAAGCATCTTCTTGCTCACTTTACCACTCAATTAAGGGAAAGATCTTCACAGGAAGACAGAGGAATACCTCAGGGCATGGGAGCTTAGTTTAGTGTCTAATACTGTGCTGTGCGTAAGTATCTGTTATCCTGGCAGATTGTGGTGCAATGATCCCTCTTGTCTGTACCTTTGTAACCTTAGACAAATCTAAACTTCTCTTTAAGGAAACCCATGCATCATTTCCCTCTCCGGTTACTTCATAGGGCAGTCGGGGTGGGGCCAGGAGCCACAAATCCCTGTCTAACAAATTAAAGCAATATCTATATTAAGGGTTTGGTCTTTCATAACAGAAGAAAGCCTGCAGTTAGTGGTGCTCAGGTCAGACTTGCCTCCAGCCGGGTGTCCACCTATGGTGAATACAGATGAGTGGTTTGGGCGTGGGGCTCACCATCACAGGCCCTGGTGACCTAGGAGCAGGAGGAGGATTAGTGATGCCATGTGACCACTTTACATCTGTATTTGGCAAATGGTACCACCACCCCTCAAGTCACCCGAGTTAGAAATCTGGTGGTCATCCTAGACTCTTCCTCTGCCCCATCTCACTCCAATTTGTTTACTAAGTCCTGAAGGCCTCACTTCCTAAATACCATTCGAATCCTTCCCTTTCCTTTCAGGGCCTCTGCCACTGATTGGCTTTTTGAGGTGGGCCTGTATTGCTATAAATTTCCCTCATTTATTTCTTTAAAAAATTTTTTTAATGTTTTTTTTGTTTGTTTGTTTGTTTGTTTTTTGCGGGGGGTGGGGACTGGGGTGGGGAGAGGCAGAGAGAGAGGGAGACACAGAATCTGAACCAGGTTCCAGGCTCTGAGCTGTCAGCACAGAGCCCGATGCGAGGCTCAAACTCACAAACCATGAGATCATGACCTGAGCAGAGGTCAGACATTTAACCGACTGAGCCACCCTCTTAGAACAGCTTTTGCTGCATCCCAAAGGTTTTGGACAGTTGTGTTTTCATTTTCATTTGTTTCCATATGCTTTTTGATTTCTCCTTTATTTCCTGGTTGACTCATTCATGGTTTTTAGTAACATGTTATTTAGCCTCCATGTATTCGCCCTCTTTCCAATTTTTTTCTTGTGGTTGACTTCCAGTTTCATAGCACTGTGGTCAGAAAGGTTGCATGGTATGATTTCGATCTTCTTGAATTTGTTGAGGCTTGTTTTGTGGCCTAAAATGTAATATTTTCTGGAGAATGTCCCATGTGCACTTTAAAAGAATGTGTATTCTGGGGTGCCTGGGTGGCTCAGTTGGTTAAGTGTCTGGCTTCAGCTCAGGTCATGATCTTACGGTTGGTGAGTTTGAGCCCCACGTTGGGCTCTCTGCTGATAGCTCAGAGCCTGGAGCCTCCTTCAGATTCTGTGTCTCCCTCTCCTTCTGCCCCTTCCCTACTCTCTCTCTCTCTCTCAAAAATAAATAAACATTAAAAGAATGTATATTCTGTTGCTGTAGGGTGGAATGTTCTGAATATATCTGTTAAATTCATCTGGTCCAGTGTGTCATTCAAAGTCACTGTTTCCTTGTTGATTTTCTCTTTAGACCATCTGCCCATTGATGTAAGTGGGGTATAAAGTCCCCTACTATTACTCTATTATTATCAATTAGTTTCTTTATGCTTGTTATTAATTGTTTCATATACTTGGGTGCTACTATGTTGGGTGCAAAAATATTTACAATTGTTATATCTTCTTGTGGGACTGTCCCCTTTGTTATTATATAGTGTCCTTCTTTGTCTCTTGTTAGTGTCTTTGTTTCAAAGTCCAGCTTGTCTAATAAAAGTATTGCTATTCCAGCTTTGTTTTGATATGTATTTGCATGATAGATGTTTCTCCATCTCGCTTCTTTCTTTCTTTCTTTCTTTCTTTCTTTCTTTCTTTCTTTCTTTCTTCTAAGAGAAAGTGAGTGAATGCATGAGTGAGCAGGGTGGGGCAGAGGGAGAGAGAGGATCTTAAGCAGGCTCCACACCTAGCATGGATTCCCATGTGGAGTTTCATCTCACAACCATGAGATTATGACCTGAACCGAAATCAAGAGTTGGACACCTAATTGACTGAGCCACTCAGAAGCCCCTCCATCCCCTCACTTTCAATCTGCAGGTGTCTTTAGGTCTGAAACGAGTCTCTCGTGGGCAGCACATAGATGGGTCTTGTTTGTTTTTTTTTTCTTTTTATCTGTTCTGACACCCTATGTCTTTTGATTGGAGCTTTTAGTCTATTTACATTAAAAATAATTATTATTTTAAAAAAAGATTTTATTGGGGCGCCTGGGTGGCTCAGTCGGTTAAGCGTCTGACTTCGGCTCAGGTCATGCTCTCATGGTCCATGAGTTCGAGCCCTGCATCGGGTTCTGTGCTGACAGCTCAGAGCCTGGAGCCTGTTTCAGATTCTGTGTCTCCCTCTCTCTCTGCCCCTCCCCTGTTCATGCTCTGTCTCTCTCTGTCTCAAAAATAAATAAACGTTAAAAAAAAAAAATCTCTATGGCAACTACCCCCTTTAAAAAAAAAAAGAAAAAAAAAGGAAAGAAAAAAGATTTTATTTTTAAGTAACCTCTCACCCAAAGTGGGGCTCAAACTTACATCCCTGAGATCAAGAGTCACATGCTGTACCGACTGGGCCAGCCAGGTTCCTCTCAAAGTAATTATTGATAGATATGTATTTATTGCCATTTTATTACTTGTTTTGTGGTTGTTTCTGAAGATTTCTTCGGATCCTTTCTAGTCTTTCTCTCTTTGATGGCTTGCTCATTTTCTTTACTGATAAATTTGGATTTATTTCTCTTTATTCTTTGCATATTTGTTAGTGGTTTTTGATATATGGTTACCATTAGGTGTGTGTATAACCTCTTCTGCATATAGCAGTTTATATTAAATTGATAGTCGCTCAAGTTTGAACCCACTCATTACTCCTCTCTCCTCCATGTTTTAGGTATACGGTGTCATATTTTACATCTTTTTATCTTGTGAGTTCCTTGGCTGATTTTTGGCAGAAATATTCATTTTTACTGCTCTTGTGTTTGCTACCTTCATACCGTCATTTTTGGTCTTTTCTTTCCACTCAAAGAGTCCTCTTTAATATTTCTTACAGGGCTGGTTTAGTGGTCATGAACTCCTTTAGTTTTTGTTGGTTTGTCTGGGAAACTCTTTATCTCTCCTTCTATGCTGAATGACAGCCTTGCTGGATAGAGTATTCTTGGCTGTGGGTTGTTTCCATTCAGCACATTGAACATGTCATGTCACTCCCTTCTGGTTTGGAACTTTCTGCTGAAAAGTCTACTGGTAGACTTATGGGGTTTCCTTTGTAGGTAACTGCCTTCTTTTGTCTTGCTGCTTTTAATATTTTTTCTTTATCGCTGTATTTTGCCTTTTTTTTAAAGTTTATTTATTTTGAGAGAGAGTGTGAGCTGGGGAGGGGCAGAAAGAGATTGGGAAAGAGAGAATCCCAAGCAGACCCCACGTTGTCACCACAGAGCCCAATATGGGGCTCAAACCCATGAACCATGGGACCATGACCTGAGTCAAAACCAAAAGCCGATGCTTGATGGACTGAGCCACCACCCAGGCACCCCTTTTTTTCCCTCCTGTTTGTTCAGCTTGATTACTTTCCATTGCCCGGTTCTCTAGGCCATTAATTTGTTCCTCTGCTTCTTCTGGCCTGGTGTTCATTCCATCAAGTGTATTTCTCATTTTGTTTATTGAGCCCCTTATCTCTGCCATGTTATTCCTTATCTCTGCATTAAGGGTCTCCTTCATATCTTCCACTCTTGTCTCAAGTTCAGTGAGAATCCTTATGATCAATGTTTTAAATTCCCCATCAGACATGTTATTTGTATCTGTTTTGCTTAGATCTCTGGCTTTGCCTTGTCCTGTTCTTTCATTTGGGACAAATTCCTCTTTCTTCTCATCTTGTCTAAGTCTCAGTGCCTGTTTCTGTGTGTTAGGAAAGTCAGCTACATTTCCTGTTCTTGGGGGTAATGGCCTTATGAAGAAGAGGTCCTGTAGTGCCCTGTAGCGTAGGGTCCCCTGTTCTCCGGGGCCTGACACTTCTGGGACTGTCTCCAATGTGCACTGTGTGTGCTTTACTGTCTTGTCCTGCTCGCTTTATCCTTCAGGTCAGTCATCTACGGAGGCTGTGTCTGCCTGCTGTGGGCAGTGTTTGGTCCCTGGTGTGATGGTGGCGTGTTTTAACGAGGTGTGCTCTGGTCTGCTTCTGAAATGAGACCCGTCGCTGCTGCCACTAGAACCGAGGCCTCACAAAACTCCTGGGTAGGGAGTCATGGTGCTGGCAGGGGTTTGGAATGGTCTTCTGGGGGTGGGGCCCACCGCACCGGGACTGAGGCAAACACGACTGGAAGGGGAGTTTCCATCAGAGTGTGGGGGAGGGGACTCGGTGTAAGCAAGGTAGGGCGTGTCCATGCGCACGGGTTCCGAAGGTGGCCTTGTGCTCATGCTGAGGGTCAGGGGAGGAGGATGGTGCCGGCCAGTTCCTCTGTTCCTGGAGAGATCTCTCTGTGAATGCTGCCTCTCTGGGCTATGCGCCAAGATGAATGAATAAACTCCTCACTGTGTGCCCCAGGTGCTCTTCAGATTGCTGTTTCCATGCTGTCTGTCTGCAGACTGCTTGCTTGCTTTCTCTCCAAGAGTATCCCCAATGTCCTATAAGCTCTCCCCAAACCAAACACGCCGACCTTTAAAACTCTAGGCTTGAAGCCCCCCGTTGGTTACAAGAACTCAGGAAATATAGCCCCTCTCACTTTCCGAGCCAATTTCTATGGGGGCTCATTTTCCCTGTCAGCTCCCCTGTATGCCAGTCTGTCTCTGGCCCTTCTCCAAGACCATGGTTCCCATGGTACCATGGTACCACAGCAGCCACGATCTGTTTCTCCCCCAAACCGTGTCTCCACACTTTGTACCTTCTTCGATGTGGCCTCCTCTCCGACTTTAGTTGTGGAGTTTGTTCGGGCAGTCTTCGGATCAATTTCTGGGATAGTTAGAATGATTTGACAGTTATCTAGTCGTGTTCATGGAAGGAGGTGAGCCTAGAGGCCTCCTACTCCACCCCCATCTTCCCTGAAAAATCTCACCTCTGCCACTGATTTAATTCAGGTCTTCATCATTCATCACCAGAGCTGCTGAGCTTGGAACCTTGTCTCCTTGTGTCCAGACTCTCCACCTCCAAGCTGACGTCTTCCACCACATTCCTGGTATGCTCAGATTTCACTCCCCACCTTGTCACCCACCCCAGTCTAGAAACTTTCAGTGACAGCCCCGCTGCTTCAAGCTGAAGTTCAACACCCCCACCCCTACAGCACACTGCCCTGCTGCCTGGCCCCGTCCCCACGTGCCCTTCATCCCAGCTCCATCCATCTAATTTCAGCTTCCAGATCATATCACAGACTCGCCCCCTTCAGGGATCATCCACGCCTTCCCCTCACCCTGCAATGGCCATCACCTACCAACTACCTCCCCTCTCCCACTGCTTCAGCATTCATCTATCCACGGAACATTTACTGAGGCTTACCTCGGCCACGTACTATTTCGGATGCCTCCCAGACAGGACTGCCCCCCCACCCTTGTAGGACTTAACCTCGGAGAGGTGTGGATGGTGGTGATGGGAGGGGGTGGACAATGAGCAAAGTGGAATAACAAACTTCCCGCTTCCGAGGACAGAAGCGGTGTAGACCCGGGCGGTCATAGCGGAGGCGACGGGACCAGGTACACTCTGGATGCAGCTTAAAGGCGGGTGTGATGGGATTTGAAGGGGAACCGGATGGGGGGTAAAAGAGAAAGAAAGGTGACAAGGATGGTGTCCGGGCTTTTGGTCTGAGCAGCTCTAAGGACGGGGCTGCCAGGAACGAAGGAAGGCAGGGAAGGCCTGGAGGAGTAGGTTTTGGGGAGAAGATCAGGAGACTGATTCGGCCTCGGAAAGTTTGAGATGCTTGAACACTCCATCCGGCGTCTTCTGAAAGCCTTCCCGGCCTCTTTCCTCACCCAGAAGGTGCACTTGGTGTCTCCTGTAACTCTGGGGATGTTGTTTGTTTTCTTTTTTCTTTTTTCTTTTTTTAATGCTGTCGTGGCCCTTGGCACACAAAACGACCCTTGGGACACAGATGTTTTACATCGAGCATGTGTTGATTTGGACTAGAAAGCAAACCAGTCACTTCTGTTCGGGCGGCAAAGGAGTCATCGAAGTAGAACTTGCTCTCCTGGCACAAAGAACCAGAAGACAAGGACAAAATATGTAAAGTGACTGTGCTCAGATACGGGGACACTCGGCCACGGAGCACGTGGTCCCTGAGGTGATGGAAACAAATGAGGTGAGCCCTACATCTCCCCCAGCTTTCTGCCTGGAGGCGATTTTTACACCGCTGGGCAGGGAATGGGAGCCCAAGCAGAATCAAAGAGACGTTGCTGAGATGAAGAGGCAAAGATTGGGGGTTGGGGACGGCGGTAAGGCGATTTGCAGTTTGTGGGACAGCATATCGAAGAGGAGGAAGATACATAAAGAAAGTGCTCCCAAGGGGCGCCTGGGTGGCTCAGCTGGTTAAGCGTCTGATTTCTGCTCAGGCCGTGATCTCACGGTTTGTGGGTTCGAGCCTCACATCAGGCTCTGTGCTGACAGCTTAGAGCCTGGAGCCTGCTTTGGATTCTGTGTCTCCCTCTCTCTCTGCCCCTCCCTGATTCATTCTCTCTCTCTCTCTCTCTCTCTCTCTCTCTCTCTCTCTCTCTCAAAAATAAATAAATATTTAAAAAAACTTTTTTAAAGAAAGCGGGTGAGGGGCACCTGGGTGGCTCAGTCGGTTAAGCGGCCGACTTCAGCTCAGGTCATGATCTCGAGGTCCATGAGTTCGAGCCCCGCGTCGGGCTCTGTGCTGACAGCTCAGAGCCTGGAGCCTGTTTCAGATTCTGTGTCTCCCTCTCTCTGACCCTCCCCCGTTCATGCTCTGTCTCTCTCTCTCTCAAAAATAAATAAACATTAAAAAAAATTAAAAAATAATAAAGAAAGCAGGTGAATTGGAAAAAAAAAAAGTGCTCCTGAAATAAGGATCCCCTTGAGACTTTGCCTGGGTACCAATCTGGGTGTGTAAGGGTGAAACACTCTAGAGCCTGGAAAGAACTGGTGGGAATCTATAGGCTGAAAGTTCCCAAAGCTGAGATACGGTCTGGGAAACCTGAGTTCTTAGCCTGCAGGGTGGAAGGCCCTTTTGAACACCCGGGGTTCTGAGTAAAGACCCCCAAAGGGTCACTGTCTCAGTAGAAGGGCTGAATTAGCCCTACTGGAAAGGCCTAAAACAAACAAAAAACCAACCAAACAAATAAAACAAACAAAGACCAACCCCATCTGCAAATAGCTGACCAACAAAACAGACTTTAATACTCCGTATACAAAGCTATACTCATGAAAACAGCATGGTACTGGTACAGGATAACATATACAGACCAAGGAAACAGAGTCTAGAAATTCATCCAGATAGATACAGCCAACTGATTTTCTTGGCAGTAGACACTCTATGGCTACTTTATTGAGACCTCGTAATGGTTGTTTGGCGGCATTGGTTAATGCTCACGTAAAAAAATTCCAAGCAAAAGTTATCGTGACCATGTTTCATGGCATGAGACTTTGGACTTCAGTCACCTGTTTGTGCTGTGCTGTAATGGACTCAGAACTATTCTCTAAAATCGTGTGTGCTCTGCTACAAACATTCCCTTGGCCCTTCTTGGCGCATTAGATTTTTAGTCAGTCAAGTGGCCTACTTCTAACTAAAGTATCGGGATCTGTTCTTAATCAGCACCATAAAATAATTCTCACTCTTTCAAAACTTACATATTGAACAGTCACTACATGGTAGGCACTTCAGACACTGCTTGGGAGTATAACTTCCAAGACTACCTATCAATAGTGTGGTTACAAGATAGTATTTAGGAGTGACGGTCTCACATACAAGTAGGCAATTCATTTCCCTACTCAATCTACTATTATCTCAAGTAAGCCAAAATCTAAGCTTGATACATGCCTAGACCTCACAGTTTTGCCTTTTCACAGTGACCCATGTGCTAGCCCTGTGCTCTGTGGCCCGAACCAAGTGGTGTAACAGAAAAAATTGTGGTTTAAACTCATTGGGTTGCATGAAATGTAGACCCACTGAAATTTCCTCAAAACTATATTATTGTTTTGTATTGTTTTGTTTCAAGATTTTATTTAAATTCCAGTTAGCCTAGAGTGTAATATTGGTTTCAGGAGTAGAATTCAGTGATTCATCACTTACATAAAATACCCAGTGCTCATCACAACAATGCCCTCCTTAATACCCATCTCCCATCCAGCCCATCCCCCACCCACCTCCCTCCATCAACCTTCAGTTTGTTCTCTATAGTTAAGAGTCTGTTTTATGGTTTGCCTCCCCCCCCACGTTAATCTGTTTTGTTTCTCAAATTCCACATGACTGAAATCGTATGGTATTTGCCTTTCTCTGACTAACTCACTTTGCTTAGCATAATATACTCTAGCTCCATCCATGTCATTGCAAATGGCAAGATTTCATTCTTTTTGATGGCTGAGTGATATTCCATTGTATGTATATACCGCATCTTCCTTATCCATTCATTGGTTGATGGACAGTTTGGCCCTTTCTTTAATTTGGCTATTGTTGATAATTCTGCTATAAACATTGGGGTGCATGTGTCCCTTTGAATCAGTATTTTCGTATCCTTTAGGTAAACACCTGGTAGTGCAATTAATGAATCATAGGGTAGTTCTATTTTTGATTTTTTGAGGAACCTCCATACTGTTTTCCAGAGTGACTGCACCAGTTTGCATTCCCACCAAGAGTACAAGGTTTCCCTTTCTCCACATCCTTGCCAACACCTGTGTTATCCCTGTCAACTTCCTGTGCTGTTAATTTTAGCCATTCTTAGAGGTGTGAGGTGATGTCTCATTGTAGTTTTGATTTGTATTTCCCTGATGATGAGTGATGTTGAGCATCTTTTCGCGTATCTGTTGGCCATCTGGATGTCTTCTTTGGAGAAATGCCTATTCATGACTTCTGCTCATTTTTTAACCGGATTATTTGGTTTTTGGGTGTTGAGTTTGATAAGTTCTTTATAGATTTTGGACACTAACCTTTTGTCAGATATATTATTTGCAAATATTTTCTCTGATTTCTTAGGCTGCTTTTTAGTTTTGTTGATTGTTCCCTTTGCTGTGCAGAAGCTTTTTATCTTGATGAAGTCCCAATAGTTCATTTTTAGTTTTGTTTCCCTTGCCTCCAGCAACATGTCTAGTAAGAAGTTGCTCAGGCCAAGGTCACAGAGGTTACTGCCTGTGTTCTCCTTCAGCATTTTGATGGTTTCCTGGTTCACATTTAGACCTTTAATCCATTGTGAATTTATTTTTGTGTATGGTGCAAGAAAATGGTCCAGTTTCATTCTTCCGCATGCTGCTGTCCAGTTCTCCCAACACCATTTGCTGAAAAGACTACCTTTTTTCCATTGGATATTCTTTCCTGCTTTGTCAAAGATTAGCTGGCCATATAGTTGTGGGTCTATTTCTGGGTTTTCTTTTCTGTTCCATTGATCTATGTGTCTGTTTTTGTGCCACTACCATACTGTCTTGATGACTACAGCTTAATAATATAGCTTGAAGTCCAGAATTGTGATGCCTCCAACTTTGCTTTTCTTTTTCAGGATTGCTTTGGGTATTTAGGGTCTTCTGTGGTTACACAGAAATTTTCGGATTGCTTGTTCTAGCTCTGTGAAAAATGCTGGTGGTGTTTTGATGAGGATTGCATTAAACGCGTTGAATGTAGTATAGACATTTTTAACAATGCTTGTTCTTCCAATCCATGAGCATGGAATGTTTTTCCATTTCTTTATGCCTTTTTCAATTTCTTTGATAAGTTTTCTATAGTTTTCAGCATACAGATCTTTTACTACTTTGGCTAGGTTTATTCCTATCCTGTGGTTTTTGGTGCAGTTGTAAATGGGGTAAATTCTTCTTTCTGCTGCCTCACTATTGGTGTAGAGAAATGCAACCGATTTCTGCACGTTGATTTTATATCCTGTGATTTTGCTGAATTCGTGTTTCGGTTCTAGCAGTTTTTTGGTGGAGTCTTTCGAGTTTTCCATATAGAGTACCATGTCACCTGTTAAGAGTGAAAGTTCGACTTCTCCCTTGCCAATTTGTATGCCCTTTATTTCTTTTTGTTGTCTGATTGCTGAGGCTAGGACTTCCAGTATTATGTTGAACAGCAGTGGTGAGAGTGAACATCCCTGCCGTGTTCCTGACCTTACAGGGGAAAGCTCTCGGTTTTTCCAATTGATAAGACTGGCTGTGGGTCTTTCGTATATAGCCTTCGTGATGTTGAGGTGTGTTCCCTCTATCCCTATGTTCTTGAGGGGTTTTGTCAAGAAATGATGCTCTATTTTGTCCAGTGCTTTTTCTGCATCTATTGAGAGGATCATGTGGTTCTTGTGCTTTCTTTATTAATGTGGTGTATTACACTGATTGATTTGTGGATATTGAAGCCCCCCTGCAGCCCAGGAATAAATCCCACTTAATCGTGGTAAATAAATCTATTAATGGCTTTGATTTGCTAGTATCTTGTTGAGAATTTTTGCATCCATGGTCATCAGGGGAAATCGGTCTGTAATTCTTTTTAGTGGGGTCTTTGGTTTTGGAATCAAGGTAATGCTAGCCTCAGAGAGTGAGTTTGGAAGCTTTCCTTCCATTTCTATTTTTTGGAATAGCTTCAAAAAAATACGCATTAACTCTTTTTAAAATGTTTGGTAGAATTCCCCTGGAAAGCCATCCAGCCCTGGACTCTTGCTTGTTGGGAGATTTTTGATTACTGATTCAATTTCTTTATTGGTTATGAGTCTGATCAAATTTTTTATTTCTTCCTGTTTCAGATTTGGTAGTTTATGTGATTCTAGGAATTTATCCATTTCTTCCAGGTTTCCCAGTTTGTTGGCATATAATTGCTCATACTATTCTCTTAATTTTTTTCATGTTTATTTATTTTTGAGAGAGATAGAGTGCAAGCGGGAGAGGGGCAGAGAGAGAGGGAGACACAGACTCTGAAGCAGGCTCCAAGCTCCGAGCTGTCAGCAGAGAGCCCGACACGGGGCTCGAACTCACAAACTGCAAGATCATGACTTGAGCCAAAGTCAGGCGCTTATCTGAATAAGCCACCCAGGCGCCCCCGCTCATAATATTCTATTATTATTGTTTGATGTGTTGGTTATGGTCTCTCCTCTTCCATTTGTGATTTTATTTATTCGGGTCATTTCCTTTCTCTTTTTGATAAATCTGACTGGGGATTTATCAATTTTGTTAATTCTGTCAAGGAACCAGCTCCTAGTTTCTTTGATCTGTTCTATGTTTGTTTTTTTAATTTCAGTATCATTGATTTCTGAACTCATCTTTATTGTTGCCCTTCTGCTGGTTTTTGGGCTTTATTTGCTGTGCTGTCCTCTTTTCAGCTTCTTTAGGTGTAAGGTTAGGTTGTGTATTTGAGAGCTTTCTTCCTTCTTTAGGAAGGATTGCTATATACTTCTGTCTTATGACTGCCTTTGCTGCATCTCAACGGTTTTGGACTGTCGCGTGTTTTCATTTCATTGGCTTCCGTGTATTTTTTAATTTCCTTTTTAATTTCTTGGTTAACCCTTTCATTCTTCAGTAGGATGTTCTTTAACCCTCAGTATTTGTGGTCTTTCCAAAATTTTCCTTATGGTTGATTTCAAGTTTCACAGTGTTATGGTCTGAAAATATGCATGGTGTGATCTCTATCTTTTTCTACTTGTGGAGGGCTGATTTGTGACCCAGTATGTGATTTATTCTGAGAATGTTCCGTGTGCACTTGAGAAGAATATGTATTCTGCTGCTTTTTTTTTTCTTTTTTTTTTTTAATGATTACTTTTCAGAGAGAGAGAGAGAGGCGAGCACACATGGGGGAGAGGCAGAGAGACAGGGTGACAGAGGATCTGAATTGGGCTCTGTGCTGAGAGTAGAGGGCCCAATGCAGGCCTTGAACTCATGAACTGTGAGACCATGACCTGTGCTGATGTCAGATGCTTAATCAGCTGAGCCACCCAGGAGCCCCTCTGCTGCTTTAGGATGAAATGTTCTGGATATATCTGTTAAGTCTGTCTGGTCCAGTGTGTCATTCAAAGCCATTGTTTCCTTGTTGATTTTCTGCTCAGATGATCTGTCCATTATTGTAAGTGGGGTGTGAAAGTCCCCTACTATTATTGTATTATTATCAAGGTGTTTCTTTATGTTTGTGATTAATTGATTTATGTATTAGGGTGCTATCAAGTTGGGAGCATAAATAGCTATAATTGTTAGATCTTCTTGGTGGATAGACCCCTTAATTATGATATAATGCCCTTCTTCATCTCTTGTTACAGTATTTGTTTTAAAATCTAGTTCATCTGATATAAGTATGGTTATTCTGGCTTTCTTTTGATGTCCAGTAGCATGATAAATTTTTCTCCATCCCCTCACTTTCAACCTGCAGGTGTCTTTAGCTCTAAAATGAGTCTCTTGTAGGCAGCATTTAGGTGGGTCTCATTTTTTTTAATCCATTCTGACACTACATGTCTTTTGATTGGAATATTTAGTCCTTTTACATTCAGACTAATTATTGATAAATATGAATTTAGTGCCATTGTATTACTTTTTTTGTCATTATTGCTGGAGGCTTCTCTGTTCCCTTCTGGTCTTTGTCACTTTTGGTCTTTCTTTCTTACTCAAAAGAGTCCCCTTTAATGTTTCTTGTAGGGCTAGTTTTGTGGTCACAAACTCCTTTAGTTTTTGTTTGTCTGGGAAATTCTTTATCTTTCCTTCTATTCTGAGTGACAGTCTTGCTGGATAGAGTACTCTTGGCTGCATATTTTTTTCCACTCAGCATGTTGAATATAGTATGCCACTTCCTTCTGGTCTGCCAAGTTTCTGTGGAGAAATCTGCTGCTAACCTTATTTGTTTTCCCTTGTAAGTTAGGGACTTCTTTTCTCTTGCTGCTTTTAGGATTTTTTCTTTATCTATATTTTGCAAATTTTA
This sequence comes from Lynx canadensis, assembly GCF_007474595.2. Lineage (NCBI taxonomy): Eukaryota > Metazoa > Chordata > Mammalia > Carnivora > Felidae > Lynx > Lynx canadensis. The sequence goes on along the minus strand of NC_044319.2, from coordinate 3,206,302 downwards.
CCATAATATGTCTTGGTGTTGGCCCACTTTTGTTGATTATGATCGGAATTCTCTATGCCTCCTGGATTTGGATATCTGTTTCCTTCCACAGTTTAGGTAAGTTTTTGGCTATAATTTCCTCAAATAAACCTTCCTCCCCTTTTTCCTCTCTTCTTCTGAGACTCCTGTGATACGAATGTTATACTTTATGGAGTCACTGAGTTCCCTAAATCTATATTCATGATCCAATATTTTTCTTTCCCTCTTCTTTTCAGCTTCATTATTTCTGTAATTTTATCTTCTATATCACTGATTCATTCCTCTGCTTCTCCCATCCTTGTGGTCATTACATCCAGTTGGTTTCACAATTCAGTTGTAGCATTTTTTATTTTGGCCTGACTAATTTCTAGGCCTTTTATCTCTGGGATAAAGGACTCCCTGGTGTCTCCTATGCTTTTCTCAAGCCTGGCTAGTATCCTTGAGATTGTTTTAATTTCTGGACCAGGCATATTACTTATATCTGTTTCGATCAGATCCCTGTCCATGACCTTTTCTTGCTCTTTTTTGGGGGATGAATTCCTCCATCTTGGCATTTTGTCTTAGGTCTCTGTCTTCTTCTCTGTGTTAGGAAAGTCCTGTTGTTCCTGTTCCTGAGAGTAATGGCTATCTTAAGAAGAGGTCATATACTGTCCAAGGCCTGGCACTTGAGGAAGTGTCTCTGGTGTATGCTGCATGCACTCCACTGCTGTGTTTTGGCTGCTCTTTCTCTCAAATCAGTCCTCTGCAGAATTTCTCCTTGCCTGTAGTGGGGAGTGTTTGGACCTTGGCCAGAGTGTGGTGAGTTTTAACTAGGGTGCGCTCTGGTCTGCTTGTGAAAAGAGACCTGATGCTGTTTCCAGTAGAGCTGAAGCTTTGCAGCACTCTGGTCAGTAGGCATGGTTTGTGTGGTGGGGTTTGTGCTGGTCTTCAGGGGGAGGGGCCTGGTGCTCTCGTTCTCAGGCACACTTGCCTGAGAAAAGCAGCACTTGCAGAGCACAGGGGGCTGGGGCTTAGTGTAAGTGGTTTAGACCGCCATTGTTGGTACTGGGCTGCTTACTGAAGGTAGTTTATGCTGAGGGGTGGGGGAGGAAAATGGCGCCAGCCATCTCCCTTGTCCTGGGAGAAGGGAGTTCATGCCTGCCACTGTTCAGGAAGCCCTCACAGAAGGGCAAACATTCTCCTCTTGTGTGTCCCAGGTGTCCCTCAGATCCCTACCTTCACCTTGTCTGTGTCTGGGCTATCTGCCTGCCTGGCAGCACAGTGCACCTGTGTTTTATTCCAGCCAGGCCTGCTGAGTTTCAAAACTCCAAACTTCAGGGATATGCTATGACTGGGACCCGGGTCCTCTGGGCAGGGTCTCACCATTCTGGGACTGGTGAAGATTTGTCCCAGAAGGACAGTTGAACCAGGAGTGTGGGGCTTGGAGAAAGCACAGCAAAAAACTGGTGTCCAGGTTAGCCACCCTCAACAGGTGTCTCTGCACTGATGCTAAGGGGCAGGGCAGCACAGTGACGCCCACTGGTTCTTCTGTCCCCTGAGGGGCAGTTCCACCTCTCCCAAAGCACTCCAAGAACGGGGAAGCATCTCTCACCATGCTTCCTGGGAGATCTTCAGATCCTGTCTGCTCCTGGGCCTCCACCCTCCTCCACAGGAGCACTGCAGCACCCTCCAGGCTCCACACCAACTGCATTGTGGACCTCTAAAACTCCAGTCTTTAAGGGGCGCCTGGGTGGCTTAGTCAGTTGAGCATCTGACTTCAGCTAAGGTCATGATCTTGCAGTTCGAGGCCCATGTTGGACTCTGTGTTGACAGCTAGGAGCCTCGAGCCAGCTTCACATTCTGTGTCTCCCTCTCTCTCTGTTCCTCCCCTGCTAGCACTCTCTCTCTCTCTCTCAAAAATAAATAAAAATTACAAAATTTAAAAATAAATAAGTAAATAAAACACTGGACTTTGAGCCCTGCTGGTTGAAAAACTCATGATAATCAGCCCCTCTCATTTTCCCAGTCAATGGCTTTGGGGAAGTGTTCTCCCTGTGTATATCCCTGTGTACTCCCCTCTCTCCATGACTAGGGCTTCCTCCCTTCCACAGCACCCACAACCCATTTCTCTGCACCTCCTACCTTCCACAGCGTGGCCTCTTCTCTCCCTCTGGTTGTGGAGTTTGTTCTGCCAGTCCTCAGATCAGTTTCTTGGGTGTTCAGAATGACTTGATATTTACCTAGCTGGATTTGAGGGGTGAAGCAAGCTTAGGGTTCTCCTACTGCTCTGCCAGGAGAGTATAAACAATATATTATATATTACATATAAATTATATATAATATATATTTTATATTATAACAAAAATATTCCAGAAATCAAGCACAGGGGCTTCCCCCAGTGTTCTGCCTGGATCAGACACTGTCACCAGCTCTGAGCCCCGGGACCTCTTCTGCCCAGTCATGTCACCCAGGCTAGCATCCAGCCGTTTCTCCTAAGCTCCAAAATCTAACTCATATCAAACTACCTGCTCAGCCCCTCCATGTGCTTGTCTAATGGGCATATTAAAATGCCATGTAATCCAAAATGGACCCTTTGACTTCCCTGTCTTCATCCACTTTTCCAAGCCTTCTGAGATGTGGGTCTCAGGTCAGGTATAACTCAGGTCAAGATGGAGTCTCAGGTAAGGTCTAACTCAGATGAAAAAATGCGATCTTAGGTAAAGTATAATACAGATGAAGATAGGATCTCAGGTAAAGTCTAACTCGGGTGATGAATGCGATCATAGGTAAAGTCTAAGTGAGGTTATGGGGTGGTCTCAGGTAAGGTCTGACTCAGGTGAAGATGAGATTTCAGGTAAGGTCTGACTCAGGTGAAGAATGTGATCTTAGATAAAGTCTAAGTCATGTAAAGAGTGTGACGTCAGGTAAAGTCTAACTCAGGTGAAGAGTGTGTTCTCAGGCAAGGTCTAACTCAGGTAAAGATGGGGTCTCAGGCAGGGTCTACATCAGGTGAAGTTGGGATCTAAGGTCTAATTAAGTCGAAGAATGTAGTTTCAAGTACAGACTTGACTCAGATAGGTCTACCTCAGGTGAAACGGGGTCTCAGGTACGGTTTAACTTAGGTGAAGAGTGTGGTCTCAGGTAAGCTCTAACTCAAGTGAAGGGTGTGGTCTCAAGTAACATCTAACTCAGGTGAAGGTAGGGTCTCAGATAAGGGCCAACTCAGGTGAAGGTAGGGTCCCAGCTAAGGTCTCACTCAGGTGACATTGGGGTCTCAGGCAAGGTGTAACTCAGGTGAACGTGCGATCTCAGGTACGGTCTAACTTTGGTAAAGATAGGACCTCAGGTATGTCTAACTGAGGTGAAGAATGTGATCTTAGGTAAATCTAAGTCAGGTGAAGGGCGTGGCCTCATGTAAAGTCTAAGCGAGGTGAAGAATGAGTGAGATCTTAGGTGAAGCCTAAGTCAGGTGAGAAACGTAATCTCAGGTAATGTCTAACTTAGGTGGAGGTAGTATCTTAGTAAAGTCTAACTCAGGTAAAGAATGCGATCGTAGGCAAAGTCTAAGTCAGGTGAAGGGTGTGGTCTCAGGTAAGGTCTGAGGTGAAGGTAGGGTCTCAGGTATTCATGTCAAGATAGGGTTCAGGTAAGGTGTAACGCAGGTGACGATGGGATCTCGGGTGTAGTCTAAGGCAGAGCGTGTGGTCTCAGGTAATGTCTACCTCAGATGAAGGGTGCGGTCTCAGGTAAATTCCAACTCAGGTGAAGATAGGTGTCAGGTAAGGTCTAATTCAGGTGAAGTTAGTGTCTCAGGTAAGGTCCAACCAGGAGGAAGATGGGGGGGGGAGGGTTTCAGGTACATCTAACTCAGGTGGAAGGGCTCAGGTGAGTTCTAATTCAGGCGAAGGCAGGGTCTCAGGGAAGGTCTAACTCAGGTGAAGTGTGTGAATCAGGGAAGGTCTAACTCGGGTGAAGATAAGGTCTCAGGGAATGTCTAACTCAGGTGAAGGTGTGGTCTCGGGTAAAGGCTGATGGTGGAGGGTTCTGGGACATAAGCTGTCTTGAGGTCCGGGCCCACTTTTGGACCCCCGTCCTTGTCATCAGTGGTGGGAGCCACCCCTTCCTCCTGGCGGAAGAGGGTTTATAACTTTCCTCCTGGCAGGGGCACACCCCAGGCCAGGGGAGGCCACAGAGCAGCCGTGGACTGTTAGCCATGGGCACTCAGCCGCTGCGAGGGGCATCTGGGTGGGTGCCACAGCCTCCAGGACAGAGGGCGGTCAAGATTTCTTCTTTTAAACATGTGTAGGAGGGAATTCCAATGGTAAATGAAAAGTTGAAGAATGCGATAGAATGGAGGTGGGAGGGGGTCATCCTGGACGTCTGGTTTTCTCTTTTAGACCCAGCCAATCTGCAGCACACCCTAGGGCCGGGATTTGGAGTTCGTGAGACAATGAAGCAAGGGGTCCTTCCTGGTTGTGACAAGATGACAGCCACCCCCAGCTCCAGCGTCACCGAGTCGGCTGTAGTGTCCAGTGTGTCACACGGGCGGCACCAGCAGGGCCCTTCTGTCACCTCTCCTGTCTCCTCCACGTCTGTCCTTTCCCGTCCTGTCTACTCTCCGAGCTACTCAAGGGTCATCCCCTGAGCGCATTTGTTTCCCACTGTGACCTCCTATAACCGGTTTCTGTTGCTACAGCTGAGATCCCTGAAACACACCTTCTCAGGGCCCTGCTGCACCAGCCCCAGCTCCCCGGCCTTGGCAAACTGCAGAGGACAGGATGGGCCTGCTTCCAGACCCTGGTCCCCAGGCCTCGGCACCAGGGCCAGGTCCCACGGGCTGCTGGAGCCCCAAGGGCTGGTAGGAGGAGAGGGAAGGGGAGGGTCCTGCATTTATGGACCCAGGACATTGTGAAGCCACCTTTGATTGGACAGAGCAGGCTTTCAGAAGACCCAGGGCCACCTGGCTGGAAATGGATATAGTCAATTCCCCCTGTGACTCCTAAGCCCTTCCCCATCCATCTCTCAGGAAGGAGCATGTCAAGAGCTTAGTGTTATCACCCACCACCCCCGCTCGCTATACAGGGAGAGCCATTTCTTCGAGGACTCCTACTTTTTGTCTGCTTCAAACTCCTGTCCCCAGCACGGCCAAGTACCCACCACCTCCTGTGTCATCCCGGCTTATGTTGAGAATGAATGATTTGTCCAGCAGAGGAGGGGGACTTGCTCTCATGTTCCCCCTTCCTGGCTCATTCCCACCGGGAGGAGATGCCTTCAGCCAGAGAGTGAACTTAACTTCCAGGCCATCCCCTCTAGCCTTACTGACTAGCGCCAACCTGGTTAGCCCCCAAGCACTATGATGGCGTATATTTCGGGAGCTCCCAGCCACCCCATCCACGGGCAGCCACCCTCCACGCCTTGTACTAGACTGCCCACCATCTGTAGTTGGCCAAACAAAAGTTAGGAACGAGATGATGATGTGTCACGGTTCCTTGGTTGTAAGCAACGAACCAACTCTATCTAGCTAACCCAACAAATGGAGACCCTGGTTCAAGGGCTTTCAGGTAGCTCACAGAGAGGACAGGAGGCTGGAGATCCAGTCTTGAAATGGGATAGGAGCCAACGGCAACTGGTCAACTGTTGCGTTGGAGAGTTACTGGGGAGATGGGTGTGCGCTCAGCGTGATCTCTGAGGATGCACGGGTCTGTCCAAAATTCACAGTGTCAGGAGAGTCTGAGTGGCCCTGTCTGGCTCATGGGTCCACCTCTTGGCTTGTGGAAAAGTCCTTTGATTTACTGTCCCACCCAGAGGGCACACAGGGCGAGAAGCTCAACTCCACAAACAAAAGCTGGGGTGCTGGGGCGCCTGGGTGGCTCAGTCGGTTGGGGGGCCCACTCCTGGTTTTGGCCCAAGTCACGATCTCACAGTTTCATGGGTTCGAGCCCCGTGTCTGGCTCTGTGTCAGCAGTGTAGAGCCCCCTTGGGATTCTCTCCCTCTCCCTCTGCCCCTCCCCTCCTTGCCCTGTCTCTGTCTCTCTCAAAATAAATAAATAAACTTAAAAAAAAAAGCTGGGGTGCAACCTCCAGTGGAAGGGAAATAGATGCCGGGCGATTAGACAAATGGCCCCCGAGAGGGCCTTTGTCTCTATGTTTCGCCAACTATGTGGCTAATCGACCCCACCTCACTACCGCAGAAACCACACCCGGGCAACTCTCCCACACTCCCCAACCCAGCCTGCTTCATAATCACATCCGGTTCCACTGACCCTGGAAGTTGATCAGCCCCTGAGCACGGGGCAAGCGGCCCAGAAGCGCCTCCAGGGTGCCCTCTGGAGGCCACAGTGGGTATAACCTCCTGGACGACAGGAATTCAGTAAAGGTTGCAGAATGAATGAATCTAACCAGCCAGAGCCCCAGGGTATGTTGCCCAGTAGGTGCCCAGGACCCTCCCCTCAATGTGTACACGGCATCATTCACTCTGAGGCCCAGAGAAAGTTATGCGTGCGCTTCACATACTTTAGGGGTAATCAGTCCAGAGGCCTCTGACTTTAATAGTCTGTCTCCACTACCTTTCCCTACTGTCACGCCCCTGGGTCTCACCCTCCCTCCACCAGTCACCCACCCTGGGGACCATCCATTCTGGATGGAACAATGTTGAGTCTTACAGGAAGCTTCGGGGGAGGGGGATGCTACCGGAGTTAGCCAAATCATTCCCTCCTCTCATGTAAGAAGTCCACAGGCCCGTTCAAATGCATCCCATAAATATTTATTCAGCATTTACTAACTGGCAGGTACCATGGGAGGCGCTGGTGGTACCGCGTTGCACTTGCAGGCTTGAGGCGAGGACACACGGGGCCTCTCGCATACGTATGTAATGAAACCGTGATATTTGCCAGAAGGGAAATGTACGTGCTAGAGCAGACAGGAGGAGGCCACGTTACCTGCAGGTGGGGGCCGGTTTCTCTAAAGAGGTAATGTTCCAGTGCCATCTGCAGGGTGACCAGAATGCAAGAGGCGGACGGGGGAGGTCACCTGTCTGTCTTCGGAGGCCACCGCACCGTGCTGGGCCCTCGGTCATGGGAGGGAGCTTGGTCTGGATTCTCAGAGCAAGCATACAATCCTAGCTGATTTTAAGCAGGCTGCAGTGGATGACTGAGGGAAGGGCATTGAGGGAAAGAAAGCGGACATCTAGGGGCGCCTGGGTGGCTCAGTAGGTTAAGCGTCTGACTTCCGCTCAGGTCATGATCTCACAGCTCATGAGTTCGAGCCCCGAGTGGGGCTCTGTGCTGACAGCTTGGAGCCTGGAGCCTGCCTCGGATTCTGTGTCTCTGGCTCTCTCTTTCTCTCTCTCCCTCAAAAATAAATAAACATTTTAAAAACTTAAATTAAAAAAAAAAAGCGGATATTTAGGCAGGAGGGCAGGGCAAAGGGAGATTTGGATGAAGTGGGGAGAAGCGGGGGGGATCTAGGGAGTGTTTTGTCCTTGGAGGACTTGATAAGGGAGCGCAGATGGAGAGCAACCCCGGGATTCTGGCGGGCGCGCGTCCCTCTGTCGCTCGCACCTACAACCAACCACCTGTGACTGTCCCCGCCACCCAGAATTGCCATCTCATCCAGGTCGGGGACCTTCTCTTGTGCCCACATCCGGGTATGTGAGACAACCTTGGTGCATCTCCGCTCCAGGCCGTGCGGCTCTGCAGTCGTGAAAGCCACCAGTAGGTGGCAGCACACGAAAAAGGAGCGGGCCACTTCTTTTTCAAGGACCTGACCCCCCCCCCCCCCCCCCGCCCACCGCCGCAGCCTTTTGACTCCCTGTGGCCGGTTTCCCCCCAGGGTCCCAATTCCCAGAAAAGACCTCAGTCCCAGCCTTTCTGAGCTGCCTCCGTGGAGGGTGTGGCTTCCAAGGCCTGGGGCTGCCCAGTAGCTGCGTGGTTACAGCCTCTTTATTTCTGGCTGCCCGTGGTTTTACCAGGCTTGGTTGTCCCCCTTCCCGGCCTTGCACTCTTCCTGGGCATCCGGACTGTGTCCGTGCGAGCCTTTCCGGTCAGGTCAGGGCGCGATGGGCAACGCCCAGGCGGGGAGCCCCTCACCTGAATCAGAAGGTGGGTTCGGGTCTAGGCACGGGCGGTTAGGGTGAGCGTGGCCGGAGAGGGCAAGCCTCGTTCTGCAAGGCTCAAGGCCTTCCCCGGAAGATGTGAGCGACGGGACTGCCCCCGCCTCCCCGGGTAAGGAAAGAGCGGACTTGGTGGTGGCGGGAAGGGGGTTGAGGCAGGTGAACGATGACCTAGTGAGGGACGCAGGAAGCTGAAGGTCAATTTAGGGGACACAGTGCCAGGAGGGAAGGGATCGTAACCACCTCCGTTTTGACCTCAGTCTGTACTTTCTAACTGATTGCGTTCTTCTTTCCAGCTTCTGTCTTAACTCAGGCGAGCACCCGACAGGCCAAGCAACCCCCATGGGAACCAAAAGTACCCCCGTCGCGCCATGGGGACCGCCCTGAGCCGCAGGAGCCCGCGCGCCTGACCCCAAGGCAACGATCCACCTGACCTTCGCTGCCCACCTGCGCGGGCCCACCGACCTCTGTCCCACGCTCGCCTTACGTGAACCTGGACGTATTTTCAGCGCTTTGGAGACGGCCTTTGAGACGCTAGTCCGTTGTCTTCCCAGTGGTGGCCTCATTGGAATAAATTCCTTTCCTGTGTCCCCACCATCCATCTCTCTGCCTTTGACTTTGTGAACGGCCAGTGGCCAAACCCGGTGTCCGGGACCCCCAGCCAGGGGCTCTTGCCCCCGGCGCCCTGGCGACAGGAGGAACACAGGGCAGAAGCCAGACCATCTTACCCGATGCTGGGGATTTGTTTCTACGGACTAGCATAGAGGTCTGCGGCCACATGTGACATCCAGGACTCCATCCCCTGTTGTTGAGAGCCTTTGTCACCGACGGAACGCTGAGGGGAAGGGCTTCACCATGTAGGAGAAACAGTCAGAGTCCCCATCCCCACTGGTGAACTTCTCTGCGAGACGCTCACGGTCTGACCCCTTTCAACCTCTCCTCTCTTGCCCCCACGCCTCCTGCTTCTGTTCCTTGCCTCTTCTGACCTTGATCGTCAGAGAGTGGTTCCCAGTTTCAGGAGACTCGTTATCCCCAGACCGCACACGGATCTCCCTCAGCCTCTGACGGATGCCCAAAGCGCCACAATCTTGTTGCATAACCTTATTAATATTACCTTATTACCGTTTAATGTATATGAGATATTTTATCAGCGGTATCGATCTGTTTTTTTGTGTGTTAATGCTTCTTGTCAGTTCAATCCAACGAACGCATGACAAAGACCCACTTGGGGGACGGCTGAGCCACCCCGTGACTCAAGTGTGCGTACTCTGGGACGGTGATGCATTCACTGTCATCAGCCGTTTGCTCCTTAGGTTGGACTGCTGGTGCTCCTGGGTCACCCCTAATTGGTCTTACGTAATAGCCCTGGCCAGGACGGCCCGATGGTGTTTCTGCCGAGAGTCCATCGGCAAACGTGCCCGGCCTGGTCTCTGCCGCTCTTTGTACGACACGCACTCCGGCCACCCGCACAACCTGCGTTTCTCAGGGGTGTAGGTCTGTACCCGGCCACCTGCATCTCCTCTGCTCGTTGCCTCGTGTTAAGGGTCAGCTCTATCCAGGAAGCCCGCTTTGGTTGCCCAGATGGTGTTTGCATGTGCCAAGCTCTGTGCTAGACACGGGGGATCCCGAGATGAAGAAATCATGGTCCGGAACCTAAAAGTGCCCTCCGGCTCGGGGACGGGGCAGTGTGGTCAGTGCTGTGATAGAGGTGAGCAGCTGGAGGAGCCAGGGGCCCGGAGAAGGTGGCACAGAGGAAGCTGCAGAGGGGAGGATGTTCCAGATAAGGATTCCTGGTGAGAGGAGTTGCCGTTGTAGCGCGTTTGAGCCACTGCTGGTCGCTCAAAGGACAAAGCCGGGAAGTGATCAGAGATGACGTCTGACCAGATCAGAAAGGGCCAGGCTGTGGATCTATGGATCTGGTCACTCTAACAACTTCGGGCTTTATCCTGATGACACTGGGTGGCCCCCCCACCCCCCAGAAGGATTTTAAACAGGGGAGGATGGAATCACACCGACATTTTAAAGACTTAGCTCTGGGGGCACCTGGGGGGGCTCAGTTGGTTAAGCGTCTGACTCTTGATCTCAGCTCAGGTCTTGATTTCAGAATCCTGTGAGTTGAAGCCCCGCGTTGGGCTCCACGCTGGGCGTGAAGCCTAAAAAGAGAGAGATGCCTCCGGCTGGAGCGGGAACAGGAAGTCAGAGGGAATGGGGCAGGAGGCCAGGAGGTAGCCCCGGCCCGAACTCAGCTGACAGTGTTAGGACCGAGGGGGAGATCAGGGAGGGGTCGCGACACACCAAGGGGCTCGGGTTGCTCAAGAGTGCCGTCCAGCATCCGCCCTGGCTCCTGGACGGATGGCGGTGGTTTGCTAACACAGGAAACTCCAACGGGTATCGGGTTTGGTGGTTTGGACCAGTTGAGTTCAAGGTTCCTTGGCATCTTCAGATGGAAACGTCCGGTGGGCAGCTGGCCGTGCAACTCTAGACTGGACAGAAGCGATCGGACTCCCTCATCCTCGAGGGTGGCTAATTTCTTTTTTTTTTTTATTTTTATTTTTAATGTTTATTTATTTTTGAGACAGAGAGAGACAGAGCATGAATGGGGGAGGGGCAGAGAGAGAGGGAGACACAGAATCGGAAGCAGGCTCCAGGCTCTGAGCCATCAGCCCAGAGCCTGACGCGGGGCTTGAACTCACTGTGTCACCGTGAGATCATGACCTGAGCTGAAGTCGGACGCTCAACCGACTGAGCCACCCAGGCGCCCCCTTTTTTTTTTTTAATTTTTTTTTTTTTGAGGGTGGCTAATTTCAAAAAAGCAGAAAGTGCCAAGTGTGAGCAAGGATTGGAGAGCTTGAGACTTTTGCGCACTATTGGTGGGAATGCGAAACGGTGGAAAGCAGTGTGGCGGGTTCTCAAAAAGTTAAAAATGAAATTGTCACACGGGTGGCTCGGTCGGTTAAGCGACTCTTGATTCTGGCTCTTGATTTCGGCTCAGGTCATGATGTCACGATTCGAGGGATCAAGCCCCGCGTCGGGCTCTGCACTGACAGTGCGGAGCCGGCCTGGGGTTCTCTCTCCCTCTCGCTCTGCCCCTCCCCTGCTTGCGCGCTCTCTCTCTCTCTCTCTCTCAAAACTAAATAAACATTTCAAAAAAACCCCAGAATTATCATATGAGGCAGCAGTTCTACTGCTGGGTGTTTCTCCCAAGGAATTGAAAACAGGGTCTTGGAAAGATATGCGTACCCTCATCTCCATAGCGGTACTGTTCAAATAGCCTACAAGTGGAAGCAACTCAAGTAGCCACGGACGGAAGAACGGATCCACAAAATGCAGCACGTCTATTCGTATATGTACACAGCTCAGCCTTGAAAAGGAAGGAAATTCTGCCGCCTGCTACAACATAGATGAACCCGGGGGACATTATGCTGATGAAATAAACACATCACCAAAGGACCAACACTATGTGGTTCCACTTAACATGAGGTGTCAAGCTCACAGAGACAGAAATTAGGACAGCGGTTGCCAGGATCCGGGGGAAGGAGGACAGGCAGGGGCCGGCGGGGTTATTGTTCAACAGATACAGAGTTCCAATTTTGCAAGAGGGAAGAGTTCTGGAGACAGATGGCGGTGTTGTTTGCACCACAGGGCGAATTCGCTTCATGCCGCTGAAATGTACACTTAAGAAAAACCCGAAAATGGTTCTGATGGTAAATTTAGGTGAAATGTATTTTGCCACACTGGGGGGATAAAAGGCATTTGAGCCATAGATAGGGATTTGGGAATTCTTCGGCCCTACAAGTGGTGACAGAATCTGTGATCTCAGCTGGACAGGGAACGGAGAGGACAAGAATCTGTTGCCCGATAGGCAGAGAAACTGATGGAAAGGGGCCTGGGCAGTAGCAGGCAGACTCATAGGAGGGGAGCCAGGAAGGAGTGGTGTATGGATGCGGGGGCAGGAGAACAGGTCTCAGGCTCAGAAGCCGCAGAGATGCCAGCGACGAGGGGGACGCGTGGCCTCCGCGAAGCAGCTGCAGGGGGTGGAACCCAGATTGGGATGGGGGTCCGGGCTATGGGGGCTGAGGGAGCAGAGAAAAGTGCAGCGCCTGGAAACGTGGCTCTCCAGGGAGGGGAGGGAGGCGGTGGCCGGGCAGACACGGCAGCTGCCCTAAGTCGATGACAAGATCACTGGCTTTGCAGCTTCCTCCGATTTCACGCTCACTCAGAATCCTTCTGCGTCTATCCCGATTCCAAAGCCCACGTGGACATATGGCCCGCCAGACAGAGCCACTCTGGCTTAAGAAGCCGGCATTCTGGTGGCAACACCACCCTCTCGAGAATGGGATTGGCTCCCGGGAGCTTGCGGGACTCCAAACAGCTAGGACAAGATCAAGGTTGTGGCACCGCCGGGGTCAAGGTGCTGGATTGCGAGGCGGTCTCTGCTGTCTCTCCTGAGTTGTCCTCTCCTTCTGCAGTGCTGTCCGTCTGTCACACGCAACCTCCTCTGAGGCTCGCTTCGGGCTTCGCTCCAGAAAGCCTTCCCCTCCAGCCCCAGGCTGGTGACGGGCTTCCCCCCTGCACCCTTTCCGGGGATCCCACGCTCCGGAATGTGTGCCGGCCACACGGTGTGTGTGATTTGCTTCTGTCCCCGCTGAGCTTGGCCGGCCCCCAACGTCCCGATCCCAGCATACGGTAGATGCTCCCTGCGCGTGTATCCAACTGATGAGTGAATAGCAAAGAAAGATTGGGCGGAAATCGTCTAGTGGATCGGAGGACAGGCGATGCATCCTTGGAGAGCAGGATTTATTGAACGCCAGGGGGGAGGGTCGTACAGAGAGAAGGACCCTGCCCCAAAGAGTGTATGCATGGCGGCTCTTGTTTGAAAGACGAAGGGGAGTTATATTTGGCCTCTGTGCTCTCAAAATTATTTGTTCATACTTGCGGCTGGCACATTGTGCACAATAAATCTTTGTTGACGCGATGAATGAGCCTTTATCACAGAACTTATGATACGATTTTCGAGTTTGTATGTGTGATTCCCGCCCCCCACCCCGGATCGTGAGCTCCTGGAGGTCGGGGGGCCGTGTCTCACGTTTGTCACCAGAATCTCGCCCAGAGCTTTGCACATCGCGGGTGCCGCGCGTGTTTATCGGCTGAAAGAGACGAGGACAGAGTGTTCACATCCACCCACACGCGGATCCTACCCTCCCCCTTCTCCCCCTCGGTATTATTTTTTCCACAGGAAACCAGGTGAAAAGCCCATTTCTTGTTATTGGCTTTCGATGGGCCTGAACGTTTCCGCAGGCTTCCTCGACACCATGCGCTGACAGCGGCCAACAGGCTTCCACGGCCTCTAAAGAGGTGCTGAGGGATCTGGGAAGCAGCGTGTGTGTGGCGGGTGGGTGGGGGGTTGGTGGTCGTCGTAAGGCCTGTGACGGGGATGGCGCATAGTGTCTCTCCGACGAGTGGGGCACCGGCTGATAGAAACAGAGCTGTGTGGGGCGCCTGGGTGGCACAGTCAGTTAAGCATCCGACTTCAGCCAGGTCACGATCTTGCAGTCCAGGAGTTCGAGCCCCGAGTCAGGCTCTGGGCTGACGGCTCAGAGCCTGGAGCCTATTTCCGATTCTGTGTCTCCCTCTCTCTCTGCCCCTCCCCCGTTCGTGCTCTGTCTCTCTCTGTCCCAAAAATAAAAAAATAAACATTGAAAAAAAAAAAAAAAGAAAGAAAAGAAACAGAGCTGTGCACCTGTCGGGGGGGGGGCGCCGAGAGCCGCATGTTTAACTTACTAAATTCTCCAACGCGTACGTTCGTTTCTTTCTTCTTTTTCTTTTGGAAGTTTATTTCTTTATTCCGAGGGAGACAGAGACAGCGTGAGGGAGGGAGGGGCAGAGAGAGAGGGAGGGAGAGAGAAGCCCAAGCAGGCTCCACACTGTCAGCACCGAGCCTGATGAGGGGCTTGAACTCATGAAACTGCGAGATCATGACCTGAGACCAAGAGTCGGACGCTTAACCGACTGAGCCCCCCGGGCGTCCTGAGTATATTCATTTTACCAATACGCGCACAAAGGGGAGGCACCCGGTGGGGATCTGGCCCAGGCACCCCCGCCCTCTCGCACAGACCAAGCAACTCCCCGACCCCGTCTCCCACCTTCGTTCTGCCTGCTGGGGAGATGGGCTTGTCTAAGCAGGCATGAGTTTCTCGGGTGAGGTTAAGTGGGAAGATGAGGATTTTAATACGCGTTTCTCCCCCCTTAGGGGTGGAACGAGTTTACCGAAGAACAGAAGGCAGGTCCTCAGTGCCGCGGGTGATTTCTTTTCGGAGCTTCTAAATGTTGCTCCAGGGGCAGCCATGGTGGCTGGGAAACGGGGTCAGAGCGAGGGTGGTGGCCCTTCCCACCTGCTCCTTGGCCAGCTCAGCCCACATGGCTTCGTCCTCTTCGGTGATCAGCCCTCCGGCCTTCTCACCTCCACCCTCTCCCCACCCTTGGGGACAAGGACTAGTGGCTCATGACTTCGGCACACCTTTTCACGGTCTCCTGGCTTTGCTGGGTGACACCAAACATAGTTTAAGGTCAGCTAGGGAGGGGCGTGCCCTTGGGGGCGGTTGTCTCTTAGAGCTTCCCGCATTTGACTCCAACTCCACAATCAGGGGTGGGGAAGCCTCAGGCTTTAGCGATCTGTAGCCTGACTTCTCTTGGACTAGCCCGACTTCTTTCCTGCTCTCTTCAGAGGCAAGGGGAGGGTTGTTCGAAAGCAGGTTGTGTTTATTCCCAAGGAAAAGAGCTGGCTTCCTCTTCAGCTATTTTTCTGCTCTTCGTTATTGGTAAATTCCAACTCTCCAGCCTCCAGCTAGGCAAATTTACAAGTTATTATTAGCAGCTATGTGGAAACCTCATAGTCGAAATGTTTTCTGATAAAAGAACGTTCTTTGTTAAAAATTATTCCGGCTACTCGGTGCTCACCCAGCTTATATGTTGTAACTTCACAGCTTCAAAAAACAGCCTTTTAGGGGCGCCTGGGTGGCTCCGTCAGTTAAGCGTCCGACTTTGGCTCAGGTCACGATCTCAAGGGTAGTGAGTTCGAGCCCCGTGTCGGGCTCCGCGCTGACAGCTCAGAGCCTGGAGCTTGCTCCCGATTCTGTGTCTCCCTCTTTCTTTGTTCTTCCCCCACTCGTGCTCTGTCTCTCTCTCTCTCAAAGAATAAGTAAACATTAAAAAAAAAAAGCTCTTAATCTGGCACAATTTTACTAATTTTTTAAATGCTTATTTATTCTCGAGAGAGAGAGGAACAGAGCGGGAGCAGGGGAGGACAGAGAAAGAGGGAGACACAGAATCCGAAGCGGGCTCCAGGCTCCAAGCTGTCAGCGCAGAGCCCGACGTGGGGCTCGAATTCACGAACCGTGAGATCATGACCTGATGCTTAACTGACTGAGCCACCCAGGCGCCCCACGACGTTAATAGTTATTAATTCCAGGTGGTGGGAATATGGGTTTTAAAGTATTATTTGGACGTTTTTGTAACTTTGCCAGAAAAAAAAGAACCCCTCAAATACATTGCTCTCTGTCCTCTTCCCGAGGGGACCTTGGTAGGCCAGCTGCTATCTCAGTTCCTGAGCCGTTAGCGGGACCTCACCGTTTCCTCCTGGGCACAAAAGAGATCTCCGCGTTCTGGGCCAGTCCTCCCACCTAACAAGCGTGCTTGCCAACCATTCTTGCTGGACCTGGAAGCAAATCACTGGTTCTAAAGATTAAAAAACAAAAGGGAGATATAGTGTCCCAGGGGACCTCTCTGCTGAACTCCACCGAGGGCGACTAGTTTTGCTCCCGTGGCTTTGGGCCCGTTCCCAGGCAGAATAAGCCTGCTTATGTCAGAGGCGGACAGACCCTGCGGAAGCTGCCAGAATGGAGTGGACCAAGATGGCACATCGCTCGGCCCGAGGGAGCTCGGACACAGGGCCAAAGCGTGGATTCCAGAGCTTCAGGCTGTAACTAGACTTGGCCACAGCCTCGTTTGCCATCTGTTAACCACCAAACCGGGCCCGGTGCGCCTCTTGCGTCAGTGTTTCTCAAAGCCCACGGCTGCACCACAGTCACCTGCGGCGTCTGTTAAAACAGACTTCTGTGCTCACCCCGGAGTTTCCTGTTCAGTAGGACTAGGCTCCAGCTGGAGAATCTGCATTTCTAATAAGCTCCTAGGTGAAGCTTCTGGTTGGGGTCAACAGGTAGGAAATTGCTGATTTAGGGGCGCCTGGGTGGCTCAGTCGGTTAAGTGTCCGACCTCAGCTCAGGTCACGATCTCGCGGTTCGTGAGTTCGAGCCTCGCGTCGGGCTCTGTGCTGACAGCTCGGACAGGAGCCTGGAGCCTGCCTCGGATTCTGTGTCTCCCTCTCTCTCTGCCCCTCTCCTGCTCACGCTCTGTCTCTGTCTCTCTCTCTCAAAATAATAAATAAATATTAAAAAAAATTTTTAATTGAAAGAAAGGAAATCGCTGATTCGTAAGGCGTGCCTGCTGGTTTTGTCTTGCCTGTGTCCTGGGGTGAGAAAAAGGCAGGAGGGGAGGACACGTGGGAGTTTTGTACCGTTCTGTGCTCCTAGGAATGCTTATAACCTAAAAGCACACCTTTCTACTACTCTGTGCTCCAAAAGCTGGGGAAGGGGCACATCAGTGTGGATCTCAACCCAGAGAGTATTTTCTCTGGTCTAATGGTGACCCCTGCCCCCTTCTCTGGTTGGAAGTCAACTCGCAATTTGCGTTACTAGGTTGTCGTCAGTCTACTAATGATACTTCTCAAAATTGCACGGTGTAACTGGTGTCTGAGCCCTAGTTCAGGGTGTCCCAATCCCATGGCACTTCGTCCCCCTCAAGTTGACCGAGTGTCTGTTGTCATCGATCAACGCCAGCCTTCAGCCCCATGGAGTCTTGGGGGTTCCACAGCAAACCTCCATGCACGGTGGACCCACTAGTTGTACCCAGGAGTTCTCGGGGCTCCGGCTGCCTTCTGATGTGATTGAGTGTTGAGTTATTGGTGACACTCAGGGAACTGCTCAGGAAGTGGAAAAATCCTTGATCTGCATGTCCTGTGTGTTTGGAGATGCGGGACGGCATGGGGGAGGGGAAGAGGCAGTCTTTATTTTCATCGCTGAGAACATTTCCCCCAAACAATCTCCACTTCCAACGTTTAGCACCGGGAGGAAAATTTTAGTGATCTAAAATCTTGACGAGCAGAAGCAGAGGGCAGAGGGCTGGTGATATATCATTGTTTTCTTATATAGCAACGAAACTTGATTTGTGCAGTGGGACTTTATTTTTAGAGCAGTGGAGAGTTTCTGCATAGGGTTACGTTTAAATTTTTAGCCTCCTCTGTGAGATAATGATTCCTGATAAACGTATCGTATCCTACGGCTCCTTCTGTTATTCTGAAATTCTCATCTATACACAACTGTCTTAAAATAGTTCTCGCTTACCTTGCACCCCTGTGGGAGTGTTTTAGAAATCTTTCTGACCTCACTGATGCTTACACAATCTTTTCTCAGAGTCAGATTGGAGGCTTCATTACCTTCTCTGTACCAGGGCCAATTTCTGTGAGCTAGGGGGACCATGTGCTGGCTTAGCTGGAGGGACAGGGAGATACATTGTAACTCTTTGCCATGGAAAGCAATTTTAAGCCAGTAGTCCCTAGACTAGGTGGTGTTTGTTTTAATGCACCTTGCCATTAGATGGTAGTATAGTAACAGATATAACAATTTGGGGGCTGAGGCCAGTCTTAGTCTCTTTCTCCACCCATTCAAATAAGCTCAGAGAGGCTATAAGTTGGTCTAGTAGAACCCTCGTCAGCCCCAACAGGCTGGATTGGGGCCAGAGACCTCTGTCCTGAGTAGGATTCAATGGAGAGTCAAAGTGGAGTCTGACGTTGTGAACTTAGTCGTGTTACCTCCAGATCTGGAATAATGACCATTTACAGTCTAAGAATGCCTGGTTGGGGTTGGAGGCATTGCTCTGAGACTCCTTACGACAGCTTTGGGCTTCCCTGCTTTTCAAAATTTGGATGTCAAAATATATACTTTATCACTACTCCCTGACAAAGCTGTTGCGTATCCGACATTCAAACCAAATGCTCATCTTTCCACTGGAATTTAGTTTCCCCTTCCTCATGGCTGTACTCTCCTTAGTTGATATTTATAAAGCACACAAAGGGGCGTCTGGGGGGCTCGGTCGGTTGAGCGTCTGAGCGTCCGACACTTGATTAAGGCTCAGGTCGTGATCCCAGGGTCATGGGATCACGCCCCGCGTCGGGCTCCGTGCTGAGCAGGGAGCCTGCTTGGGATTCTCTCTCTCTCTCTCTCTCTCTCTCTCTCCCTCTGCCCCTTTAACTGAAAAAATAATAAATAAACAAATAAACAAATAAATAAATAAGTAAATACGAACATATCTAATGTTTGGCAACTTCTTTCCTCTGTAGTATGTGACCAGAAAGGAAGGAACGGCTCCTTTCAGGCTCTGCCCCTCCTCAGTTTTGAGTCCTGCTGCCCTGTGTCTCCCTGTCTTCTGCCGTAAGCAATAAGGTGTCATTGTCAGGGACTCTGTGCCCCGAGAAGACAAGAGAAAACCAGGTCAAGGCGACTTACGTGGAAATTTAAACATTTTTAAGAATGGCACGGTTGGCTTAATTTCTCATATAATTGAGACTCTCTAACGGTATTAGAAGTTAACGGGTCTATACATATCTGGTAGAAAACAAACAAAAAACCCCATCCAATTAGACCTAGTTTCTGTAAAGATAATAAGTCCAAGAAGAACACAAATTCTGCAGAAACACGGAAAACGGACCAGATCCGATGCATCAGCGTTTTCCTGCCTTAGCAATCAAGGTGACAGATGGATTCTCCGATGGGCCTCGGGGGTGCGGATCTGCACAGGCCATCCATCCGTATGGTCTTGTCCCCCCAGCACGCTAATGCTCTGTCAGGAACCTGCCAAACCGCTCACTCACTGGGTCACCGCCACAGCCTGTGTCACCATTTAGTGACAGGCTGTCCTCTGTTCCTCGGCCATTCCAGGGAGCACCATAACTGTCACAGTCAGGAGCCGGCCGTTCATACCCTGAGTCCACGGCACTCACCACCCCTGTCCCCGTGCTCCCAGCCTGGCCCATCCTCACCACCCTGGGCTAAGAGGTCAAGCCAGATGAGCAAACACCCAGACCGCCCGCGTGTGGAGGGCAGACGCCAAGGCTCACCTGGCCCCGCCATCTCCCAGGAAGCTTCCGCCATCGCAGATGGCTACTGATGCCCGCTCTGTTCCCTCCTCGTGGAGCCGCCTTCACTATCCTAGACTCTGCTGCCTTCAAAGGCCAGAGGGTTGAGCACAGCTGAGGGGCCACAGACCCACGTGTGGGGCTGGAGTGGCCGTCCCTGCTTCTGACACCGGCAAAGACCTGCGGGAGCCGAGACTCGTGTAGGCCTGAAAAATGGGGCCACTGTGGGTCCCTCGAGCCCTCCCAGCCTGAGTTCTCGCTCTGAGGAGCACACACCCATTCCTCTCCCTCCTCTGTTAGGAAATTACTTTTCCCAGAAAACAGGTGCTTCCTCGGGCCCTGAGAACCCATTGTCCTTCCCTTGGGCCGGTCTTTGGGCCCACTTTCTTTTTTTTTTAAATGTATTTATCATTTTAATTTTTTTTAATGTTTTATTTTATTTTTGAGGCAGAGAGGCAGAGCATGAGCGGGGGAGGGTCAGAGAGAGAGGGGGACACAGAATCTGAAGCAGGCTCCAGGCTCTGAGCTGTCAGCACAGAGCCCGACGTGGGGCTCAAACTCACAGACGGTGAGATCGTGACCTAAGCCGCAGTCGAAAGCTCAACTGACTGAGCCACCCAGGCGCCCCTGGGCCCACTTTCAGGCATGCTCCTGTGTGAGAAGTCTCTGTTCTTCTGCTCTGTTCTTTATCATGGCTCTACCCAGAGTCTTATCTTCCAGCCACGTCACGTGAAGTCTTCAGATATTGACCATATCGAGCTGTAACATTTATTGCATGATAATTTCATGCAATGGTATGTTGGTGAGTGTTCAAAAATCAGCTTTGGGTGGGGAAGGGGAGGAAGATCTGCCTGGCAGCATCGGCTCGTTTCCGTAGGGGAAATACTCTGTCCGTGGCCAATTTCCAGCTACCAGTGTGATATTCCAGAACTTGGGAGCTGGGAACACGTACACACGGACTCCAGCACACCCGCGAAGGTGAGCCCGTCACCACAGCTTGACCTCTGGTCTTGTCCAAATCCTGACATTTCTGGGGGGCGAGGAGATCAGATAGTAGTTTTTTAGGGTGTAATAATATCTATTGTTGAATATTAAGACTTACAAACTAGGGGCGTCTGGGGGGCTCCGTCGGTTGGGCATCCGACTTTGGCTCAGGTCACGATCTCATGGTTTGTGAGTTCGGGCCCCACGGTGGGTGAGCTCAAGCCCCCTCTGGGCTCCGCGCTCTCTCTTTCTGCACCTCGCTCACCCGCGCGCGCTCTCTCTCAAAAATAAATAAACAAATAAACACGTAAATAAATAAATAAATACAACTTAAAAAAAAGAACTACAAACAATAAGGGCACCTGGGTGACTCAGTCAGGTAAGCAGCTGACTCTTGATCTCAGCTCAGGTCACGATCTCATGGTTGGTGAGATCGAGCCCCGCGTCGGGCTCTGTCCCGACAGAGCAGACCCTGCTTGGGATTCTCCCTCTCCCTCTCTCTCTCTGCCCCTTCCCTGCTCCTGCTCTCTCTCTCAAAATAAATTAATTAATTAAAAAAAAAAGGAACTGCCAGAGAAGTTTCTTTAGTGAACAAAAAAGGAGTTACAAACTATAGCTTCTATTCAAAAATGCAAATTTAAAAATATGGAGGGGTTTTCCACACTGTGTAGGATAGGATAAGGGTTTCTGGCCTCAAAATTATGAGAAACTAAAAACAAACTGGGTTCATAGCACCGTTAATAGGTGGAGGTCAACACTGCTTTCGTCTAAGGGCCACGTACTCAGACTGGCAGGCTTAGCGGGGCACATCGTATTATTCCCATTCTGTACAGGACAACCTGTAGGTGTTCACACAGGTGTTGGCTGAATAGTATATTCATTGGAGGCCGGTGGATTGTCACACAGACCTTCAAAGGAAATATCCGGAAACTGGTTTTCACAGCCCCTGAAAACCTTCCTCCATGAAGGGCTATAGAAGGATCAAGAAAAAGGAGAGGGGGCTTTGGGAGGAAAGTTACGATTGTACCGCCCTCCCTGGGGCGGGCTATTAGCTCCTTATCATCACATCTTGCGAGAGAAGATCTACTCGGACACCTGCATCTGGGGACCTGCTGAGAAAGCTCCAGTGGCCTTAGCAGTGGGAAGAGGCAGAGAAAGAGAAAGTAGGGGCTGCATTTGAGAAAGACGTGCACCCCACGGAGCGCAGGGTCCAGCCTGCGTGGGCCCAGGAGGGAGACGGCAGGCCGGGAGACATTCTAAATTCGATCCAACGGTTGGCCTGAGAGGTGAGGGGATGAGGGAAACGTAGGAGGGAGGTTCTGTGTGGGGAGAGCAGCCCACAGCCCGAGGATGGCATCGGGAGCCTAAATGAGACAAAAACAAGCAAACAGACAGACCCAGGAAGGAGAGTCCCTTCAAAAGTCTCGCCACGCACGTCCTTAGAGGGCCTGTTAAGAGCCTGCCGTCCGCTGACCTCTGCTCCTTCCGGGCGCCCTGGGCTCAGGAAGTGCTGGGAAGCCCCACTTTGGGGTGACTGTTACAACGTTGACATGCTGGATACTTGGCCCAGACACCCAGTTTCTGAAACAAGACTGTGTTTTGTGATCCGAACGTCCATCCATGGAATGATCTCATACCTCGGAGGGAGCAGAGACTTTCTGGAACTCATGCGGGTTTTCACGTGAGGGCAGGAAAGAGCTTCCCCTGCGGAATCCAGGTTGAAGGAGCAGCAGGGGACAAGAAGAGGGACAAGAAGAGGGGAGCTGGTGGACCGGGGATTCGGTGGTTAATGGGAGCGGCGGGGACCAGCCCACTGTGCTGAGTTCCGCGGGGCGGGCCCCGTGGCAGCCCAGGCGTCTGGCAGGAGTGGGGACCAGCCCCAGCCGTGGGAGGGGTTCCTTCAACCCACTCTGAACCGTGGTGAAGGCCTGGCTTAAAAATGCAACTTTTAATAAGATGATACGTTTCCAGACAGAGTTATCGCCCGAGTCAAAATTCCCTGGGACAGATCCCACTCCCATCCTGAGTCTGTGCGAGTCTTCTTGCGGCCCCTTCCCCGGACTCACAAAGGGTGAGGACTGAGCACACACCCTCCCTCGTCCCCCCTCCCAGCCCAGCCTCCCCGAGAGGCCAACGGTGGGGGGTGGGGGGGGGGGAAGAGGGCAATCTTCCCCACTAACCAAATTTCATCCTGTGACGTTTCAGAGGCAGAGCGAGACACAGCCCTCCTCGCAGGCAGACACCGGCTCCCGTTTGGGGAATCTGCCCCCGAGACACGTGTCCAGCTCCTTAGGGAAAGAGTCGTGATAAAAGGTATTAATAGGAAGCCGAATTAACGGGGACCGTCCTTAAACATTCTGCCAGGGTGGCGGCCGCGGAGATGTCTGCAGCACAGGCTGGAGTTTTTGCTTCGCTCCAGGCAGGGGGGTGTTTGCACAGTGTGTGTGTGTGTGTGTGTGTGTGTGTGTGGCTGTTCTGTGAGCTGCCACCTCGGCCACCCCGGGGCTGCAGCTGGTGTTGATGGCACAGAAGCGCTGAGTCACTGGCTGTTCAGCGGCCCTTACATCACGTTCCATTGTCCTTTCTTCCTTTCTAGGCTTTTAAGGGCTCTTTCTGTGTTTTTGTTTTGTTCTGTGTTTGCCCCAAGCTTATCCCCGCTTGGAAATCTGGGGTGTCAAAACTGAGAGGCACCCGGCTTGTGAACAAAGCCCCGGGCAGAGAGGGGCAGCGCCGCCCCCCTCCCCCCCCCCCCCCCCCCATGCTGAGAACCACCCAGCACCGGGATCCGCACTCCCAGGCGCCCGGAGGCGGGAGCGGCAGGTGCCTCGGGTGGGCTCTCCCTGCTGCTCGGGTTTGAACTGGAGCTGATGAGTTTCACAGTCTCTTTTTATGTTGTTCTTCAGGCCCCGTTTTAGCACCAGCGTAACAGGTGGTGCTGATTATCGTGTGACATAAATTCTTGGAGAGCTAGCCTCTGCAGAGGGCCGTGCAGATTTGTCTAAAGGACTGTTTTGACCCAACAAGCTCGTTGCTTTATTGGGAGAGAAAAAAAAAAAAAAAGGTTTGGTTATAAAAATATGTATTTATTATGGGAAAGTTGGGGGCATACACAGAAAAGCTTACGGGATAAAATAAAAAGGATCCAGAATCCATCACCGGAAAATGATCACTGTTAACATTTTGATGGGTAATTTTCTAACATTTTCCCTACGTATCAATGGATATCCACATACATTTTACATAATTGGGCCCACATTGTACATTTTATGTAAACTGAAAAATATTATGGGGTGCCTGGGTGGTTCAGCCGTTTCGGCTCAGGTCATGATCTCGCGGTCTGTGGGTTCGAGCCCTGCGTCAGGCTCTGTGCTGACAGCTCAGAGCCTGGAGCCTGCTTCGGATTCTGTGTCTCCCTCTCTCTCTCTGCTCCTCCCCTGCTCATGCTGTCTCTGTCTCTCTCTCAAAAATAAATAAATAAACACTAAAAAAACTTGAAACTGAAAACTATTCTATGAATATACTTTTAGCCATTAAACCATATTCTAGAAGGGCTACAAATTGGTCCAGTATAAGCAACAAGGGACGGTTAGATCTTTAACTTTTTCTTTTTTTAATGTTTACTTTATTATTTTTGAGAGACAGAGACTGAGCATAAGCGGGGAAGGGACAGAGCGCCAGAGGGAGACACAGAATCTGAAACAGGCTCCAGGCTCTGAGCTGTCAGCACAGAGCCCAACGCGGGGCTTGAACTTGGGAACGGTGAGAGCCAAAGTCAGACGTTTAACCGACTGAGCCCCCCAGGCGCCCCTCTTTAACTATTTTCTTTGCAGTCACTTCATTTCTAGTTCTGGGATCCTTTTCTTTCCAAGATAGCCTCACCTATAAATCTCACCTCCGCAGCGTTGCTGAAGCATTTTCTTGGGTAACCATCTTTTCTCTCCTGCCTTCCGAGCAACCCCTAATGCGCATCTAGACGCGTCAGGGATTCTCAAGTGTGAGGGTCTGTCAGAACGAGCTGGAAGGCTCAGAAGAGGGTGCTTCATCCCCAGAGTTTCAGACTCAGTAGGGCTGGCCGTGTGGGGGACAAGTTTCCCAGTAAGGCGGCCTATGCCTGTCCACCACAGAGACCACCGATGTGGGGGATGGATGGACAATTTCATTACTCCAACTCTCCTCCCAGCATTCTTGGTTCCTTGTGCGTTTCCCTTAGTGCCTTTATCTTGTGTCTAGAGCCCTTGCCTTTAACCACTACCTGTGCTGTCCCCTTATGGTGTCACCTATGCATGCAGAGGACAGAAACAGTTCCTTTTCTTTTTTTTTTTAATTATTTTTTTATGTTTATTTATGTTGAGGGAGAGCTTGAGCTGGAGAGAAGCAGAGAGAGGGGGAGAGAGAGAGAATCCCAAGCAGGCTTCGTGCTGTCAGCGCAGAGCCCTGTGCGGGGCTCGAAGCTGTGAACTGTGAGATCATGACCTGGACTGAAACCAAGAGTTGCGTGCTTAACCAACTGAGTCACTCAGGCGCCCCCACAAACAGTTTCTTAATGGAGAATTGGAACCAAAGGGTTTGGCGAGCTCCCCCCGCCCCCCCACAGTACCCGAGAGTGGAAGCCGGAGTGATTTGTCCTTCGTCATCACCACATCACGTTCTCCTAAAAAGCTGGCTCAGAAGGAAATGCACAGATGCCCAGACTATTTGTTAGAGGAAATGACACTTCATCCTCTCCCAACATCTGGGAATTCCTCAAAGACAGTCAGTCCCCATAATAGTGCAGCCTCCCCAGAAGCCTGTGTCTTCTTTCCCTGGGGGGACATGGGGGGCAACCAAAGAGAACAGAGTCTATTTTTGGTGTCAGCCCGAGGGGACGCCTGAGGAGGGGAACAGGTCACCAGCACCACTGTTCTGTTCTGCGAACCAGCTACACGCTTCCTTCCTGTCCAGCCCCGAGCAACAGTCTCTTAAGTTTTGAATCGCCCGTGGGGAGCTGAAAAGAATTAAAAACGCCACCGTGGGCCGGAATGGCTAGACACAAGGGCAGATGGACCGACAATGTGGGGAGTCGAGATGTGGCAGGACTCTGGGCTGGGGGTGCAGCAAAGGAGGACAGAGCCGGGTGACACACGTGATGACTCAGAGGGACCCAGAGGCATCTGGCTGTCCCTTGGCTGGGAAATGCCAGTAATTTTTTGGCCCTAAGGCATCTTCTGGGACAAAAAGCAACAGGCAGAAAGACTAGGATGGGCGTGAGCGGGACGCCTGACTTCCCCAGGTTAACTGATTTCACGCAGGTGAGGACAGGCAAAGCCTTGAACTCAACAGAGAGCCGACGGGTGGGTGTCTGGGGAGTGACGGACCCCTATTCAGCATCGAGACCTGGGAGCCACCTTTTTTTTGTTTTTTAATGTTTTTATGTATTTTTGTGAGAGAGACAGAGTGTGAGCCGGGGAGGGGCAGAGAGAGGGAGACACAGAATCCGAAGCAGGCTCCGGGCCCCGAGCCGTCAGCACAGAGCCCGACGTGGGGCTCGAACTCACGAACCGCGAGATCGTGGCCCGAGCCGAAGTCGGACGCTTAACCGACTGGGCCACCCAGGCGCCCCGACCTTGGAGCAACCCTAAGTCGAGGTCTGAGAGAGGCAAATCCTGTTCTCATTAAATGAGCACAGGCCTGGGGGCGGGGGGGCGGGGGGCCGAGGTGGGGGTGGGGTGGGGAGGGCACCCTTGCCACCAGATCTAAGGGCGTTTGTTGGGCCAAGCCCTTGTTTCGTCCCAGCCAGGCCACTCAGGCGAAAGCATCCTGGGAATTCGGCCTGCCAACACAAAGAGCATTTCCTTGTGTGGGTTTCCTGTTTAGGTCTGCGTAGAAACCCGGCAGATCGCGTGGCCTCGTAAATCCCCCAGACATTACTGATGTAGATGCTTTGGCCGGCTGCCATGGGAAAATCGCACACAAATAGAAGAAGGGCGGGGGGAGCACATTCACTCTCGAATTCTGGTGGGTTCCAGGCTCCGTGTGTCTGGATCTGTAAACGGAGGGGGTTGGGCTCGGCACGATGATCATTTAAGGTCCTTTCCAGCTTGGACTTTCTCAGATTCCACTTCCCTCCGGAGGGCCGCCCGGAGCTCTCCCTGTCCGGCTCAGGGACGGGGGTCTGCGGAAACAGAAGCAGGGGGAAGATCTCCGGCTGAAAATCCGGAAGCTTCTCCAGCATATCCTATGGGCTCCTTCACAGAAAGAAGGTACTTTTGAACCCTGGTAATTCCCAGACTTTCCTAAACACTTAGGTTTGTCCCCAAAAAGACAGACACCGAGCTCAGGAGCATCACGGGGGTCTCGCAGCCGGGTTTTTGGCACAAAGCAAGTTCACAGGGCAGACCCCAAGGTGGTACACAAAGTGTGTGTTAGGAGACATCACCCGCTTTTAAGCTTTTTAAAGCTTTTTTAAAACTTCTTGTTCTCCTCAGTTTCTGCATCTGTCCAATGGGCATTCAGACTCGTTGGCTTAATGGAAGAAGCCGTGTTGGCATTCCTCTTCTGAGGCCGAACCCCCAGATGCTCTGGCAGATTCCACGTGGAGTCTGACCAGACATGAGTACGGCTGGGAAAGGGACGGGGCAGGCACCGGATTTCTGCCCGAAGGTTCTCCTGTCCACCGTGCTGTGTTCCAGTGAGGATGTCCTGCTTTTCTCGTACTTCTGTGTGTTTCTGTTTCCTCCTTTGTCCTAGTGAGCGTTATTTAAAAAAAAAAATTCTTTTTGGTCATATGGAACTGTCCTTTTTTAGGGGAGGGGGAAAGTACTAAAATGATACTGAGTAACAGGAAGTTAATCTCCTTAGTCTGGTAATGCAGGCTTCTAGTAAGTTAATTGGATTTTCTACCTAAACGTGGATAAAGTCATTTACACAGCAACATTTCTCCAGATGAGATCACTCGCTTAGCATGCAGCGTGGCTCTGGTCTTCGGGCTCTCGGGCATGAATTGTGACGCTTGTCTGTAAACCTCGTTCCCTTGGACACGTCCTTACAGGTAAATAAATCAGCAAAGGAACGATTAGTTCCTAGGCCCCATCCTGCTATTTATTTTCCAAATTCCACTTTTATATATCTGAGATATATTCTCCTTTCCCCCTACTGACTCTGAATGGGTAATCCACTGATGATGTGGGAGGAAGGTAAAATGATCTGAGGGTCTAAGTTTTCTGGGTCAGCGCTCCCCAGAACACTGGTCCAGAGAAAAAGATTTTCAAAGGGGATTTCTATGCTCAGGATATGCTGGGACAATGCTCTTAATGTCTTTGAGAGTCACAGGGCGCTCTGATGTGTTGAGAGCTCTGAAGGTTCACGCAATAAAGAAACGTGTTCAACTTTAACTCAGTGTTTCCCAAACTTTTCTGATCAAGAAAAACTCTTTTAAGGGGCGCCCGGGTGGCTCAGCCGGTTGGGCGTCCGACCTCGGCTCCGGTCGTGATCTCGCGGTTCGTGTGTTCGAGCCCCGCGTCGGGCTCTGTGCTGACAGCTCGGAGCCTGGAGCTGCTTCGGATTCTGGGTCTCCCTCTCTCTCTGCCCCACCCCCGCTCACACTCTGTTTCTCTCTCTCTCAAAAATAAATAAACATTTAAAAAATTTAAGAAAACCTCTTTTTGTATTATATCTACAGGAGCTGATAATGAATGAAGGAATCAGTGTTTCACGGGACACATTTTGGGAAATGCTCCTTTCAGCCAAAAGGTAGTATTTACTGTCTTTTATTTAGCACCTGGGGATATTCGAGAGACAGATATCAGCATGTAATGGAAATATTTCTGGCCTTTCCAGAATTTAAAAAAATTTTTTTTTTCAACGTTTATTTATTTTTTGGGACAGAGAGAGACAGAGCATGAACGGGGGAGGGGCAGAGAGAGAGGGAGACACAGAATCGGAAACATGCTCCAGGCTCCGAGCCATCAGCCCAGAGCCCGACGCGGGGCTCGAACTCACGGACCGCGAGATCGTGACCTGGCTGAAGTCGGACGCTTAACCGACTGTGCCACCCAGGCGCCCCATGGCCTTTCCAGAATTTTAGCAGGCAAGAGACCAGGATGAGCGTACGGAGAGGTTTTCATGGTAAACATATTAGAAAGAAACACACCGAAATTTCATTAGTGGCTATTGGTGGCTGGTAGAAGGAGAGGCGATTTTTTTTCTTCTTTTTTTCTTCTCGCCCGCATCTTCCACAATGAGCATGAATTACTTCTGTATTGGGGGTGAGAAACAAAGTAAACTTTACTTCTTTCTTTTTGGAAGTTCATTCATTTATTTTGAGGGAGGGGGGAAGGACAGAGAGAGAGGGAGAGACAATCCCAACCAGGATCCACGCTCGGTGCAGAGCCTGACGTGGAGTCTGATCTCACAACCATGAGATCAACCTGAGCCAAGATCAAGAGTCGGACGCTCAACTGACTGAGT
Source organism: Lynx canadensis (assembly GCF_007474595.2). NCBI lineage: Eukaryota > Metazoa > Chordata > Mammalia > Carnivora > Felidae > Lynx > Lynx canadensis. The sequence goes on along the minus strand of NC_044319.2, from coordinate 3,177,518 downwards.
CACCCAGGCGCCCCTAAACTTTATCTTTTAAAGAAGAACTAATATCCAAGTTTCTTTGCATTCGTTCTTAATGAACACAACTACCTGTCAGCGGAGAAGCCAACAGATACATCTCCTCCTTCCGGTTACTTCTCCCAGTGTCCTTGGGGTCCCATAGCCCTTGTCTGCCAGGCTCTGGGGTCTGTCCTTGGAGTATATACAGCCCCTTCAGATTTGCGAGAAAGTTAAACAGTTCACACTTGGTGGGAGAGTCAACTTGAGAACAGGAACCGGCCCCATCAAGCCCACCATCCTAAGTTGTTACAGGGTCACATGTCCATGAAGGAAGGGTTGGCATGCCAGTTGAGATTCTTGGCTGTAGCCAATGAAGATCTCTTCTGGTTGACCTGAGCAGGAGGCGAATTTACCGGAAGACTACTGTGCAGTTTGCAGAATCAGTGAGAGGGCTAGAGAACCAGGTGATGGGAAATGAATGAGATCACGGGAGGCAAGGCACGGCCAAGGTCTTCACACAGGATGGTCTGCTTAGGATCCTGTCACTGGTGTTGTCATTGCTGGACACCAGTTTGGGGCTCGGTCACCCCAAACACCTATCATCGTGCTGCTGGACACAAATCCACCACATCATGTCCCCAGAGGGGGCCTCTGATTGGCCGAGCCCAGGATGGTTCCCTAGTTGCTGGGGCAAAGATAGAAACTCTGCCCTCTTTGGCTTCTAAAGTAGGGAGAGGAGACCCACCTCCTCTCTGCTTTGGCGTTCCCCCCCCCAAATGGGAAGGTTGTTTAAAGGTTGGGTAGCCAGAATGACCAACATGCATGACATTTAGGTATTCTGTAAAGGGGCTGCTAGGAGCTTAGAGAGACAGGCCAGATCGGGCCAGCCATGTTCAGAAGTGAGCTCACCCCCCTGGCGTTGTGTAATGAATGCGTGGTCTTCTTTCAACTGGATTCCTAAGATGAGCAAGCTTCCACCAAATCTCTCGATCACTGCCCCTCAAGAAGAACTGACCTCTCAATGAAAACCACACTGAATAATAAAATAAGAATTACCATTTTCCAGAGGAACCAGAAGGCAAATGCAGAATCCCATCTGATGGCAAGGCTAGTTGTGTGCTCCTCCGTTGGGCCATGTGGATCGTCCGTAGGGGGCTGACCAAAAGAAATGAAGGAATAATAAAGCATTGGAAGGATTGCTTTTTTTCTCTGAAGAACGTACAGGTTAGGGAAGCTGATTAAATAGGTTGATATGACCTCGGAGAAGAGCCCTACAGGTGCAGGGAATGGGAAAGGAGTGGACAATGTGAACGTGGGTCTTTCATTGACTTCCTCATTTGGGGATACCTCTTTCTGCGTGCAAGCTTCCAAACATGGGGGTCGAGTCCAGAGACCGAAAGACGAGGTCCAGGGAGAGAGTCAAGGTGGTCATGGCTGCTGTCAGATTCTTGGATGGCAGGCACAGCCTCAAACCCTGGCCATATAGGCAGAAACTGCTAGGCTTCATCACGGCACAGTTTGGAATCTAAGGAGTGTTAATTGGAAAGCAGTGATTAAAAAATGAGAAAAATCTCTTTGTTCTGGAACTAATAGGATATGTTCATCTCAGAGTAAGGGAGGTATAGTGTGAGAGCCTCAGGAAATTGACTTTACGTAGAAAGTCTATATTATTATGATTTTCCGCAGTGAATTGCTTCTCTTTTGCTTCTAGAGTGTCCGGACCCTTGCACAGTTTCCATTGCTGATGGGACCTTCTGAGCACTGTCAACATACCCACAGAGAAGGGGTTTCCAACTCACGTAATCACACTCTCCAGTCAGATGCGGAACAAGAAAATACTTCCCAGAAATGCAAAGAAGAAAACAAACCAAGTTCATTGCCTTGGGTAACATGAGTTCTTGCCCATTTGAAAGTGGGATCTTAATCTTCCTAGAAGATCTCTTTCTAGATTTCTTCTAGAAAGAGAGGACACGCCATACCTTAGACAGTGTAGTTACGGGCAGGTGCTCTATCACCTGGTACTGAGTCCCGCTGCCATCTACAAGATTTAACAATCAGTTGTAAGAACATCTAACGTGAAGAAATGTTTAAGAACTCAAGGGGTCTCTTGGGATTGGAGGTCCATCCATTCCTGGAAAGGTTGAGATAAGTCACATGATGCCTTTTCTGTAACCCCAACATTTCTCCAAGGAAATCTTTTTTTTTTTTTTTTTTAATTTTTTTTTTCAACGTTTATTATTTATTTTTGGGACAGAGAGAGACAGAGCATGAACGGGGGAGGAGCAGAGAGAGAGGGAGACACAGAATCGGAAACAGGCTCCAGGCTCTGAGCCATCAGCCCAGAGCCTGACGCGGGGCTCGAACTCACAGACCGCGAGATCGTGACCTGGCTGAAGTCGGACGCTTAACCGACTGCGCCACCCAGGCGCCCCTCCAAGGAAATCTTTGAAGTAAAAAGTTCACAAAGGAGTAGACTGAGGACTGCAGCGGAGACAGTGGGGGCGGGGGGATGTTCCATGGTTCCCTTCACTGTAGAGGCTGTTGGGAACAGGGGTTCAGTAAAGCAGACTGGAATTTCCAGTATCTGGTGTATGGATAATGTTCTTTCACCTTTGGATGTGTCCTTAGGTGACTGGACAGTGAGTAGAAGGTCTCAAAAAAGAGTCTGATATAGCATCTGCCCTAGACCAGGAAGGATGGGGCCAGGGCCCAGGAAATGGGTTTAGGCCCAGAGCGAACATCTTTGTCCTCAGTTCTGTTAAAAGATGGTGTCGGGGCACCTGGGTGGCTCAGTCAATTGGGCATCCGACTTTGGTTCAGGTCATGATCTTGCAGTTTGTGAGTTTTGGCCCCGTGTTGGGCTCTGTGCTGACAGCTCAGAGCCTGGAGCCTGGGGCCTGCTTCGGATTCTCTGTCTCCTCCTCTCTCTGCCCCTCCCATGTTCATGCTCTGTCTCTGTCTCTCAATCATAATAAATAAACGTTAAAAAAAATAATCCAGTGAAGAAATGGGCAAAAGACATGAATAGACACTTCTCCAAAGAAGACATCCAGATGGCCAACCGACACGTGAAAAAATGCTCAACATCACTCATCATCAGGGAAATACAGATCAAAACCACAATGAGATACCACCTGACACCTGTCAGAATGGCTAACATGAACAACTCAGGCAACAGCAGATGTTGGTGAGGATGTGGAGAAAGAGGATCTCTTTTGCATTGTTGGTGGGAATGCAAACTGGTGCAGCCATTCTGGAAAAAAGTACGGAGGTTCCTCAAAAATTAAAAATAGAACTACCCTACGACCCAGCAATTGCACTACTAAGTATTTATCCAAGGGATACAGGTGTGCTATTTCAAAGGGGCACATGCACCCCAATGTTTATAGCAGCACTATTGACAAGAGCCAAAGTCTGGAAAGAGCCCAAATGTCCATCAATGGGTGAATGGATAAAGAAGATTGGTATATATATATATATATATATAGGCATATATATATATATATATGTATATATACACAATGGAGTATTACTCGGCAGTCAAAAAGAATGAAATCTTGCCATTTGCAACTACGTAGATGGAACTGGAGGGTATTATGCTACGCGAAATTAGTCAGAGAAAGACAAATATCATATGACTTCACTCATATGAGGACTTTAAGACACAGAACAGATGAACACAGGGAAGGGAAGCAAAAACCATATAAAAACAGGGAGGGGGACAAAGCATAAGAGACTCTTAAATACGGAGAACAAACAGAGGGTTACGGGAGGGGTTGTGAGAGGAGGAATGGGCTAAATGGGTCAGGGGCGTTAAGGAATCTATTCCTGAAATCATTGTTGTACTACATGCTAACTAACCTGGATGTAAATTAAAGAAATAAAATTAAAAAAGAAAGATGGCGTCTATAGTCAGGTGACTTGTGTTTCATCCCAGCTCTGCACATTTTACCAGTTGTGGGACTTTAAGAAACTCCCTGACCTTTCTGTGGCTTAGTTTTCTCATTTGTTAAAGGAAGGGGAGACTACGACCTGCCTCATAGGATTTTCCTGGGTATTAAACACGTTAACTCATGGAAAGTGCTCACCGCAGTGCCGGGCACATAAGTCATTGTAATCAAGCAATTGCGTGATAAACATTATGCTTCAATGTTACCAGAGCCGTTAGCCTGGGCCAAGACGAGGGTGACATTTTCCATCTCCCAAGCTTTTGTGGGACATCCAGGTAAACTTTCATTTAGAGGAAGCTCAGAAAAAGCCACAGCCGTCCACTTCCGCGCGGCCGACGTTCCCGAAGCGTCTCTGCGGTGGAAATCGTTAACTTACACCCATAACACTAAGAGAGGGTTAGTGTTAAAATCTTACCAGTGGGAAATGCTTTGTTTCATTAAAGCCTTTTCCTAAGTAGAGCCACGTGGTTGGGTCCTGGTATTAGGGTCCTTGAAAGTCGAGTTCTCAAGAGGGAACATACTGGGTTCCTCCTAATACTTCTCATCCATACGGTCCCAGGATTTGGGGGAGAACTTGAGAATGTTTACATGTACGTGTTCATCGACTAAAGCTTTTAGTCTTTTCAAGTCACCTGTTTCTCAGACCGGGGTCTACCAGAATTGCTTCCCCTTTACAAAGTGTCAGAGTGTTAATGGAATGTGAGGAATGTCGGTGGGGTGGCCAGGACGAGGGCTTTGAAATCAGACAGATCCATGTCTGCTTGCTGTCTCCACAATTTACTTGCTGGGATGTGGTGGACAAGTAGCTTGGCCTCTCTGGGCCTCGATTTTCTCACCTGTAAAACGGTGACAAGAGATCCCACGCTCCGGTCATGAAGAGTGTCTGGGAATTATTTAGCGTGCAGTGGAGGCTCCGTAAGATTTCTCTCCCATCGTCTTGCCCATTTCTTTCTCCCCTAAAGATGGTATATATTACCTTGTGTGGCAAAATAGGACTTCACTGATGGGATTGAGGTAAGGTTCTCAAGGGGCGCCTGGGTGGCTCAGTCGGTTAAGCGTCCAACTTCGGTTCAGGTCATAATCTCGAGGTTCGTGGGTTCGAGCCCCACGTTGGGCTCTGTGCTGACGGCTCGGAGCCTGGAGCCGGAGCCCGCTTGGGATTCTGTGTCTCCCTCTCTCTCCGCCCCTCCCCCACTCATGCTCTGTCTCTCTCTCTCTCTCTCTCTCTCTCTCAAAAATAAATGTTAAAAAAATTAAAATAAAATAAAAAATAAACAGATTCGAATGGTGGTGTGTGTGGGGGGTCATCTGGCGTGGTCCTGCTAGGCATGGGGTGGGACACTGCTCTGGGGGTAAACCTGACAGGCATAGACTTTCTAGAAGCCTGACCATAGAAATCCAACATTCGGGCTTTCCAGTCAGGTCACCCCTCGCCACAGATCCTGACCCTTTCTGGAAGTGGAGTCACGTGACTGATGAAGAACCGGAAGGAGTACTTGTGAGTATTACTCGGCAACCAAAAAGAATGAAATCTTGCCATTTGCAACTTGGTGGGTGGAACCAGAGGGTATTATGCTAAGCGAAATGGGTCAGTCAGAGAAAGACAAAAATCCTATGACTTCACTCATATGAGGACTTTAAGACACAGGAAAGATGAACACAAGGGAAGGGAAGCAAAAATAACATAAAAACAGATAGGGGAGCAAAACATAAGAGACTCTTAAATATGGAGAATAAACAGGGTTACCGGAGGGGTTATAGGAGGGGCGATGGGCTAAATGGGTCAGGGGCACTAAGGAATCTACTCCTGGAATCATTGTTGCACGATATGCAAAGTAACTTGGACATAAATTAAAACAATAAATTAAACAAATAAATAAATAAATACATAGATAAGAGGATGTCTTACCTTCCCAACTCTGGCTCTTCAGAAAATGTATTGTCACATCCTCATGTCCTTAGAACATCAAACATGAGAGCCAAATTCTGTTCCATAGTGTCTTAGGCGACAGCCACGCATGCAGAACAGAGACAAGGGTGTTGTGCTGACTCGATATAATCACACCCTTGCACGTAGACCTTATCTTTCTCTGCAGGCATTCCAAGAGCACAATAGACGTTAGCTGGTTGCTTTCCCAACACTTTTGCCAGGTAGGTAGGGAGCAGGTACCATTATTGTCTTCATCTTGTATATACACAGATAGCTTTCCCGAGAATTACTTGCCCAAAGTCCCATTGGCAATAAGAACAATGGAAAAGAAAGTGACCAGAGTCCGAATTTAAAAAACAGAACTTCCTGTGGAGGCAAGTTCAGGCCCCGGTCCTGGGATCATTCTAATTTCAGGCATTTCGTGGAGCAAGGGCGCATAAAAACGTTACTTCTCTTTATTTGTGGGTGGACGGGAGGGAATGGGGTAGCAGATGATTTAATTAAGTCTGTTCAGCTGTTGGTACTCTTTAAATGTTCAGCATCTGCGGGGAGCTTCAGGATATGTTTCTTTCTGTGACGGCAGGAGCATCACCAAATGTAGCTCAATATGGCGGGACCAGCCACGAAATCTGGAATATGAATGTAATTCCATAGCAGTTTTTGGCTAATAGGGGCTCTTGCACTGTGACGATGAAAACATTTAGCACCGCAAAGGTCTGGGCTGGAGCGGATCTCACTTCTTTTGTCCGCAACATGGGCACGATATTTATTTATTTGGGCACAATATTTATGTTAAATAAATAAATAAAAGGAGATTGGGGCGCCTGGGTGGCTCAGTCGGTTGAGCATCCGACCTCGGCTCAGGTCACGATCTCGCGGCTCGTGAGTTCAAGCCCCGCGTCGGGCTCTGTGCTGACAGCTCGGAGCCTGGAGCCTGCCTCCGATTCTGTCTCCCTCTCTCTCTGCCCCTAACCCACTCGCATTCTGTCTCTGTCTCTCTCAACAATAGACATTTAAAAATAAATAAATAAATAAATAAATAAAAGGAGATCATATATGTAAAGTGCTATATAAATAGCAAAATTCTATGCAAAACAAGATATTATGAAGGTTGGACCAGTACAATTATAGGCCCTGATACAGGGTTATATTTTCTTCCAATGGGGGGTCTATTTCCAATGGGTCATCAGGGCAAAGAGCATGCCTTTAAATCTGCAAATTATTCTGTCCCTGGAAAATCAGGAGAAAAGAAAATAAAGAGGGGAAAGGAAGCCTGGGGCTATCGGTATCTCAAAAATTGTTAAATGCGTCAGGTATGAACTCTAGCCTGTACGGTGGAATTCAGGTGTCTACCCCCTGTGGGGGGGCAGGAAGCTTGGAAAAGAAAGCTTTCCTGCACTTTCTGGGATGTGGACCCTTTGTTCAGGATCTAGGAGGTAAGGGATTCCATCGGAAGTATTTGTTTAATTAATTGTAGCCAGAACTCAGCTGTGGGTAGGCCAGGTTTCATGGTGCAATGTTATTACTTCTCCAACCACACGTGCATACTTTAACTCAAGTGCAAACCCACGAGATTTGAACTCCTAACCTTTAAAATGCAAGGCTGCTGCCTTGGCCACGAGGCATCTCAGTTCTTGTTTACCAGGACCGGGAGTTCTCAGCAGACAGAGCCCCACTTATTCCGTGACCCCGGTGGAATAACACCGAGAGACCCAAAGGAATAGCCACTTTAAAAGAGTGTCTTTGGCACCGAAAGGATTCTGGAGCTCTGAATCAGCCCCTCACCTCATAGCAAAGTTTACAGGCTTTCAGAGTTAAATGAAAATCAGATTGGAATGCACGGGCTTCTATTTTTCTGTAATGACACGTTGTGAGTGGAAGGAAGGCAATTTTCTTGGACGTTCCTCTAAAACCAGTGCACTTGTAGTGGTTGATTTTGCTCTACGAAGCTCTCTGAGGCACACCCGCTGTCCTCTCCACTTGCCTGGTCTCGGGGCCACATGGGCCACTTGTCCCTGGCCGTACTTAATAATTTTCCGTTTTACCCCGCATGTGTTAGCCTCTTTTCAAAGCAGTCATAAAGGGGACTTTAGTACCTCAGTTTTTGCTCTGGAGCCATTTAATGGTTATATATATATATATATATATATATAAACAATTATCTAAAATACAATCTTAGACTCTGGCCCCGCCTACAAGTTGGAAGAATTGGGTAAGGAAGGAAAGAAAAAAAAAAAAGGAAAGAAATGTGTCCGTTCCTCTCATCCGACTTTGAAAAATCCATACACTATACCCTGAAAAGGAAAAGTAAACACAGCCCGTGAAATGCTGTGGCAAAAAGGAATGAAAATGTTCTTTAAAAAAAAAAAAAAAAAAGCCAACAGAACTGAACTGTAGTCTCTGCAGGTTTGAAGGCAACCTTTGCCAAAATCCGCTTTCTGGAAACTTTCCTCCAGACCTGACTCCCACCAACTGGCTTGGCTGCAGGAGACGGGCTTAGAAGACTGTGGTTTGGAATGTGTGAATGTTAAAATCAGACACTGTTCCTTTTTCTCTGTAACAACAACACGCCTTTGGTTTTGGCCGAATTCGTGCTGGGCTTTCTGGTATTGCCTCGTTTCGTGTCTCGCGGCAGGTCAGAGCTACTGAGGGGGTCTGATGCTTGTGGTCCTGTGGTCCGTCCTCACGGTGACCAGCGCTTTGCCCTGTGTCACGATGCCCCTGAGAACCTAACAGGCACTGTTTCCATGTGGAAATGTAGAAACGACTGAGGAAATATGACTCGTGGGAGGCCACACAGCAAGCTGGAAGAAGAGTCTGGATCAGAACTTGGAATTGCCACGTCCTCCCTGGGGCTGTAAGCCTGGTATCCCTTGTTTCATTATTTTTTTATTTTTTTTAAACATTTTATTTATTTTTGAGAGATAGAGACAGAGCACACCTAGGGAGGGGCAGAGAGAGAGGGAGACACAGAATCCAAAGCAGGCTCCAGGCTCTGAGCTGTCCGCACAGAGCCCGACGCGGGGCTTGAACCCACGAACCGCGAGATCACGACCTGAGCCGAAGTCGGATGCTTAACCCGCTGACTGAGCCCCCCAGGCGTTTCTAAACCTGGTCTTCTCAGGGAAGTTTCCTAAGACACTGAGCGCACAGACGCGTGCTGGCCCACGGGCAGTGGGTGAGACCCCAGACGGCGGGTCCCCACAATGACGGTGACTGGACACGGACACCTCGGTGGAACAGTGATCGCCGGCCGGGGTGGAGTCATAACGCAGTTGTCGTATCACGGATTAGTCTAACTTGGAACACATTTTAATTCAGATAGAACACGGGAAACGTTCTACCTAACCTCAGCTTGGAGAAGATTTGCTCAGCAAACAACAAATATAAGGTATATTATAGTGACGTGTTATGTGTCACGCGTCACATACGTAAGAACAAGACACGGGAAATAACGGAATCAATGGTTATTGTGTTGGGGGGGGAGCTGTCTTCGAGAGACACCACTACACAATAATTGATCCTGTGACTTCCTGTGTCTTGTTCCAAGGCATGCAGCAAACGACATGTGACCTGAGACAGAGCGGAAGACAGTAGGGACGTGGTCCGTGTAATCTGCCACATCACACAGCAGCCACTGCAACCGAACGCACTGTTCCCAGGAAGAGGGCAGGGGCCGAGGCCATTTTTACTTGATCTTGACGGTGAGCAGACCTCTCTGCCTCAGTTGTACTCAGGAGGAGCGTGGGAATGTGTATGGCCAGAAGGGGAGGGCACGCTGAAGAGCGTACTTAGGGGAGCAGGGGCGCACCGAGATACTGGGGGTTCTCCACCATTCGTGTAAAATGCTTCCTGATTTCAGGAAGACTCCTTGATGGAGGAGGGCGTGGAAGGTGGGGCAGTGCGGGACGCAGACAAGGCTCAGCGGGTGACCCTGAGCCAGGGCAATGGGAAGGATCACGGAGGACCAGGGCAGGGATATTTCCATCGGTCATCCTTGTCTAAACTGAAAACCAGAGCCACGCTGGGGGCTATTGATAGCTTGCTGTGTGCATACAATTTCTAAGTTAACTGCTTGTAGTTCCTTTACGATACTGGTAATTTTTATACTATTTCTGTTTTGTTTTTTTCTGTAAAATCAGATCAAAACCATCTCCTCTTGTATTGTTGATATCGAATCGTATGTTGTCCCCCCGAAACTGATATAACGCTGTATGTCAACTGTCCTTCAATAAAAACGTTGCTATTGGACATTTTATAGATTTCAGATTATATGCCTCCATTAGCCTTCATTCCTTTCTAAGCTGTTCTAAAGTATACATCAAGGGGCGCCTGGGTGGCTCAGTTGATTAAGCGTCTGACTTAGGCTCAGGTCATGATCTCACGGTTCGTGGGTTCAAACCCCACGTCGGGCTGTGTGCTGACAGCTCAGAGCCTGGAGCCTGCTTCGGATTCTGTGTCTCCCATTCTCTCTGCCCCTCCTCTGCTCACAGTCTGTGTCTCTCTCTCTCAAAAATAAATAAACATTAAAAAAATTTGTTTAAATAATAAAATAAAGTATACATCAAGGGATACTGGGTAAAAAAAGATAATCCACAAGAACAAAGAGAATAAGAGAGGAGGGGGGAAACCCACAAAATTTTTGGTTGCTAGAAAGTACACAGTCAAATGATAGCTACGTAGGCGATCCGAGAATGCCAAATTTTTTAACAGCGGTGGGGAAGCTGAGAAGCGACCCAGTTTACACTGAAGAACCCCCAAAGGCTTAGGCACTGGTGACTGGAGGTTCTTCTTGACCCGAGGTTTAAGAGGAGTTACATTCAGCAGACTGGATGAACGTCTGTGTAAAAAAACAGTTAGATGGATAAATGGATTTTAAAAAATGTGGTGTATCCATACAGTGGAATTTTTTTTTAAGTTTATGTATTTTTTTTTTTTTTTTTTTTTTTTTTTTTTTTTTTTTTTTACTTTTCAGAGAGAGAGAGAGAGAGGAAGGGAGAGAATCCCAAGCAGGCTCTGTGATGTCAGCTCTGAGCCCGACATGGGGTTCGATCTCATGCACCTCGGTATCATGATCTGAGCGGAGATCAAGAGTCAGACGCTTACCCGGCTGAGCCACCTGGGTGCTCCAGTGGAATATTATTCAGCAAAAATAAATAAATAAATAAATAAATAAATAAATAAAGTTCTGATTCTCACTAGAACAGAGATGAACCCTGCTTGAAAGCCTCCAGTCACAAAGCACATACAGTGTGATTCTGTGAATATGAAATTCCCAGAAGGGTCAAGTCCACAGAAATAGAAAATAGATTAATGGTTGTGTGGGGCTAGAAAGGTTGTGTAGAAAGGAATGGAGAGTTTCCACTAACAAGTGTTTTTTAAGGTAATAAAAATATTCTAAAATTAAGCGTTGTGATGGATACACAACTCCGTGAATATATTAAAAACCGTTGAATACGACGCGTTAAATGGATGAGGTGGTATGGGATGTGAATTATATTTCAACGAAGCTTTTTTTTTTTAAATTTTTTTAATGTTTATTTCTTTTTGAGAGAGAGAGAGAGACAGAGCATGAGTGCGGGAGGGCAGAGAAAGAGGAAAACACAGAATCTGAAGCAGGCTCCAGGCTCTGAGCTGTCAGCACAGAGCCCGACACGGGGCTCGAACCCATGAACTGCGAGATCATGCCTTGGGCTGAAGTCAGCCACTTAACTGACTGAGCCACCCAGGTGCCCCTGTTTTTTTTTTTTTTATCTTTTTAAAAAAGTGATTTGATATCCATGTTACCTCTCCCGCCCAAGAAAATGTTTTCTGGACTAGGGAACACCAGACGTAGTCCAGGGTGGGGGGTACCACACTAAAACCAGAGATCTTAAGTGAAATTTGCTCACTGGTTGCTGGTCTACGTATCACCTCTTCCATTATTCAGCTCCTGGTGTGCAGGCTTAGGCTTAGGCCTTCCACCTAAGCAGAAAATTGAAAGTCTTTTCTGGAGAGTCTGTCCAGCCCTTGAGGAAAGATGTAATGATGCCAATATGAGCGGGGCAGGGCCGTGTCCTCTAATGACGTGGCCTGGCCGCGTGGCTCTTCAGCGAGACCCATCGTTCACAAGCCTCGTGAGCAGATAGAGATTCCAATCTGTTTTCTTAAATATAAGCGGACATCCAGGAGTCCCCAGACACTTGAGGAAAACCTCTAATATGAAAGACAGAACACAAACAGGAGAAGCAATTTGGATGAAACAGAGATGGAAGGAGAAGACTATTTCAAAAGAACAGCTGTAATTAGTATCCTCAGAGTGATAAGGGAAGATATTCAACCCAGGAAATATGAACAGGATTGTATGAAAGAAAGAAAGAAAGAAAGAAAGAAAGAAAGAAAGACACACCCAGGGAGGTTTTCCAGAACATACGGTTATGAGTTGCAACTAAGAAGGGCCCACTGAGTGCCTACCACATGCTCACACCAAGACACAGCCGCACAAAATCTCAGAAGACCCGAGACAAGGAAAAGACTCCACAAGAGGAAAACAAAGGGTAAGACACAAAGAGGCAGGAATCAGAGCAGCCCTCCCTTCTCAACAGTGTCACCAGAAGCCAGAATACGACGGAACAACGTCTTCAAAATTCTGAGGGAGAATAACCGAAAACCTGGAATTTTATACCTAGACGCATCCTCAGTGAAGTGTGAAGGCAGGTTAAAGACATTTTCAGACATGTAAGCGCGCCCCAATTTTTCTTCACCAAAAAGGAAAATAAACCCAAAGAGAAAGACATGGGATCCCCGAAACAGAAGATCCAAGCTGGAAGAAGCTCAGGGAATCCTCCGGAAGAGAGAAAGGGGAGAGGCCAAGATGAAAGCTGGCAGAGTAGCCAACCCAGATTGAAGTGGGTCAGAAGTTTCCAGGAAAGGCTTCTTCACAAAGATGAAATTAATGGAGGGCCCAATGTGATGAACTCTATCGGGAAGACGTCTGCACAACTAAGGAAGAATTTGGAGATGATTCGGTTATAAGGGCATTAAAAAAAAAAAAAAGGAAACAAACTTAAAAACCAAATAAGACTATTATCAATTCCATGGAAAACAGAGTGATCAGAACAGACACAGTCACCATAGTGGACCACGTGGCTTAGCCATTAATCATGCCATAGAGTCAAAATATGATAATAGAGTCACAATAACACTGAATACTTAACCAAGATTATATTTTAACTACATTGTAGAATGGGGATTAAGGAGGAAATGGATGTGAGCGATGGTGGAGGACTGGGTTGGGGAGATAGTGACAAATCCTTGCCCTCCAAGGTGGGGACCTACTAGAGAAGATCTGAAACTGAAAAATCACAAAGTAGTGAGATGAGCCTCAATTTTTTTTAAATTTTGTTTTAATATTTATTTTTTTTACTAAAAACATTTTTTGATGTTTATTTTTAAGAGTGAGAGAGACAGAGCATGAGCAGGAGAGCGGCAGAGAGAGAAGGAGACACAGAATCCGAAGCAGGCTCCAGGCTCCGAGCTGTTGGCACAGAGTCTGATGTGGGGCCCGAGCTCACAAACAGTGAGATCATGACCTGAACTGAAGTTGGGCACTTAACTGACTGAGCCACCCAGGCACCCCAATGTTTATTTATTTTTTGAGAGAGAGAGAGAGATAGAGCACGAGTAGGGGAGGGGCAGAAAGAGAGGGAGACACAAGGCAAAGCAGGCCCCAGGCTGGGAGCTGTCAGCACAGAGCCTGACTCGGGGCTCGAACTCACTAACCAGGAGATGATAAGCTGAGCCAAAGTTGGAGGTTCAACTGACTGAGCCTCCCAGGCGCTCCCAGACTCCTTTTTAGAAACACGGAAGGAATTGCCAGAAGAATCCATCGAAAACGTTGCCACTGGGGCATAGGAAACAAAGGTAGATTCAGCAAAATGCCGATTTTCATACCTTGTAGATCACTTTTCCCCTCCAAATCATGTGAAAACATCATTTGGATAAAAATAAAAGTGAGTCCTGGGTTCGAGTTCCGATGGAGTCGCCAAAAAAAAAAAAAAAAGCAGGGGGAAAAGAAAGCAAAAAAGCAAAAAAGGCTAACACTCAACAATAAGAAACTGAACAATTGGATTAAACAACAGACCAAAGCCCTTAACAGACATCTCACTGAAGATGAGAGACACATGGCAAGTAAGCATATGAAAAGATGCTCCACATCCTATGTCATCAGGGAAATGAAAATTAAGACAGTGACGCCACTGCACATCTATTAGAATGGCCGAAATCCAGATCACCGATAACGCCAAGTTCGGGGGAGGATGTGGGACCAATACGCTGTCTCATTCGTTGCTGGCGGGGACGCAAAATGGTACCGCTACTTGGGAAGACCATTTGGCAGCGTCTTTTAAAGCTAAACATATTCTTCCCATATGATGCAGCAATCACGCTCCCTGGTATTTACCCACAGGAGTTGAAAACGTATGTCCACACAAAACATCCACACAAATGTGTACCGGAGTTTATTCACACACGCCCAAACTGGGAGCAACCAAGATATCCTCTAGCTGGGGGCGCCTGGGTGGGTCAGTCGGTTAAGCGTCTGACCTTGGCTCAGGTCATGATCTCATGGTTTGAGGGTTCATGCCCCACAGTGGGCTCGCTGCTATGAGCGCAGAGCCCACTTTGGGTCCTCTGTCCCCCTCTCTCTCTGCCCCTATCCCACTCTCGTGAGCTCTTTCTCTCTGAAAAAGGCAGAGCTATGGAGACTGTAAAAGATCGGTGGCGGCCAGGGGCTGGGGGAGGGGCACAGGGGACTTTAAGGGCAGTAACACTATTCTGTCCGACACTATAATGGTGGATACGTGTCATTACATACTTGTCAAAACCCTCAGAATGCACAACATCAAGAGTGAACCCTCATGTAAACTATGGACTTTAGGTGACGATGATGTGTCTATGTAGGTTTATCAATGGTGACAAGTGTTCTACTCTAGTGGGGGATGTTGACAATGGGGGAGACCGTGCGTGGGGGGGGGGGGGGAGCAGGGGATACATGGGAAATCTGTACCTTTTTATTTTTTAAGTCCTATTTATTTATTTATTTAATACATATTTTGTTTTTAGGTGGGCTCTATGCCCAATGTGGGGCTCAAACTCATGACCCCCAAAGGGTCGGGTCACACGCTCTGCGGACTGAGCCAGCCAGGCGCCCTGAGAAATCCGTACCTTTTGCTCAATTCTGCTGTGAACCTAAAACTGCTCCACACAATAAAACACATTGCAATGAATAAGCAAATTTTAAACAGAGGAAAATAAGGGACAGCTACAGCCCTACCCTTAGGGCTCCATTACGGAGTGTGTTTGCTAGCACGTATCACTCTTGAAAAGGAAGCAAAAAAAAAAAAAAAAACGGTACTTTCAAAACATTTCTTTAAAGTTGATTCTAGACCGTGGTGTACTGGGTGGGCCAGACAGTCCGCTTACGGGGTGGGGGGTGGGGGGTGCAGATACAGCCCGTTTCTACCGCAGGGCACCCCCAGGGCCCGCACAGTGCAGCGTGCTTCACACATCCACCGAGAGCAGGGATAGCCTTGAGAACACTAAAATTATCGAGAATGAAACAGAGTCTTCACACCCAAAGGGTCTCAGACAAGAAGTTAAGCAGAAACCCATTGTTTTACAACGAGAGTCCTGGGGCTCTGAGAAATTAAGCGAGTTAAAGGCAGAGCGGATTTGGTGGTAGAATGTGTTCTCCATCCATCCTCTCGCAAGTACGCCAAGAAGTATGTGATGGTAGTGTTCCTGTGTTACACACGAGAGCAACGAGGGGCCGGCGGGGGGGGGGGGGGGGGTTGGTCCACTCGCGTTCGCACATCAGTTAATTGGCAGAAGCCACTCCGAACTCGGAGCAGCTGGTCCACCCCACGCTCGCCCTCCTCCTTCGGCACCTGTCCTCATGAAAGGAAAGCTGCTTGGTGGCTTCTATTGCTTGGTCGTTTGTCTTGAATTTTAATCGCACGCAGGGGAGGTCGTCCTTTCCATGGTCGTTTCCCAGCTTCCCTATTCTAACTGCACACTGGCCTGAGAGCAAGGCCATCAAAGCAGCTGTGAATTTTTGTCCGGTCACAGCAGGCTAAGAGCTTCATGCCTACGGCCACTCTGATCTCCCCTTTATCCACGCCCCGATGTATAACCCAAAAAGGTGTGTCTGAAAATCTGATGTTTCACTCATTCATTGATTTACTACTTCTTTCAATAGTTATTCATTGAGTACTATGGGCTGGGCCTTGGGTATACAGTGAGCAGACGTGGTCCTGATGGGGAAAGACAGGAGGGAAATTAGCATGATCAGATCGATGCTTAGAATTACAAGGATCTGAGGGATGCCCGGGTGGGTCAGTCAGTTGAGCATCCGACCCCTGATTTCAGCTCAGGTCGTGATCCCAGGGTTGTGGGATCGAGCCCTGCATCAGGCCGTGTGCTGAGCGTGGAACCTGCTTGGGATTCTCTCTCTCTCTCTCTCTCTCTCTCTCTCCCTCTCTCTGCCCATCTCCCACACATGCACACTTTCTCTCTCCCTCTCTCCAAAACCGATAAAAATTTTTTAAAAAATTAAATTAAAAAATTAGGATTAAAAGGATCTGAGACAAGAAAGGGTTTGTGTTAAGAATTTAAAACAACCTGTGTGGCCAGGTGCAGTCCATGAAGAGGAACGTGGGCAGGAACGAAGTTAAAGAATTAAACCAAAATCTGATCGCGCACATCCTTGTAGGCCACGCGAGGATGTTTCATTTTCTGTTAAATGCAACCAGAGGCCGGCGACGGTTCTGAAGTATGTTGAAAAGACCTCCTTGGCCACTGCGGGGAGCACCAGAGGAAGGGTGAGAGAAGAACATGTTGCAGAATCCCATTCGAGAGACGGCGGGGGCTGGGAGCTGGAGAGACATGGGCAGATGTGTGAAATGCATGGAAAGTGGAATCAGTAGCATTTGGTAATGGGTTAGCTCTTAGGAGCAACGAGGAGGGAGTTTGCAGAGATGACTCCTGGGTTTGTGACTTTAGCAAACGGACAGATGGTAGTTCCATTTCTTTAGATAAGAAAGAAGGAGGAGGAGAACCCCGAGCTCAGTTCTGGACAAGTTAAGTGTGAGCTGCCTCTGAGATATCTGAGTAGGCAGTTGGGGATGCAAGCCTGGAGCTCAGAAAGAAGGTCTGGGCTGGAGATAAAAATATGGGAGGTAACAGCATTTCGGTGACAGTTAAAGTTGTGGTAGTGGGTGAGATCGCCCCGGGGGAGAGTGTAGAGAGAGCAGGGAAACAGGCCCTCAAGGAGAGGAGAGCAATCTAATGGCAGAGGTGGAAGGGAGGAGGAAAAGCGGGCAGGGTGGTGGGGCACGCCCAAGCAGGAGAGGAGAGGAGAGGAGGGGTGGCTGATGGAAGGCATAGGGCGACTTTCAACACTGGTGCTGAGTGCAGCTGAGGGGTCCAGGGGAGGCCTGGAAAGCACTGGCTTGTGCTGGTGGAGTGCTGAACTTGTCCCGCCCGGCCAGAAACCCTACTGTGGGCGTCTCCCGGTTCTGCACTGGGCGGTAACAGAGTGGTTAGTCCAGAGTCAACTATGGTGGGAGTGCACACACCGTGGCCTGAACAAACACTACAAATTGTGTTTTGTTTTTTTTTCTTTTTCTTGGAAAGACGCCCCTGGTGGTGTGACCCCATTTGTAACAGAATGAAGGGGGAACCGGCCTTCTCTGTTCTTTCTGGTCCCATCAGGATAGTTCCAGAACATTTCCCATGAAACTGAATTCTCTTCAAAGAAACCAGCTGAGTGTCTGAACTTCCTTTCAAGTGAGTTTTACCTTTGCCACAGGACTCTCTAAAGTCTTAGCCTTTTAGTCACTAACCTTCACAAATTTGAGGCAGACTGAGGGGAAAAAAAATTCAGTGTGGTCATATGAAGAATTTCTTCCAACTCTGACTTGGCTGTAAGAAATTCCAGGAAGCATGAGCAGTAAACCACATTTCATTTACTCCTGGGTTTATTTACTTAGTAAAAATAATCATTAGAAGATTCCAGAATTCAAGGGCTAAGTGTTGACATTTTCCCCATCTTGCTTTTTCATTTAAAAAAAATGCTCGCAGGGCGCCTGGGTGGCTCAGTCGGTTGGGCGTCCGACTTCGGCTCAGGTCATGATCTCGAGGTTCGTGAGTTCGAGCCCCGCGTCGGGCTCTGTGCTGACAGCTTGGAGCCTGGAGCCTGCTTCAGATTCTGTGTCTTCCTCTCTCTGCTCCTCCCCTACTCATGCTCTGTCTCTGTCTCTCTCTCTCTCTCAAAAATAAATAAAGCTTAAAAAAATTAAATTAAATTAAATTTAAAAATTTAGAAAATGCTCGCTCTTCCATGAATCTGTAGATGAGAAAATTAACAGGGAGGTAGAAAGTTGGATTATTTTCAATATCACGACAGTTGAATTAGATCAGTTGGTAAATAAGCTAATTATTAGATACTCAGGTGTTATGATACAATCATTTAAAGAACTGGGCGTTTGACATTATTTCAGTCGTGACGTGTGGTCACAGACTAAATCCTGTTCTTGCCGAAAAGTGAAACAAAGGTTGAACTGAATGCCTTGCAGGGTCATCAACCGACTAAAGTCAGATACATACCTAATCCAGACACTTCTGAGAGTTTGTTCTTTGACATGTTTTTTCTCCAAACACATAGCAGTGACAAATGAAATGTATCAAGCTTAAAAACTAAATAAACACTTCTGTGGCCCAGAATGGGGACAGAAACCCAAAGCTGTGAGCTGAGTGAAACCCACAAGCTTACTGGGCTCTAGGTCCGGAACCAGGCAAGATTAGCCAGAATTTGGCTTCTCCAGAGTAAATTAAAATAAGAGAGTTCCATGCCGAGATGGGAGACTGAAGCCAGGCTCCCTGCTTGAAGCCAGAGGCAGAGGCAGGTTCCTCCTACTCATGAAACAAGTTGAAATAGAAGCTATATCTGCCTGGCCTACAGTTTTCAGCAAACTGTGGACTTAGGGGAGAGAGAAGACACAGAAACAACCTTGCGATGTGACTAGGAAAGGGAGTAGTCCATTGCCTGGCCCGGCCTGGATCTGTGCTGTCCTCAGTATGACTGTGGGCTGGATCTCTGCAGCTCCTTTAGTAGACTGGTCTGAATTGGGGTCCAGGGAGCCAAGTTCAGACTGAAGGCAATCAAAAAAAAAAAAAAAAAACCACTAGACAGGGAGGGGAAAGCAATGGGGGTAGAAGGGAGACGAGAAACAGACAGACACGGGGAACGCAAGCCTGGTCTCGAAATGATCTCCTCGACCCAAATCTGCTGCTGAGAAAGACAGCCAGCAAAACAAAACGAGAACACAAATTAATTCCCGTTGAGACTAATTTTATGGAGATACCCGGGAAAAAGTCTAAAATGCTTAGACTGTTCAGAGACACATGAAGGAATAGCTGCCAATTAAAAAAGAGCGAGACGTGATGAGAAAAACGCCAGCCTAAGAGTCAGAACGCCTGGGTACTGAAAAGCACAACTTAGAAACCTTGGAAATGAAACGTGGAGCGGTTAAAAAAAGCATCCAACAGGTAAGCTAAGCTCTAGGTGGGAAGGAGTTCAAGAGAAAATTAGTGAATTGGAAAGGGTTCCTCCCCCAGGAAACGGGACAGAGACAGGAGATGAAACCTTGAGGAGGAGAGAAGAGTCAGAGAAGATGGGGTGAGGGGGACAGTGGGGAGGGAGCTGAGGTGGGGAAGCAGTTCCCCAGAGGCACCAGCTCTGGATTTGCCACAGTTAACCATCCAAGGTCCGAGGTAGAAGGGTCGTAGGGAGTGCCAAGGGGGATACACGGGAATCCTCACAGCTCAGTGGAACCACGTGACATCAAAGACACACGGAAAACTTAGGGGCGCCTGGCTGCCTCGGTCCGTAGAGCATGTGGCTCTTGATCTTGAGGTTGTGAGTTCAAGCCCCACTTTGGGTGTAGAGTTACTTAAAAATAAAATCTTAAAAAAAAAAATACATAGAAAACTTAAAAGCCTTGTGAGAAAAAAAAGTCTCTCCCTCCCAGGAATGAGAATTAGACCAACAGCTAATTTCTCATGGGCAGAAATTGATGCCAGGGGACAAGGAAGCAATGTCTTTGTGGTGCCGAGGGAAGGAGCTGAGAACGCTAAAATCTCCTACCTATTTAAATTATTATTCGACAGTGAGAAGCGGTTAAGACAGTTTCAAAACTACAGTGATTAAAGTATTTCAACTCCCAGACCCTCCTGAAAATTGTTAGCGGGGATGTATTTTGGCAGAAACAAAAGGAAACAGAGGTTGAAATGATAACGCAGAAATTGATAAAATAGGTTAGTGAATTTCATTTTCACACAAACCTCACCATTCTTGCATCTATTAAAGGAAGAACTCTGGGGGTGTCCGGCTGGCTCCCTTGGTGGAGCATGTGACTCTTGATCTCGGGGTGCTGAGTTCAAGCCCTACACTGGGTGTAGAGATTATTTAAAAATAAAATCTTTAAAAAAGAGAGTGAGATGAACTCTAGACAGAACTCTAGACAAAAAAAAAAAAAAAAAAAAAACAAAAAAAAAACTATAGGACGCAACGGATGGGAAGAGATGAGAATTATTCATTGGGAAGTTAATATATGCTAAGATCAGTGACATGTCAGGAAAAAGGATAAAAATACGGAATAATTTTAGAAGTTTTTAGAAAAATAGTTTCTGAATTGTTTTTAGAAAATAGTTTAGAAAATAACCATTACGGGTGGCCACTAAAATACATAAAATATCATGTCTGAAAGTCAGCAGAAAAGGAAGAAGGGAATATAGAAGGTGTTTTTAATGCAAGGAAAGGCAGGAAAAGTGGGGAGAGGGGAAGCAGATGATGGCAAACATAAAATTAAAAAAAGAGCCAAAAAGAAGTTCAAATATTATCATTAACATTTGCAACCATGAATGATAAAAATTGATTTTAAAAAAGGAGATTATTAGAATAAATAAAAAACCAAAATCAGTAATATACTGCATACAAGAGACATACCTAAAACAAAACGATATGGAAAAATAAAAAATGAAGGAATAGAAAATGATTCACATAAAAAATATATTTTTAAGAGTTTATTTAAAAACTTTTTTTAATGTTTATTTTATTTTTGAGAGAGAGAGAGAGAACTGTGAGTGGGATAGAGACAGAAAGGGAGGCACAGAATCTGAAGCAGACTCCAGGCTCTGAGCTGTCAGCACAGAACCCAATGTGGGGCTCGAACCCACAAAGCATGAGATCATGACCTGAGCCGAAGTCAGGCTCTTAATGGACTGAGCCACCCAGGTGCCCGTAACATTTTATTTTTAAGTAATCTCTATATCTAATGTGGGGCTTGAGCTCACAAATCTGAGACCAAGAGTCATGTGAGCTACCAACCGAGCCAGCCTGGTGGCCCTCATGATAAAAATAATTAACAACAACAAAAAAGCTTACATGGGTATCTTAATATCAGATTCAATAAGATTTAAAATCATAAAAAATTAATAGAGACAAAAAGGGACACTATATATTAACATAACGTGCTTCGTAACATGTGGTCCTACATCTGTGGATGCTTCAAAATATATAAAGAAGAAAATGATCATCTTATGGAGAAATTTACCAATCCATTATAATGATAAAAGATTTAACAGCTTTAACAGACTTTTGATAGCTCTTAGTAGATACAAAAAAAATTAGCAACTACCTAGAATATTTGAACATAAGATTTTAAAATGTGATCCAAATGCATGTGTTAAGTACATATAATACTCTGAACCAAGCAAATGAAGAATGTATACAGTATGTTCTTTTAAATTGTCTCTGGAACTTTTACAAAAGAGATTTATCACATACTAGATTTAAAAAGTAGTCTCAACAAAGTTTTAAGAAATCAGTATCTTACAGGCCATAATCTGATTAGAGTTCAATGAACTTAGAATCAACACTAAAAATATAATTTAAATCTCTGCATGTTGGGGCCCCTGGGTGGCTCAGTCAGTCAAGTGTCCGACTTTGGCACAGGTCATGATCTCACAGTTTGTGGGTTCGAGCCCCGCATCGGGCTCTGTGCTGACACCTCAGAGCCTGGAGCCTGCTTTGGATTCTGTCTCCCTCTCTCTGCTCTTCTCCAGCTTGTTCTCTCTCTCTCTGTCTCTCAAAAATAAATAGACGTCAATAATTTAAAAAAAAAAAAACTCTGCATGTTTCGAAATTTAAACATTTACAACCAAATAACTCGAGATTAAAAAGAAAATCACAATGAAAATTACACAAAGGAATCACGCATTACCTAGTGGTAAATGTTTATTCTTTCATGTATTTATTAATTTTTTTTAAGTTTATTTATTCTTGAGAGATAGAGACAGAGAGAGTATGAGCAGGGGAAGGGCAGAGAGAGAGGAGGAGACACAGAATCCGAAGCAGGCTCCAGGCTCCGAGCTGTCAGCACAGAGCCCGACGTGGGGCTCAAACTCACGGACCGTGAGATCGTGACCTGAGTCAAAACCAGACACTCAACCGACTGAGCCACCCAGGCGCCCCATCTTTCATGTATTTATTAAGAAAACAAGATTGAGGGGTTCCTGGGTGGCTCAGTCGGTTGGGCATCCAACTTCAGCTCAGGTCATCATCTCATGTTTCGTGAGTTCGAGCCCCGCATTGGGCTCTGTGCTGACAGCTCAGAGATTGGAGCTTTCTTTGGATTCTGTGTCTCACTCTTTCTCTGTGCCTCCTGTGTTACACTCTTTCTCTCTTTTAAGAATAAGTCAACATAAAACAAATTTTTTAAAAAGGAAACAAGATTGAAAATAAACAAATTAACCATCCAACATAGAAAGTAAAAAAATCATAGAGGAAGAGGGTTGCTTGGGTGGCTCAGTTGGCTAAGCGTCCAACTTTGGCTCAGGTCATGATCTCACGGTTTGTGGGTTCAAGTCCTGCATTGGGCTCTGTGCTGACAGCTCAGAGCCTGGAGCCTACTTCGGATTCTGTGTCTCCTTGTCTTGCTCTGCCCCTCCCCCATTCACACTCTGTCTTTCTCTCTCTCTCTCTCTCTTTCTCTCTCTCTCTGTCTCTCCCTCTCTCTCTGTCTCAAGAATAAATAAATATTTAAAAATTTTTTTAAAAAAGAAAAATCATAGGGGAAGAAATTAAAGAGTGGAGAAGGAAGGTACATTAGTTTCCTAGGGCCGCCATAACAAAGGACCACAAAATGGGTGGCCTAAACAACAGAAATATATTGTCTTGCAGTTGTGGAGACCAGAAGTCTGGTATAGGCAGGGCCCTCTGAAGGTGTAGTGGAAGGAACTGAAGCGGGCCCCCTCCATGCTTCTGGTGGCCTCAGGCATTCCTTGCCTTGTAGACAATTCTCTTCAGTGGGCGTTCTCCCCGTGCGTCTCCACTGCGTCTTCTTCCCTCCATCCAAATTTCCTTAGTGGAAGGACACCAGTCATGTTGGATTAGCGGCCCATCCTACATCAGTTTCACCTCATGACAACGCAACTAATCACATCTACAGTGACCCTATTTCCAAATAAAGTCACCGTACGAGGTACGGGAGATTAGCTTCAATATCTTATTTGGGGAGAAGTGTGCACATTTGACTCATCACAGAAAGCATTGATAAAAAGGCTGAAGGGGCGCCTGGGTGGCTCAGTTGGTTGAGTGTCTGATTTCAGCTCAGGTCACGATCTCACAGGTCGTGAGTTCGAGCCCAACAGGCTCTGTGCTGACAGCTCAGACCCTGGAGCCTGCTTCGGATTCTGTGTTTCCCTCTCTCTCTTCCCCTACCCCACTCATGCTCTGTCTCTGTCTCTCTGTATCTCAAAATAAATAAACATTGAAAAAGATTTTTTTAAAAAGGCTGAAATAGAAAACAAAGTCATAATAGAGGAAATAAATACAACCAAAAGTTAGTTATTAGAAAAAAAATCTACCATGAATACACAGCCTTTCACAAGACTGATGGGACAAAAAGGCACAAATAAACAATTTTAGGAACATGAAGAGGATAGAGCCACAATACAGAATCACAAATCACTGCACTATGAAAAAGAATATCGTGAGTGACTTCGTGCCAACCAAGTTGAGAAGGTAAATAACATGGATAATTTTCTTTAAAATATGTCTTAGTAATTTGATGAAAAAACTGGAGCCCCCATTTGATGTGTGAGTTCTCAGAGCAGTCTTGACTTTGACATGATCTATCTTTTGGAAGGAGAAAATCAAGCAAAAGACAAAAACAACATGCAGTGGAATCATGGATTTTGTTGAATGAAAGCCAGTTCCATTCACGTAGCCTCGCAATTCATCTTACCAGATTAATTTCACATAGTAATGACAGTGATCTTGCAGCAACAGGCCGGTGAAGGAGACTGACATAGGTATGGATTTAAGGGCTCCTGCACAAATATGGGTATGGATTTCACTCATATTTCTTAATATACAGTTCACTTTTATTTTTAAGGCAAATTCTATACATCTTGGACAGGGTAGCACTTCAATCTATTTTATTTTATTTTATTTTTTTTATTTTTTTTATTTTTGGGACAGAGAGAGACAGAGCATGAACAGGGGAGGGGCAGAGAGAGAGGGAGACACAGAATCGGAAACAGGCTCCAGGCTCTGAGCCATCAGCCCAGAGCCCGACGCGGGGCTCGAACTCACGGACCGCGAGATCGTGACCTGGCTGAAGTCGGACGCTTTAACCGACTGCGCCACCCAGGCGCCCCTTCAATCTATTTTAAAGACTTGATTGGGTAGATGATCATTTAATATCCTTGTTTATAACAGACAAATCTCTTCCCTTGATTTACATCGGACGCTATTTTCAGGTTTTCAGATGAAAAGCAAGGGACTGAGAATGGGCTCTTAGCCAGCAGGGAGCTGTGGAGTTAGAAAAACAATTTCTAGGGGCGCCTGGGGGCCTCCGTCGTCGGTTAAGCATCTGACTAGTGATCTTGGCTCCGGTCATGATCTCACGGTTTGTGAGTTCCAGCCCTGAATTGGACTCTGTGCTAATGGCTTGAGACTCTCTCTCTCTCTCTCTTTAAAAAATAAATAAATAAACATTTGAAAAAAAGAAGTGTATAAAAAAAGAAAAACAATTTCTAGGAACTTTTCCTTTTAACCATTAAACGAATACTTAGTGCACTCAGACACACAGAGCATGTATTTTTACCTACGCTAATCTTCCTGCGTGGATATAAAAATATATGTAGAAGAAAGTAATAATGGAACTACTGACAGATGCTTTGGTACAGCTGCAAAACAGAAATATTTCTCTCTCTATATTCATATTCATCGTCGAGATAGAGATCTACAAACCTGCTGAGCTGGTATTCCACTTACACACTATTTTCGGTCTGCTTCTTAACAACAGACTCCACATTCCTCATACGATCTAC
Source organism: Lynx canadensis (assembly GCF_007474595.2). Taxonomy (NCBI): domain Eukaryota; kingdom Metazoa; phylum Chordata; class Mammalia; order Carnivora; family Felidae; genus Lynx; species Lynx canadensis. The sequence continues at coordinate 3,152,207 of NC_044319.2, read as the reverse complement.
ATTTTACTTTAATGACCGTGTTCTTGCCTTTGTTCTTTTCATGTCAGCTTTACCCTTCAACAGCCCATTTAATAGTGATTTCTCAGCTCCAGACTTTGACTCGCTTTTCCCCGCCCTCCGAAATGTCCTGTAATTGTATTTATTGTTTCCTAAAGGGTAGGTCTCACTCATATTTTTGATAAATGACAGCCTTTTCCCAAAGGAGACCAAATTAGTCGAGTCATTCTCCAGCTCCACTTAAAGCCACGGTTAAATGCAGATACAATTGCTTCTTTTTTTTTCTGCCTTGCTTCTCATGTATGATCTAAATGGTCAAAACATCACCAAATGAAACCACAGAAGACTCTGAATGGACAAAGCAATCCTGAGAAAGAACAAAGCTGCAGGCATCCCACTTTCTGATTTCCAACTGCACTACAAAGCTATGGTAATCAAAACAGTATGGTACTGGTGTAAAATAGACACATGAACCAATGCAGCAGAATCAAAAGCTCAGAACTAGATCCATGCGTATCTGGTCAACTAGTATTCGGCAAGGCAGCCAAGCACACTCAATGGGGGAAAGCATAGTCTTTCCAACAAATGGTTTGGAGGGGCACCTGGGTGGCTCAGTCGGTTAAACATCGGGCTTTTGGTTTCGGCTCAGGTCATGATCTCACGGGTCATGCGTTCAAGCCCCATGTTGAGTTCTGCACTGACAACATGGAGCCTGCTTGGGACTCTCTCCCACTCTGCTTCTCCCCCACACTTGCTCTCTCTCTCTCTCTTCAAGGTAAATAAAGAAACTTTAAAAAAGATTCTCTATCCCTCTCTTTTTGCCCCTTCCCCCATCAAAAAGAATAAAAAATAAAATAAATGCTATTGGAAAAACTGGATAAAACTTGCTGATGAATGCAATTGGGCCCCTATCTTACACTACTCTCAAAAATTAACTCAGAATGGATTAAAGACTTAAACATAAGATCCAATACTATAAAATTCCTAGGAGAAAACATGGGGGGGGGGGCGGACGGAATCTCCGTGACATTGGTCTTGGCAATGATTTTTTGGATATGACACCAAAAACGCAAATAAGAGCCAAAATTAATAAGTAGGACCATAGCAAACTAAAAAGCTTCTGCACATCAAAAGAAACAAGCAGCAATGAAAAGACAATCTATGGAATGGGAGAAAATATTTGCACATTTTATATCCAACATTTATAGAAAATTCATACAACCCAATAGCAAACAATCAAAAAACCCAAACAATACAATGAAAAAATGGGCAGAGGAGCGGAACAGACATTTTCTCAAAGAAGACGTGCAGATGGCCAACAGGTGCATGAACAACAGGTGTTTGACGTTGCCCATCTTCAAAGAAATGCAAATCAGAACCACAGTGAGATGTCACCTTTCGCCTGTTGAGATCGCTATCATCAAGGAGGCAAGAGATAAGTGGTGGTGAGGCTGTGTAGGAAAGGAATCCCCTCGCACTGTTGGTGGGAATGTCAACTGGTGCAGCCACGGGGGGTGGGGTGGGGGGAAGGAATATGGCGGCTCCTCAGTGAACTTCGCAAACGTTGACATCTTGCAGAACAACTAAATAACATGAAAACTGGGTAAATCAAGAAGGTTTACGTCTCTATGACCCAAATCATGTTTAACAAGTCGAAAAAGACAACTATGTTAAATATTTTAACTTCTAGTTGGTATGCCCAAAATGAAGAGGAAGCCTTCCCTATTCATCTACCCTCAATATAAGATGAAGGACAAAACGTGGAAGGCCTTACAAAGCATACCAGTGTCTTTCTCAGGTTTATGGTAATTTTAAGACCTGCGTAATAGAAGCTACAGGTAAAATAAAAGCATGGTAACTTGCTTATCATTGAAAAACTTTCTTTTCTTTTCTTTTCTTAAATTTTATTTTGGATAGAGAAAGAGCACAAGCAAGGGAGAGGAGCAGAGGGGGAGAGAGAAAGAGAGAGAGAGATTAGACCCCAAGCAGGCTCCACACTCCGCGTGCAGCCTGACTTGGGGCTCAATCTCACGACTCTGGGACCATGACCTGAGCCCAAACCAAGAGTTGGATGTTCAAGCGACTGAGCTACCTGGGCGCCCCTGAAAACCTTTCCTGAAGAAAAAAAATTAAAGTAGAACTGCCATCTGATCTAGCAATCACACTTCTGGATACATAGCCAAAGAAAATGAAAACAGAATCTTGAAGAGATATCTGAGTTCCCATATTTATTGCAGTATTATTCACAATAGCCACGATATGGAAACAACCCAAGTGTCCATCAACAGATGAATGGACGAAGATGTGGCATATAGATCATATATATTCACATACATGCAAACGCTCATCAGCTATGAGAAAGGAAATCCTGCCATTTGTAACAACATGGGCGGACCTTGAAGGTATGATGCTAAGTGAAATGAGTCAGGCAGAGAAAGACAAATACGGTATCTCACTTATGTGTGGAACCTAAAAATGCCCAACTCAGGGAAGCAGTCTTGTGACAGTGGCTTTTAACTTTAAAAAATGTATTTATTTATCTTGAGAGAGGCAGAGATAGCACAAGTGGGGGAAGGGCAGAGAGAATCCCCCGTAGGCTCTGCGTCGCCAGCGCAAAGCCCACACGGGGCTCAAACTCCCGAAACCTGAGCCGAAACCAAGAGTCAGATGCTCAACCGACTGAGCCACCCAGATGTCCCTTTTAATTTTTTCAAACAAAGTTTTGGTGGTTGTCTTAGAATTATGTAATGCTGAGGAACAAGTTATAAGGTGGTGGAACTGTGATCTCCCTTCCGAATTAGTCAGACTATTCCATTTCCTGTGCACCCACCCACCTACCCCTGCACCTTTGCTTACGTCAGTCCCTCCGTCTGGAAACCCATTTCTCTTTTTTCCCTCTTACTCAGTTGCTAGAGAAACTGAGGCCAGCCCCCGACTTACCCAAGGTCACACAGTTAGGGCATAGCCCAGCCTACTGATTATCTCCGGACTCCTGGTTTTCAGGGATTTTCCACCACACCCCACTCTGCTTTTCAGATTCATTTTTTGGGGTGCCTGGGTGGCTCAGTTGGTTAAGCACCAACTCTGGATTTTGGCTCAGGACAGGATCTCATGGTGAGATCGAGCCCCGCCTTGGGCTCTGTGCTGACAGTGCTGAGCCTGCTTGAGATTGTCTCTCTCTCTCTCTCTCTCTCTCTGCCTCTGCCTCTCCCCCACTTGCGCGCTCTCTCCTTCTTTCAAAATAAATAAGTATTAGAAAAAATAAAGATTCATTATTTGAACTCTCAAAGAGGCTTTCTTGTGAACTTCAAATAGAAGTAATCTGTCCCTTCTTTGAACTCCTACATGCTTTAACTGTACCTCTCTTAGGATGCTTATCACCGTTTATTTTGTCTTATGCTTATTTTCTCCCCTCCGGGAGGCATTACTGGACTTTGCTTTATTTACTTCTGTGTCTTTCGTGTCACGTACCCTTGTACTAGTAGGTCTTCAATGTATATTTGCTAAAGCGATTAAATCCCTTTTGGATTTTGGACACCTTGTGGCCACAGAAAGTATATTGAAACCAGCTGCAGAAACACGGGGAATTCCTTCAAGCTTGGCTATCCTGCCTCTTGCCTGGTAGACCTGCACTGTCCAAGAGAAGTTTCTATAATGATGGAAATGTTTAATATCTGCACTGTCCAATATGATGCCACCAGCCGCATATGGCCATTGAGCATTTGAATGTGGTGGGACTGAAGAACTGAACATTCAATCTTATCTGATTTTAGTTAACTTCTATTTGAACAGGTACATGTGACTGATGGCTACCATACTGGACAGTGCAGTTGTAGATGGTACCCCATTTGATAAATCTACTAGTCTTATCCCTTTGAACGTGATTGTGCAATTGCCTCCTTAGTGAGAAAATGGCACCGTTGTCTTCCAAGCTCGAGATTCAAGATTCCACCCTTGACATCCTTCCTTTCCCACCTCCCTCCCCAGGAGAAAGATGGAACTCATAAAGCTTTTCCTGCGGACTCCAATTTTCACTGACCTCCCTTGCCTCAGATTCTGACTCTGCAATGCATAGATATAATACTTAGATGATATGTTACGTTGTTTGCTGCCATTTTGAATCTTAGTGCTTCCTAAACAGATTATAAACTTCTTTATGTGAGGACCACACATTCCATGTCTTCCAGATTCTCTCCGGTTCCTATTATGGTGTCACTCATATTGTAAATGTTCTGTAAATATTGATCGACTGATTGATTGAAGGTAGAGAAAAGGAACCTAACGTGATCAAGAAAAGAGTTTCTGAGACATAGAAGAGGGCATGTGTCAGGGTGCCTGGGTGGCTCAGTCGGTTAAGCATCTGACTTTGACTCATGTCTCGGTCTCTCAGTTCACGAGTTTGAGCCCCGCGTGGGGCTCTGTGATGACAGCTCAGAGGCTGCTTTGGATTCTGTGTCTCCCTCTCCCTCTGCCCCTCCCCCGCTCATGCTCTGTCTCTGTCTCTCAAAAATAAATAAATGTTAAAAAATTTTTTTAATTTAAAATTTAAAAATTAAAAAAAATTTTAACATTTATTTCTTTATGAGAGAAATTTAAAATTTAAAATTAAAAAAAATTTTTTTACATTTATTTATTTTTGAGAGACAGAGAGAGACAGAACATGAGCAGGGGAGGGGCAGAGAGAGAGCGAGGCACAGAATCCGAAGCAGGCTCCCGGCTCTGAACTGTCAGTACAGAGCCTGACGTGGGCTTGAACTCCCGGACCGTGAGATCATGACCTGAGCCGAAGTCGGACGCTCAACCCACTGAGCCACCCAGGCACCCCTAAAAAAAAATTTTTTTTAAAGAAATTATTTCTCTTACTTCCTGTAATTTTTTTTCTCTAAACACCTTTTAGAATTATTTTTCCAGCCATCTAAGGAACTCAATTCAAAACCTTTTTTGGGTGGATGGGGGATGGGTGAAATTGGTGATGGGATCAAAGAGTGTGCTTGTCCTGACATGTACTTGGTGACATAAGGAAGCATTGAATGGTTATATTGTACACCTGAAGCTAATATTATACTGTATGTTAACTAACTGGAATTTACATAAAAGCTTAAAAAGGAAACCCTTTTTCCTGAGTACTTACGTGGCAAAAACTGTCATGCATTTTGACTATATTCCTTTCTTATGGGGTTTTCTATCAAAGGACTTTTCTAACCACACGTATGAGCCTCATCAGAGAGCATTTGCTGAGAAACTGAGGGGTTGCTAGAACGCTCCAAACAGCACATTTGGTGGAACCAGGATCGGCATGTGGCTGTCTGTATGTTTAAAACCTGGAAGGTAGGCTCTTGAACATACACAATGTTTTCCTTCTTTGGTGACCGGGAAATCGAGGGGAAGGCCTTGCTTGGTGTCGCCCCTATGTCTACGAAAAGTCGTTCGGTTCCCCTCTCCCTCGTCCTTAATTACACTGTAGCGCAAGTGAGCTCCCGTAAGACTCTAACTGATGGCAAAATTCCTGCTGACCACACCCTGGGTGAGACCGCCGTGGCTTGGGAGCCCTAAGCCTGTAGTTCATGCTCCCACAGAGCCATGCGGCCTGCCTGAGCTCCAACCACTAGCTCACGGCGCCCAAAATATGAAAAGAAAATAAGGAGCCAGAAGGGAGTTGTCCTTGTGGGACAAGAATGTCAGCTGGCACCGGTTCATCACATTTTTCCAGCTATTTTGACATGTGTTATATAAGGGAACTGATTCCAAGACAAAACAAAAAACTGAAAGCCTCCTTCCTACAGAAGTGCATGCAGAGCAAATGAGATCTGACTTTTCCTTTGAACTTTTTATTTACGTCGGGGGGGTTTGTCAAAGCAATCGTGTTTTTTTTTTCTGCAAAGCCCCAAATCTAGCATGGTATTCCCCTTACTTACTATCTAGTGCTCGTTTTTATGTCTGCAAGCTTCTGTGCATTTCAAATACGTTTTCAACTTGCTGAAAATACTTACGAATCACACACACACATGCATGCGTACAATAAATCACTTTCACGGGACCAACCAAATCTGGCTTTTTTTTTTTTTTTTTGTAGCTCGCGGTGGTTCAAACTCTCAAGGCCGTGGCCTGGTGTAGAGCTTCAACTTGATGTTCGCAAAGTTGGTGGGTCAAAGCTGTAGGTTCTGTTTACAGGCCTTTGACCAGATACATCTAGATTTAGTCCTGAGCGACGTGGCCGGAATGACTTCTGTCTCATCCCCATTTCCATCGGGACCGATGGAGAAAATGCACTTGCCCGGTGCAGAAATAACAAAGGTGACATTGATCTGGTGATTGTTGGCGGTGTGGCTATGGTGCAAAAGCACCATCAAAATGTTGATGGATCCCAAATGACCCTTGCATTTCTGACTTCTGTCCCGGACTCCAGGGGCCAGACGTGTCGTTTCTACTCAAGTATCTGATGGTTTGCGACATAACATGTCTGAAAAAGAACTCCCAATTCTACACCCCTGAAACTTGCCAGCCCCAACCCCTCAGTTAACAACTTCATTACTCACCTCGTTGGGCATTCTGAGACTTTTGACTCATATGTACGTGGTCTGTAGACACAACACATTTAAGGCGCGGAATAGCTCCGTTCCCGCAAAATACACCCCTGTGCATTTTAGTTAGTTGGACCTTCCTCCGGCCCCTGGAAACCACTGATCCATTTGCCGTCTCTCTGGTTTTCCAGAACATTATGTAAACAGTTTGTCTTCTTTCTGGTTCTCCCACTTACCCTAATGTGTTTGAGACTCACTCATGTCGGAGTGTGCCTCAATAGCTCATCCCTTCTTATTACTGAGTAGTATTCCCTGTGATGCACTCTCCACCGCTGGTATATCCATTCACCCACCAAAGGACATTTAGGTTGTTTTCAGTTCTGGGGGATGATTAACTGGCGCTGTTACGAACATTCATTTATCCTTTTTGGGTAAATATGAGTGGCGCCGCAGAGTTGTATGGTAGGTAGGTTTTTAACTTTATAAAAACTGCCAAATTGTTTTCCGGGGTGGTGGTTCCATTTTATGCTTCCACCAGCACTGTGTGAGGGGTCCAGTTTCTTTGATTTTTTTAAAATAAAAATAAAGTGTGTGATGATATCCGCGGTGTTTTCAAGGCTCATTTCCTTAATGGCTAATGACGCCAGACATCTTTTGGGGTCTTTTTTGCCATTCATATATGCTTCAGTGAAGAGTCCAAGATCATTTGCTATTTTCCCGTTGGATTGTTTGTTTTCTGACTGTTGAGTTTAGAAGTGTCGCGCGCGCGCGCGCGTGTGTGTGTGTGTGCGTAGTGTGGATATAAGTCTTTTTTGGGGTGGGGGATATGTGGTTTGTGAATATTTTCTCCCTATCTCTACCTTGCCTTCTAAAAAATATTTCATTTTATTTATTTATCTTTTAAATATTTATTTCTGAGAAAGAGAGAGAGAGAGAGAGAACGAGCGGGGGTGGGGCAGAGAGAGAGGGGGACAAAGGATCCTAAGCAGGCTCCACGTTGACAGCCGCAAGCCTGACGCGGGGCTCGAACTCACGAACCACAAGATCATGACCTGAGCCAAAGTCAGACGCTTAACTGACTGAGCCACCCAGGCGCCCCAAAAATATTTTATTTTTTAGAACTGTTTCAGGTTCATAGCAAAATTGAATAGAAGGTACACAGATTTCCTATGTACCGCCTGTGCCCACACACCCACACAGCGTCCCCCACTATCAACATCCCCCACTAAAGTAGAACACCTGTTACGAGTGATGAACCTATATATCATTGTCATCCAAAGTCCATAGTTAGCATTAGGGTTCGTTCCTGGTGTTGTACATATTGTGGGTTTTGACAAGCATATAATGGCATGTATCCACCATTATAGTATCATACAGAATAGTTTTACTGCCCTTAAAATCCTCTGTGCCCCTCCCCCTGCCCCTGACTGTCACTGACCTTTCACTGTCTCCATAGCTCTGCCTTTTCCAGAAGGTCGTATAGTTGGAATCACACAGTATGTAGCCTTTTCAGACTGGCTTCTCCCACTTAGTGATATGCATTTCAGGTTCCTTCCTGTTTTTCATGGCTTGATGGTTCCTTTCTTTCTAGCACTGAATGACAGTTCATTGTCTGGATGGACCACAGTTTACTTATCCACTCATCCACCCACTGAAGGCCATCTTGGTTGCTTCTAAGTTTTGGCAATTTTGAATAAAGCTGCTATAAACATCCATGTGCACGTTTTTGTGTGGACGTAAGTTTTCAACTCCTTTGGGTAAATTCCAGGGAGCATGATTGCTGCATCATACGGTAAATGGTAAGAGTAGGTTTAGTTTCGTAAGAGCCCACACTGTCTTCCAGAGTGGCCCCACCATGTTGCATTCCCACCAGCAGTGAAGGAGAGAGTTCCTGTTGCTCCACATCCTTGCCAGCATTTGGTGGTGTCAGTGTTCTAGATTTTGGCCATTTTAATAGGTGTGTAATAGAGTTTTAACTTGCATTTCCCTCATGACGTGTGGCACGGAGCATCTTTTCTGGTGCTTTTTTGCCACCTGTATCTCTTTTTTTAGAGATGTGTCTGTTAAGGCCTTTGGCCCATGTTTCAGTGGGGTCGTTCGTTTTCTTATCATTGAATTTTAAGAGTAATAGTTTGGATAACAGTGCTCTATCAGAATATCTTTTGCAAATACTTTCTCCCAGACTGTGGCTTGTCTTCTCTTTCTCTTGACATTGTCTTTCACGGAGCAGAAGGCAGAAGTTGTTGTTGCTGTTTTGTTGTTTGGTTGGGCAAACAACATAAATTTATATTGTAAAGTTCTGGAAGCTGAGAAGGTTAAGATCAAGACACTGGCACATCCGGTGTCTGGAGATGTCTGCCTCCTGGTTCATAGACGGTTGTCTCCTTGCTGTGTCCTTACATGGCAGAAGGGGCAGGAGAACTCTCTAGGATCTGTTTTTTTTTAAGGGCATTAACTCGACTCACGATACTCCACTCTCATGACCTAATTGCCTCCCAAAGTTACCACCTCCTACTACCTACCATCAGGGGTTATGATTTCTACATATGAATTTTAGATGGACACAAACATTTAGTCCATGGCACTTGTGTAAATGAAATCCACAAGACTCACTCGAGTGGGCAGTTTTAATTTTCTTCCTGACCAAATCTTTCTAAAAATTGCCCAAAGCTTCGTGGCCTCTTGTTACTGGAAGTGCTGGCGACAGGTGCAGTGGCTGAATGAGGGACGGCATGATGAGAGAGGAGAATCGCGGCCATGGTAATCCACAAGGGAGGGGGAATCCCAGTCCAGAGCTTGTTAGAAATGCCCAGTCTGAGGCCCCACAGGAGACACGCCGAATCAGAATCTGCATCTTAACAAGATCCCCAAGTCACTAATACGGACATTAAAATTTGGTAAGCACTGCTCCAAACTCAGAACACATTTCCATGAATATCACACGTTACAACTGCCATCTGCTAACAAGGAAGAAAGATGACCGAAGTCATTAACATAGTTCTTAAACTTTTGTTATCAAGATTAACCATGTGTTCATTTCTACTAAAATGGCCTGCTTTCCCTGAGTCTGTTTATTGCGCATCAGTAAATCACAGGCTTTTTTTTTTTTCTTCCACATGCTTCATGGTTGTCGGAATGAACAGTCAATTCTTTCAGCCACTGATGTCCGTTCAGGCTGACATTGGAATATGTTGGTGTCCTTCTTCACCAATGGCCGGTGGACAGCCACACAACACTGGACAGCCGTTGGTTTTGCATACCCAGACTCCCATTTCCGTCTCAGTTCATAACAACACCTATTTTGTCAGAGATTTGCAGGTTGGTGGGGCTTTCAGTAAAGGTCCTCTACCCCACAATGGCCGGGAGTTGCGCATGTGGACAAAGCAAGGCCAATTGGATATACAGAGCAGAAGTTTTTCATTTTGATGAAGACCAGCTTATTAATTCTTTTTTCATGGATCGTGCCTTTGGTACTGTATGTAAAAAGTCACTGCCATACCCAAGGTCATCTAGGTTTTCTCCTGTATCGTCTTCCAGGAATTTTATAGTTTTGCGTTTTACTTTTAGGTCTGTGACCCATTTTGAGTGAAGTTTTGTGAAGAGTGTAAGGGCTGTGTCTAGATTCATTTCTTTGCACGTGGATGTGTAGTAGTTCCAGTACTATTTGTTGAAAAGACTATTCTCCATTGTATTTCCCTTGGTCCTTTGTCAAAGGTAAGTTGACTGTATGGTGTGCCCGGGTGGCTCAGTCGGTTGAGCGTCCGACTTCGGCTCAGGTCGTGATCTCACCATTCATGGGTTAGAGACCCCTGTCGAGCTCTGTGCTGACAGCTCAGAGCCTGGAGCCTGCTTCGGATTTGTGTCTCCCTCTCTCTCTGCACAATCCCTACTCGTGCTCTGTCTCTTAAAAATGAATAATGTTAAAAAAGTTTTTTTATAAAGGTAAGTTGACTATATACAGTGTATGTATGTGGGTCTATTTCTGGGCCTTCTGTTCTATGGATCTATTTGCCTACTCTTTTGTCATCAATACCACACTGTCTTGATCACTGAAGCTCTGTAGTAAGTATTGAAGTTGGGAAGTGTCAGTCCTCCAATTTTGTTCTTCTCCTTCAGTATGGTGTCAGCCATTTCTGGTATGTTGCCCTCTGCCTAAACTTTAGAGTCTGTTTGTTGATGTCTACAACATAGCTTGTTCAGATTTTGATTGGGATTACATTGAATTTGAAAAGCAAGTTGGGAAGAGCTAATATCTTGAATGTTCTAATCCATGAACATGGAATATCTCTTCACTTATTTAGTTCTTTGATATCTTATAGATTTTTTTTTTAATTTTGAAGTTTTCCTTATATAGATCTTGCTCATATTTTGTTAGGTCTATACCTAAGTATTTCGTTTGTTGGGGTGCTAAAGTAAATGGTATTGTGTCTTTAATTTCGAATTCCACTTGTTCATGGCTGGTATATAGGAAAGCGACCAACTTTTGTATATTCACTTTATATCCTGCAAACTTGCTAGAATCACTTATTTGTTCCAGGAGTTCTTTGGTTGATTCTTTGGGATTTTCTACATTAGACAATCATGCCACCTACAAACAAAGATAGTTTAATGTCTTCCTTCCCGATGGGTTCACATTTTATTTCCTTTTCTTGTCTTAGTGCAGTAGCTAGTACTTCTAGTACAATGTTTAAAAGGGGTAGTGAGAGGAGACATTTTTTTCCTGGCTCTTGATCTTAATAGAAAAGCTTTGAGCTTTTTATCCTAAGTCTGATGCAATCTGTAGGTTGTTTGTAGATGTTCCTTATCAAGTTGAAGAAGTTCCCCTCTATTCTTAACTTATGGAGAGTTTTTATTATGATGCGTATTGGATTTTGTTGAATGCCTTTTTTTTTTTGCATCTATTGATATGATCACAGGATTTTTCTTCTTTAGCCTATTGACATGATGGATTACATTAATCGATTCTCAAATGTTGAACCAGTTTTACATACCTAGGATAAATCCCACTTGGTCATGGCATGTAATGTTTTTTATGCATTGTTGAATTATATTTGCTAATATTTTGTTGAGGATTTTAAAATCTATGTTCATAAGAGATATTGGTCTATAGATTTCTTTCGTTGTAATGTCTTTGTCAGGTTTTGGTCTGGGTGGTTCAGTCGGTTAAGCGTATGGTTTTGGCTCAGGTCATGATCTCATGGTTAGAGGGTTTGAGCCCTGTGTTGGGCTCTTTCCTGACAGCTCAGAACCTGGAGCTTGCTTTGAATTCTGTGTCGCCCTCTGTCTCTGCCTTTGCCCCACTCATGCTCTGTCTCTGTCTCTGTCTCTTTCTCTCTCTCTCAAAAATAGACACTAAAAAAACCTTTTTTTAATATATAAATTAAAAAAACAAATTTTAACTGAGTAAATTTAAAGATCCAATTGACTTTATTCAACAATTCATGAATTGGGTATCCCACACAGCAAGTAGATAGGAGCTCTGAGGAGCTATATAAAATGGAGGGTTTCTATAGACAGAAGGAGGACGGAATAAGACATTAAGAGTGGATTATTTCTGATAAGCTCACCACCTCCCCTCAGGGGAAGGCAGGGGGTCTTATCATGCAGATATCCTCCCTAGTGCCACCAGGAAGCCTTTGAGATTTCACTCTTTGAGAGAGGCTGAAACTGCAGTTAGGATAGGTGGGTATTAAGACTTGGTGGGGCTTAGCCCAAGTGACACCATTTGGGGCCTATTGTTTCTTCTTAACAGACCTAATAAGGAGAGCTGGTTTTGTAGTTTGTTCAGCTCTCTACTTGTTGTTAGGATAAAGTAGCAATTTCCAAACTGTGCTGGACTCGTTGTGCCCTTTTAAACCCCTAAGTAGTATTTCTTGGAGAGCAGAAATTCTTAATTTTAATGAGGTCCAGTTTTCAACATTTGCTTTTAGGGATCAAGATTTTGTGTGCTATCGCTAAGAAAGCTATGCTCAACTCAAGGTCACCAAGATTTTCATCTGTTTTCTTCTAGCAGAGTGGTCTTTTTAAGGTATAAATCAGATCACACTACTACCTTGCTTAAAACCCTCCAAGGGTGTTCTTCATATTGAGAATAAAAATCTGAACTCCGAATCCTGATCTACAAAGCCCTGCATGGTCTTGCCTTAGGCTTCTTTGACCTCTGCCTCCTACCCCTTTCTCCCTCATTCGCTCTGCTCCAGCCACATTTCCTTTCTTGCTATCCTCCATCCCCTCCCTGGAGCCCCTGTACTTCCTGTCACCTCTATCTGGATTACTCCTCATGTAACAGGGGCCCAGGGGGCGAGAGCACCTGCTCAGGGGGTCCCAAACCGAACAGGTTCAGCAATTTGCCCCTGACAAGATCCAAAGGCAGAGAGAGACGGAGGGCGGTCAAACAAGAAAGGAATTTATTTCAGTGAGGCCAATGCCAGGAAGACAGGGGACTAGCGTCTCAGAGGTGGTCTCCAAAGTGCCCCCAATACATCTAGGTTTCTATAAGGAAAGAGTGGGACAAAGGTCAGTGGGTTCTTGCAGATGAGCTGGAAAGGTTAGGATGATTGTTGTCTTTGCGTCAGTCACTCGGGGTCTGGCTGGTTCAGGGCGGTCCCCATTGCTTGAGGGGGTAGTTTCAGTTCCCATCAAGGGGTGCTTTGCCTGCAGGGTCTTTTGCCTGAGTTAAGAGATAAGCTGGGAAGAAGAATTTAATCAATTAGAAGGTACAGTCTGAGGTCAAAATGGAGGTAGTTGGCGTCCTCTTTCATTCTTTGAGATATTTATGTGGCTCACTTCTCAACCCTTAGGACTCTGCTCAAACACCACCTCCTTGGGGAGGCTCCCTTCCACCAGTCTGTGTAAAATAGGACCCCTTCTTTACTTGAGATCCTGTTCTCTCTCTTTACTTTCTTCAGAGCATTTATCACTATCTGGAGTTACTTCATCTATTTGTCGGATTTATTTATTTGAAGTATGCTTCGTACATTTGTTTTCTTGCTTTTTTACGCCCTTAAAATGTAAGTTCTGTAAAGGCAAGGGAGGGGTATTCTGTTTTGTTTACTGCTCTATTTCCTGGGTCAAGAACAACATCTGGCACAGGACATTTGCTCCTAGGTTGAAAAAAAAAAATGAGGGGCGCTTGGGTGGCTCAGTCGGTTAAGCGCCTGACTTCAGCTCAGGTCATGATCTCACAGTTCGTGAGTTCGAGCCCCATGTTGCACTCTGTGCTGACAGCTCAGAGCCTGGAGCCTGCTTCGGATTCCGTGTCTCCCTCTCTCTCTGGCCCTCCCCCACTCATGCTCTGTCTCTCTCTCTCAGAAATAAATAAACATTAAAAAAAATTTTTTTTAATGAATTACAGATTACTGAAGACTTTATCTAATATACAGGGAAACTCAAACTATGAACCTTGGCATAAGGGAGAGAATAAGGTTAGGACCAAGCGGGGCTTGTTCTGAAGCAAAAGAATAGAAATTTTCAGTGGAGCTCTGGAAGGAGGAAGTCTGTGGAGCAGGGACAACACAGCCAATTCCAAAGAATGATGACTCATGCTTGATTCACTCATGTAAACGGTGTCCAAGAAGAGACTTTCAGCACTTGAAGCCCTCTGCCTTCCCTCAGGGCAAAATATCTCTCAGGACCTTGTGCATAGTATAGTTTGAGGGACCCTTCTGAGCTCCAATATTTTATAGCCTCCAGCTTAATTTTCGGCAGGGACAATATCTTTTGATTTATAATTAAAGTTTCAATTAGTATTAGCATAATAGACAGATAGCTCGATGGATAAAACTGAGGGTCCATATATAAACCCTTACATCTATGGTCAGTTGATTTCCCAAGAGTACAAAGACAGTCCTTTCAACAAATGGTGCTGGGACAACTGGACATTCACGTACAAGAGAAAGAGTTGGACCCCTATCTCAAACCATCCACAGAATGGATCATATCAAAATGGATCTAACACTATACAGCTTTTAGAAGAAAGTGGTAAATTTGGGCGCCTGGGTGGCTCAGGTTAAGCGTCCAACTTCCGCCCCGGTCATCATCTTGTGGTTCATGAGTTCGAGCCCCGCGTTGGGTTCTGTGCTGCCAGCTCAGAGTCTGGAGCCTGCTTCAGATTCTGTGTCTCCCTCTCTGCCCTTCCCCCACTCGTGCTTACTCTCTCTCTCAAAAATAAATAAACATTAAAAAATTGACAAAAAAGGAAGAATAAAGTGGGAAATCTTTATGGGCATGGGTTAGCCGGTGGTTTCTTAGCTATGACACAAACACATAAGCGGCAAAAGAAACAAATATAAATTCTACTTTATCAAAATTAAAAACTTTTGTGCTTCAAAGGACCACCAGGAAAGTAGATGTCTTCCAGGACATCACCAGGAAAGTAGAAAGCTAACCCATTGACTGGGAGAAAAATTTTGTAAATCATATATCTGATAAGAAACTTATTTCCAGAATACATGAAGAACTCTTAGAACTCAACAAGAGACAAATAATGCAATTTGAAAATGGGCAAATGACTTGAATAGATGTTTCTCCAAAGAAGATACACAAATGGCCGATGCACATGAAAAAAAATATGCCCAGGATGGCTCTAATCAAAAACAAGGACGATGGCAAGTGTCTGTGATGGTACAGAGAAATTGGAACCCTCGTATATTGTTGGTGGGAGGTAAAATAGTGTAGCCACTTTGGAAAATGGTTTCGCAGTTCTCGAAAGGTCGCCATATAACCCAGCAGTTCCACTCCTCGGTATATACCCAAGAGAAAGGGAACTGCGGTTTCACACAAAAACCTATACACGAATATTTAAACTAGCCTTTTTTATCAGAGTCAAACTGTAAAACAACTCAAGTGGTTATCAGCTGATGAATGAATAAACGATTGTGGTAATATCTGTACAATGGAATATTATGTGAACATATAGGGGGAATGGTACAGCGCCTCAGTTGGTTAGGCGTCCGACTCTGGCTCAGGTTATGATCTCATGGGTTGGGGCTCTGTGCCGACAACAACTTGGAGCCCGGAGCTGTTTTGGATTCTGAGTCTCCCTCTCTGCCTGCCCCTCCCCTGCTCATGCTCTCTCTCTCTCTCTCTCTTTTCTCAAAAATAAACATGAAAAAATAAATAAATAAAATAAAATCCTGTTTTTTTTTTAAAGTCTATTTTTATTTATTTTGAGAGAGAGATTGAGAGCAAGCAGAGGAGGGACAGAGAGAGAGGGAGACAGAAGCCCAAGCAGGTCTCACACTGCCAGCACAGAGCCCAATGTGGGGCTCGATCTCATGAACCACGAGATCATGACCTGAGCCAAAGTCAAGAGTCGGATGCTGACCCGACTGAGTTCCCCGGGCACCCCTAAAATCACGTTTTGAAATTTGTGTTCTATTACAGAGATCTTCAATAACAAACGAGCAGTCGCCTTCTTCAAAGAGTTTGAGAATGTTGTAGGGAGAAAAACTGCCTTTGAAAGTTTACAGAACCTCTCTCACTTAAAAAAAAAAAAAAGAGTTTGTTAGAATAAGAATTATAACGCAGACATTGAAATAAGTTAAGGTATTTTGGTTGTTAGCATTCATCGAGTTGTTTCTTCACTCCCTTTCCTGCTTTTTCTCCCTGCAAATCCCGCTGCACTTGGGGGACTGGATTTTATTACCTTTAATTATGCACAGCCTAGAAGCAGATGCTATCCACGGAGGTATTTTGTCTTATGCAGCAACTCATGTGGGAATAAACCACAGCAGATGACATGTGCCAATGCTGCCTTCCTGAAGATCAGGTGACCAGCTTGCTTATCAACAAGCGTCATTTCCAGGAGACTAGCTCATTACAGTGTTGACATAGCACCATCTGGGATGAAGCAAAAAAAGTGGGTCCTTGTGCCCCAGCCGAGGCTCCAACACAGATTGGCTGCATGACCCTGGCCGGGTCATTGTCGTGTTCTTGGTTCAGTCTCATCATTGATATCCGTAAAACTAAGTGGTTGGATAGGAATTGATGATTCTGGGACTTACCTGGGGGTTCTTGTTAAATATATAAATTCCAGGCTCTACACCAGGGCCTCTAGCTCTATGATTCCATCTTTCTTTCTTCCTTCCTTTCCTTCCTTCTAATGTTTATTTGCTTTTGAGAGAGAGACAGAGCATGCGCTGGGGAGAGGCAGAGGGAAGGGAGACACAGAATCTGAAGCAGGCTCCAGTCTCTGAGCTGTCAGCACAGAGCCCAACGCGGGGCTTGAACCCATGAACCGCGAGATCATGACCTGAGCCAAAGTCAAACACTTAACCAACTGAGCCACCCAGGCGCCCCTCCGAGTTCCATCTTTCTAGTACTGGCTTACAGCGAGGGGACCCACGCCTGAGAAAACTGGAGATTCCCCTGATGCCCACCCCATTCCTACGCTGGTCACTCATACGTGCGTAGCGCAGCCCGGTCTCAGAGGAAGAAACAAAATAGTGGCTCTTCCGTGTCTATGTCTCCGGACACGGCCCTCTGGAGACACAGGCACTGGGGCGTGGAGGAGTGCAAAGCACCGAGGAAGGTATTCTACATGATGGCGTTGTGCTTTGAACAAACCCCAGTGATGTCATTCAGTATTCTTCTTCCAAAGAGAACGCTGTTCTTTGGGTATTTCGCCCCATTTAGGTGCCACTCATTAGGGTCTCCCGGGAGCTCTGTTCAGAATAGCATCTTTAAGGACTCTCTCGAGTGCCACGATACCACTAAAATAGGCATCATTCCCACTCTAAGCTGTCGGTCAGGGCGGACAAACATGTCGAAGGGCAGACAAACAGAGCTGCAAACACAGGGAAGCATAAACAGAGACCTTACCCAGCAAATAAATGAAGTTTGAAATATTGACATTCTGAACAGGGATGAGTGCTTGCCCTTATGTTCTGGGTCGAGATGGTTGGAGCCGGTCCAGGGGTACCCGATTCACTGCCCTACGCAAGCAGAGATTAGATTATTTCCTCCTAGCCACTCACCCTCTCTCCAAGTTTGGGATTGTATTTTATTTTATTTATTTATTTTTTGAATGTTTGTTTATTCTGAGAGACAGAGAGGAGCGACAGAACATGAGGTGGGAGGGGCAGAGGGAGAGGGAGACACAGAATCCCAAGCAGGCTCCAGGCTCCGAGCTGTCAGCCCAGAGCCCGACGCGGGGCTGGAACCCACCAACCGTGAGATCATGACCTGAGCTGAAATCGGGGGCTTAACCCACTGAGCCCCCCAGGAGCTCCCAAATTTGGGATTTTACCTGTATTGATAAGCGTTTATTAAATTTGCTCTTTTTTCTAAGAGTTACACACGAGGGCTGCAAAAAATTAGATACCTTCCTGCCTTTTGGAGGCTTGGCAATGACAAAAATTAGGCAAATGCCAGAAGAACGTTTCACCAGGAAAGTAAAGGGAACATTTCTTACGAATCGAAGAGATCCAAACTCCAAACGAGCATGTAAATGTTTGGATCACTATCTAAAACCAGCCTGGCCTCCAAGCCTTATCCAGGATTAGTGACAAACCCAAACAAGCTCATTCCACGGGAATTGCCTTAATTGTCTTATTGTAAATTAATTGGATTTTTGTGTGTGTGTGGGGGGGGTCAGATGAGTTGATCTCATTTTGACTGGAAGCCGTTTTTTTCCTTCTCCGTTCGTGGGAAGCAGCAGCACTTAACCGGCACTGTGGCTCGTATACGGACGGATAGCTAATGTTTCTTTTTTGCAGGCATTTTTAGATACGAAGGCTTCTGGATGCAACTGTCGACAGAGTCAAATGCACACCTTCCGTGAGTCTGTGCTCAACTTCTCCGACTTCGGAGGTCGTCTTTTACAAAGAGCTGGGTCTCCTGCATCCTGGACCCTCTGAAGATCTGTTATGAAAATAGTTAACGAGCCAGGGGCAGAGTAAGTGGACCTAGAATCGTCGGAACATTTCCCAAGGATGCAAAGACTGCAACAAGCAACATCTTTATACCATCTAATTGTGCCTCGCAGCAAGACGCTGCCTACTGAAGATTGGATCCATATGTTGGCAGAACCGTTATGGACCTGTAATTTGATTTTCTGAGACGTAATTTGATTTCACTTGCTGCCTTAATTCGAGATCTGCCTTACGGCAAGCCATAGATCGGGTCTTACCCCAGCCCTGTCCAAAGGTCTTTCCTGACCCCATCCTAGCTGCATGAGACACCTTGTCTCAGAGGTCCCCAAATACCCTTTGCATTTCAATATCACTGCTATTTCCTTATTCTTTCATAGCCATGATGGTCTTGATGTGTCTGTCGCCACTGTTAGACTGTGAACTTCTTGAGGATAGCAATATTAAAATGTTTATTTCTCCCTCGCCTGGCACATGGCAGATGTTTAACAAACGCTTTCTAAATAAGTGATTACGGGGGCGCCTGGGTGGCTCGGTCGGTGAAGCGTCTGCCTCTTGATTTGGGCTCAGGTCACGATCTGAGTCCCGGGTCCCGAGTCCCCAGTCGGGCTCTGGGCTGACGGTGCAGAGCCTCTTCTCTCCCTCTCTCTCTCTGCCCCTCCCCTGCTCACATGCTCTCTCTCTCTCTCTGTCTCAAAATAAAAAAAAACTTTAAAAGTACATAAATAAGTGATTGCACACACGGGGACACGTATGTCTGAATGAACAAAGATCCGGATACATGCAAGAACACAGGGATAAATACATCCCGGCAGAGTGGGATTTAGCCATTCTTCTTGGTGCTAAAAACCCCCTTCCATGAGAGGCAATCAGTTATTGGCTGCGGCCATCGGAAGTGATTTAGATCCCATAGCAGCTAAGATGGTGAGAAGGTGAGATTCTGTGTCACTGATTCTATCTTTCGGAGGTGAGTTCTGGAGAAGGCGGGGCCGAGGGAGGGTAAGTTAGGACGCAGAGGCAAGTTGAGGGCTGTGAGGCAGAGCAGGGAGACCATCAAGCCGGTGACCCGGTGGAGCTGAAAAATGGGGCAGCAGTCCGTGGGGACAAGGGGGAGGGGAGAGGGCCTGGGAGTTGGGGAACCCTCTAGATTAGAGACTTTTGGTTACCAGGCATGTGTCATGTCATTGGAAAGGAAGTGGTTAAGGGCTGGGACCTCTGGCATTGGTCTGGAGGCACCAACGGGGCCGTGGGCTGTCACAACTGGAAGCAGGGGACACAGAGCCCTGACCCTTCTGTGGCTCTCTCAGCCAGGAGGAGGACCAGGGCCCGCCATCACCTGCCACGTTCAACGTGACAGTTTCAATTCTCCGGATTCCACGAGAAAGGAGTTTCTAAATCCTGAAAATTACTCCCTACTTGATCTATTTTCTAATGCTGAACACACACACACACACACACACACACACACGAGTTCCTAAAGTCTCCCTGCTTACAAGCGAAACGGTGATTCTGACACTGAAAAGGACCCCAAAGAGCAGATAGTTGACCCTGAGCACCCCCTGCATATGTTATGGTCAAATCAGAACCGGAGAAGGAAGAATGAGGTTTATTTCTTGAAAAGGAGGTGGTTCCAGTGAGTGAAAATAACTCCCACGGGAGTCCCACGAAAAAGGCAGGGATTTGAGCCACAAAGTAAATTATCAGGACAAGTTACAGCAGAGTAGAATGATCGGGCCTCCGCGGGGCCTGCCTGCGCACGGTCAAGGTATAATTTAACACAGACCAACGTGTGTCTTCTCACTACGGAGTAGGTCGTTGTCTTTGCCCGATGATTGTCTGCATTTCTGTTTTAGATAAAAACTGGGAGCTTGGCTTGGCTTCCGATGTAGCCGGTTCAGAGCCAGGGGGCCGCCACGGTGGCTGATGGGTCATTCTCAGACCCCGCTGACCTCAGATCTTGAATCATTCCTGCCACTTTTACTGGTAAATATCTCACCCCCTACGTGTTTCCGGGCATTGGGTGATGGGGCTGGCTCTCTGTGCCATTAGTGAACACCGTTCAGAAGAAACCGCCCTGGGTTTGCTGCAGGGAGGCTTGCTATGACGCAGGCAAGATGGTCTTATTTCCTCACATTTTGAATGCCAAGGCTGGGGTTGGTAAAAAGAGGATTATGCCAGGCCAATGTTATTTCCTTCTACGCTAAAGGGGCAGGATATATGGTGGTGGGTGGCGGAGAGTGGAGGGTGGGGGAAGGAGGTAGCTTCTGTGGATGTGAATAAGGCAGTTGACCCTATGTCACATGAACCCCTAAGCCAGAAGCTGGGACACTGGCAACACTACTATTAGCGAATTGAAAATTCCTAAACAATGATTATCGGTGACTCCTTATCGACTCGAGGACATCCTCAGGGGTTAGTTCTTTATCAGTAATTCAGACAAAGATATCAAAAGCATTCACCACATTTGGAGAGGGCCGCCATCTGCGGGGAGGGGAAGGCTATCAACTTGAATATTAGAAACAGAATGCAGCCTGACTTTGAAAATTCAGAAACGTTGTCTATTAAAGCCAAAATTTGCTCTTAGTCTCAACAGAGACAAATGCGTGTCAAAATCTTTAGGAGTCGGGACTATGGGCTCAAGGGGGCGTAAGACCAAAGAGTCTTACACAGGAGAAAATGCTTCCACGTCAGACCCTAAGCGAAGTGAGTCAGCAATGCCGTATCCTAATTAAAACGATTCATTGTGATCAAGGATACGTTAAAGGGAACATACCACGCAAAGACAAGAGATCATCTCTTCGTGGTGTTTAGCATTACGAGGACTGGGACTTGGTTTGTTATGAGCCCACTTTACAAAGAGCAAACGTTCCAGAGAAGTCGGCTAATGGCGATGGGAGAAATGACAAACAGAAGGAAGAGGAAAGCCGTAGCTCTTCACGAGGGACATGCCACCGGGGCCTCGCCCTCGGTATCGGATTGTCAGTGTTATTTTCAAGTCTCTTCTGCAGGGTCAGATTTTACAACTCTGGAGCTCAGCTTTACTGAAAAATGAAAAAATAGGTAAGCTGATGGGCTAAAATTAGCCCCTAATTATTTGCGAAGCGCTTCTCTATCAGGTTCTCCTCGAGCCTGTCCTACTTTTCTTTGTCCCTGGCGTTAGAGACCATTTATCTTTTTTAAACAACTGCGGAATCACAGTAGCACATCCTTGGCCTAAAATTCAGGCTTCTGTTGTACTGATTCTGGTCAATTACTGCTCTTTACTAAAACGCTAATCCATAAATAAGAGAGGTCAGCAAACCCGAGGTTCTCAACATTTCTGGCAATTAGATGCTCCCAGAATCGCCAAGTGTGACAGCAGTGTTGGCCGCACCCGAGCTGGTCTGGGTGAGGGCTGGCTCCTCAGGTCTGCTCAGTGCCCTGTACTTCCCTCCATCACACAATTCATTACACTTTCTTTTTTAAATATTTGTACTTACTTTTTATTTTTTTTTAAATTTTTTTTTTTTCAACGTTTATTTATTTTTGGGACAGAGAGAGACAGAGCATGAACGGGGGAGGGGCAGAGAGAGAGAGGGAGACACAGAATCAGAAACAGGCTCCGAGCCATCAGCCCAGAGCCTGACGCGGGGCTCGAACTCACGGAGTGCGAGATCGTGACCTGGCTGAAGTCGGACGCCCAACCGACTGTGCCACCCAGGCGCCCCTGTACTTACTTTTTAAAAGTAAGCTCTACACCCAACACAGGGCTTGAACTCACAACCCCAAGATCAAGAGTCACACGCTCCAACTGAGCCAGCCAGGCGCCCCTATTTATCACACTTTCATTCATGTATGTTTCTTTCTTTTTTTTTTTAATTTTTTTTTTTAAATTTATTTTTGAGAGAGAGACAGAGTGCGAGCAGGGGAGGGGCAGAGAGAGAGGGAGACACAGAATCCAAAGCAGGCTCCAGGCTCTGAGCTGTCAGCCCAGAGCCCGATGTGGGGCTCGAACCCACGAACCACGAGATCATGACCTGAGCCGAAGTAGTACACTTAACCGACTGAGCCACCCAGGCGCCCCTATTTATTTTTTAAAGCCTTCTATTGAAGTATAACTTACATTAGAAACGTGTACAGGGGCACCTGGGTAGCTCAGTTGGTTAAGCGTCCGACTTCGGCTCAGGTCATGACCACACGGTTCGCGAGTTCAAGCCCCGCGTCGGGCTCTGTGCTGACAGCTAGGAGCCTGGAGCCTGCTTCGGGTTCTGTGTCTCCCTCTCTCTCTGCCCCTCCCCGCTCACACTCTGTCTCTCTTTCTCAAAAATATATAAACATTAAAAAAAGAGAGAGAGAAATGTGTACAAATCCTCAGAGTTTAATATATTTCCCAAAACTAAACACACTTGTGTTATCAGCCCCCAGATGAAGAATTAGAACGTGCCCCATCCAGTCACTACCCATCCCCAAAGGTGGATGGAATCCAATCTCTTTCGTTTTTGCTTTACCAAGAGTACTCCACTGAACGTACCTGGACATGTCCCTTGGCTGGTGTGCACGTGAATTTCTCTAGAATAGATACCTAGACCCATCCTGATTTTAGAGGCGGCTGGCGCTCCATAGAAACACCAGTGTTTTCTATCTCTTCTAGAACAGTAGAATTTGGCCTTTGGATGGCTTTTCTCTGGCATCAGAGATGGATGAATGGTTGATAAATGTGGCCAATAGCCTCAAGTTATTTTGCGTTTTGTTGTTGTCCTCGAGCCGAAACAGAGGAACTGTGATCAGTCCTCCTTCAATGTCTGAAGTATGTTTGTCCTTTACATAAAGTCTAACTGTGGAAACTCTGACCCTATAATCTATTGTAAAGAAGTAGGCCTGGAGTTTTGAAGGAATATCGAATATACTAGTTTGGAACATGAGCAGTATTTTCTTTTCTTAAAAAAAAAATTTTTTTTTTAATGCTTATTATTTATTTCTGAGAGAGAGAGACAGAGTGCAAGCTGGGGAAGGGCAGAGAGAGAGGGGGACAGAGAACCCGAAGCAGGCTTCAGGCTCTGAGCTATCAGCCCAGAGCCCGACGCGTGGCTCGAACTCACGAACCAGGAGATCACGACCTGAGCTGAAGTCAGACGCTTAACTGACTGAGCCACCAGGCGTCCCTAGGGTAAGAACTTTTAAGACGTTGTGTCCTGTTTGTATTAACAGCGACTAACCCAGGACTTAGCACAGTAAATACTCAGAGAATGCGTATCCTCTGATGCAGGAATGTTCTAAGAAGGCACAACGGTGACCCGAAAGGAATACTTATCAACCCAGCCTGGGGTAGGTGGAAAGGCCAGGATCAGGGAAGTCTTCGTAGAGGAAAAAATGTATGCCTGGTGTGGTAGGCTGGAGAATGACCCCCCGAAGCTGTCCGTGCCCATGCTTAGTACGTGCAAATATATGAGGGGCAGGAGGGACTTTTGCAGATGGGATTCAGTTAAATATTTTAAGACGGCGGAATTATCTGGAAGGGCCCAGTGTAGTCACGGGTCCTTACGGGAGAGAGGCAGGCAGGTCTGAGTCCGCAGCCAACATGGGAGAAGCAGACTCAGGTTCTGCCCTTGAGCCTTGAGAAAAGAAACCTTTCCTGCTGACCTCTTTGCTAGAGGACTACTGAGTCTGATTTTAGACTTCTTCTTTTTTTTTTTTTTTTTACGTTTTATTTATTTTTGAGAGAGAGAGTACGAGCAGAGCAGGGGAGGGGCAGAGAGAAAGGGAGACAGAATCCACAAAGCAGGCTCCAGGCTCCGAGCTGTCAGCACAGAGCCGGACATGGGGCTCAAACCCGTGCACCATGAGATCATGACCTGAGCCGAAGTCAGATGCGTAACCGACTGAGCCACCCAGGCGCCCCTGGTTTTCGACTTCTAAGCTCTGTAACCGTATGATCATCAATGGTATTGTTTTAAGCAGCCCGGTTTGTGGTGATTTGTTACCCCAGCGATAGGAAACCAGAACACTCGTCCGCCCCGCACCTGTAACCCATCCTTGCTGGTGATTTCCTCACACACGTAGACACTCGTCCAGGGCTGTGCTCTCTCAGCCCTTGACTGCCTTTCTTCCAGAGAGCTCTACCCTATGTCAGCACTCACTGCATTCACCAGAGGCCACCCGGGATGTGGCAGGTCCTCTGCAACTTTCACTTTCAAGGGTCACCCTCTGACCTCCACTTCCTATTTTTCCGGCACTGTCTCCAGGGCCCGATGCCTGCCATCCTCCAACCCCTCCTGGATCCTCCAACCCACGGGCCCTACCACCTGTTCACTGTCCTTCACCCCCGATGTCCTCGCTTCCCTCCTAACCCGATTTAGATTGCTTGGGCAATCACTGTAAACATTCCTTTGCCTCCCTCCTGCTTTGGCCTATTTGCTTACCAAATTCCACCCCTGCCTAATATCCGATTTTCTGCCTACACCTTGTGGGCACTTGGCCCACTGAGTGTGACCCAAGAAAACGTCCAACCATGCTGCTGGGCCCAACTTAAACTCAGAACCACTAATCTCAAGCGGTCCTAGTGCTGTCTGGCTCTCCTTCTGCACTCGCACAGTCCACGCCCCACCCCTCCGTCCCCTCTCCCCAGCTAACCACTGATCCTCTCCCTCCTTCACCGCCCACGCTGCTTCTGATTCTGGAAACGGCAGTCAGCCAAAGACTCCCACGTGCTTAGGCCGTCGCTTCTCACCACCTTCCTGCCCTCCTCCCCACACACGCCCTTCCTCTCCCCTCTATGATTCCCGGTGAACTGTCTGCGCTCCTGTCATAAGCCAACCTGTCCATTCACGCACCATTTCCGTTCTCTGCTCCCGTCTTATTGAAATAGCTCCCGTGGAGGGTCAGTGATTCCAGGCTGCCAAACTCAGTGGCCAGGCCCCATCGAACTTTCCAGAAGCCCCTGAGACAATGATCACACCGTCTTTCTTGAAGCACTTTTTCTGCTGGAGTTTCTGGGACACTCTTTCTCGGAGCTCCTCCTCCTGGGCTGAGGACTCTCTGGTTCCACTTGTCTCCCCGACTTCTAGTCCCTTGGAGACCCGGAGCTGAGTCCTGAGAGCTCTCTTCTCCATCTATACACCCCGCCCCTGATCTTATCGCAGGCTCCATACTGTCAGTGCAGAGCCCGGTGCGGGGCTCAAACCCACAAACCATGAGATCGTGACCCGCCGAAATCAAGAGTTGGCCGCTTAACCGAGCCACCCAGGCGCCCCAATTTAACAGATATTTATTCATTAATGGAACATTTGCTCTGAAATGTGAGATCCCGTCAAATGTCTGCTGCGTCTCTCCAGAGTACATGCCAAAGCTCTCAATGGCCAAAAGGCTGAAAATGCTCTGCCCCTTTGACCTGGTTTCCTGGCAGACCCCTCCCCCACGCCGCTCTCCTTGCTGGCACTCAAAGAAGCCAAGCACGCCTCTACCCCCAAGACTTGTATTTGGGGTCCACTCTGCCTGGAATGCATGCTCCCCAAGCCTCATGGCTTGCTTTCTTACTTCTTTCAGGGCTCATGGAACCAGGGAGAACTTTAGAAAACAGCACTTACCTGCAACTTACCTGCAACCCCACCCCTCCCTTTCCCCCTGTCCTCACTTTATTCTTCTTCGTGGCATTTGTTTATGCTGTAACGATATTATTGTATATTTACTTGAGGACCTGTCTATGGCTTGACTCCCTCCGCTAGAATAGAAACTCTTTGAGAGCTGGAATTTGAGTTATTTTGTTCACTGCTCTGTTGCCAATGCTTAGAATACTTTCTGGCATGCGATAGATGTTCAACAAATACTTACAGAATGAATAAGTTTGCTGGATAAAATACAGGATGCCCAGTACTTTTGAATTTCAAGTAAACAAGTTAATTGTTTAGTATAAGTATATCCCATAGAATATTTGGACATACTTACACTAAAAAGTTTTTTGTTGTTTATTGGAAATTTAAATGTATTTGCATATCCTATATTTTTTTAAGTTTATTTATTTATTTTGAGAGAGAGAAAGAGAGTACAAGCAGGGGAGGAGAGAGGGAGAGAGAGAATCCTAAGCAGGCTCCACACTGTCAGCACAGAGCCTGACTCAGGGCTCGATCCCATGAACTGTGAGATCATGACCTGAGCTGAAATCAAGACTCAGATGTTAAACTGACTGAGCCACCCAGGTGCCCCTCCTGTATTTTTTACAAAGTAAATCTGGCAATCCTATGAACATATGAATAGTTGGTGAGGGTCTTGAATTCTGCAGGAAGACAAGGGGGTAAGAAAAGACATTCTGGCAAAAGAAGGAGTTTGCAAAGATACACAGGTGTGAGAGCAGTAGCATTCATCCAGAGAAGAATAATTGAGAAAGACCAGCCTATCCTCACCTCCGCCAGGATTGTTTTGTTGGAAAAGACACTTCCAAAGGGTCAGTTTCAACACCTGGACGGACCGTAAGTCCCATCTTTACAGATGGGTAACACTGAAAGTTTTCAGGAAATTTAGAAGACAGAATATATAAAATACAAGAACATCTTGGGGTGGGAGAAAAATGTATTTCTGCTGTTTCAGCCTCGGGATGGCATGAAACCCTTTGCACTTACCGTCGCATTAATGCTGCTGATATTTTTAGGTCTAATTTCTCTGGGCTAAGTCTCCTCCCTCATAATGGAGGAAGTTATGTGCTGATTAGATCTTTTCACCCGAGAAAGAAACTTCTCCTTATGCAGTGATGCTGCGGTGGGGTGCCCACAGGCCCCTTCAGGACTGAGGCACTCATTCACCCAGCTGTCAGGAGTGTTGATGGCTGACTGCTCTTGTTTCAATGATCTTCGGCGAATTGCCATCAGCCAAAGGGAACCACCTTGCCCACGTCAAACTCTCAACCCGGGTGGCCCACATCCCAGCCCAGAGCCCCTGGTGGGATCAGCCGAGGCCCTCCTGTGATCTGCAAAGCAATTCGTCTCCTCCCTGTCTTAGTCCTTCTTCCTTCCTCCCCTTTCCATGTTGATCCGATGACACTCCCCCCTTTAGAAATCTAACGTGTGCTAATTCCCGGCTTCCAGTCTTCTTCTTGGGGCACTCCAACCTAGGGTAGTTGGTTCCATGAATGGTCTGAAGAAGACAACTCTAAAAAGGATTTGGGGCTGGATTACCCACAGTCACAGGCCATGACACCAACACTGTAGAAGGTGGAGCAGAGGTAGTGCTTGGCACGCTGTAGCGTGCGGTTAGAACTTCCGGTGGCGGTGAACTGGGCTTCGGCGTTGGTGGAAGGCAATGTGGGGGCAATATCTCAAGTTTTGGGAAGTTCAGGGGAAGTAGTAATTATAAGAACTATAGACATGGATGGCTGCTGCTGTGGACATTGGTGCATTGGAGAAAGACAAGGAAGGCTGAGGACGATTAATCAAGGATCAGGAAACCAGCTTTCTTCGGCATCCTATAAAGAGACTCTTATCTTACAGCTGGAACACAGAAAAAGCGGAGGATGAGGCCCAGGACTTAATTACAAGAGAAAGAGAGCTGCAGGAGAGATCGAATTCACCTCTGTTACATGGGTTCTTCTCCCTCAGCTCACACCTAAGGACCACGGAGGGTTGACAGGGAAGGAAAAGGTCATGCCACGTTCATGTCTGGAGTTTGGATGCAAGACAAAAAGGGACCCACCTGCACTACTGCTGACTTGCAGCCCTGCAGGGGGAGACCCTGAAAGACAGCAAAGGAAGTCCTAGCAGTTCGCAGATCTCTGGACAACGCACATCATCACCTACTCCTGGTGAGTAGTTTCACAGAGTGCTCAGAAGAAGGCCGGGGGCGGAAATACGAGAAGATTGGGGGTAAAGACATTTGTAGAAAGATGCATTGTTGATGGACCTACGGACGTGGCCCAAAGTATGAAGGGTTTTGAATCCTACTCTTAATGCCCATTAGACAACATCTACCGTGGAAGAGGCACCAGAACCAAGTAGAAAGAATGACAACTGATAGATATCAGCCAGCCCATCATCGGCCACACCAGTGATGGCACAACGGGTACATGAGCAGAGCAGCCATAGTGGCAAGGATGGAGGAAGCTATGCATGAGCTAAGCACATGGACTGTCACTCAGCAAGGCCAGTGTAGCTACTGGAACTGCCAGATGTCCAACCTGCCAGCAAAAGAAGCCAACTCTAAGTCCCCAGTACGGTGCCACCTCTCAAGGTGATCCTTTAGCCACTTGTGGTGAGTCAATTGCACTGGGCCCCTTCTACATTGGAAGGGGCAGCAATTAATTTGACGGGAATCAATACATATAGATGTGAATTTGCCTTCCCTGCCTATAGGCAGCCCTGCCCTCTGAGGGATTGCAGACTCTTTGATAAACAAACCATATGACATCATATCAGTCCAAGGGACCCACTTCATAGCCAAAGGAGTGTGGAAGTGGACACGTGACCGTGAGGTCAGCTGGACCCTCCCAGCCTGATAGAAGGGCAGAATGGGCTTTGAAGGGGCCACGGAGGCCACGGAGGCTCAGGCTTGGAGATGATAACCTGCCAGGATGGGGCATCGTCCACCAGGTTGCAGAACATACCGGAATCAGCCACTACTATGTAGTGGCATGTCCCCAGGGGCAAGAATATATGGGTCTGGGAAACAATGTGGCAGCAGGAGTGGCTATATTTATCATCACTATGATAAATTTCTGTCCTTCCAGCTCTGGACTCTGTGGACTTGGAGGTCTTGTAACCAGAGGGAAACCACTTCCTTTAGGAGACACAGCACTGGTTCCATTAAACGTTACACTATAGCTGCTGCCCCATCACTTCAGGCTCCTTGTAAGAGGCAAGAAGGGGAAAGGAATCATCGTCCTGGGGCTGTATCATATTGGGGACCCAGCTGGGGTCACTGACTCTGATCATCAGGGGGAGGTGGGACTGCTGATATACCATGGTGCCGGGGAAAAGTATGCTTGGCACTCACATTGCCTCCGGGAGAATTTCCTCCTATTCTCTTTCCCAGTGTTGGTGGTAAATGGACAAGTTGTCGAAGTCACAGCTTGAGAAGGGCATGGCAACCAGGGTCTCAGACCCATCAGGGACGAGAGTCTAGGTCACCCTGTCAAGTAAGCCATCAACACCAACAGAGCTGCTGGCCAAGGGCGAGGGGAATATAGAATTCGCGGTAGAGAAGGGAAATGACCCCGTTGGCACCTTAGGACCCCGAAGCTGTAGTTTCTGCTCTTGTAAATTTTCCAGAAAAAGAGCCAACCAGAATCCTGGAGGAACTGTTTGCAGAACTGAACTTCACGTAGAAAAACAATCCAACCAGCAGAAAGGGTGAGCTGTAGTTAATACTGTGATACACTGTTCAGATTTCCCTTCAGAACTGGAATACCATTTCCCCAGCTGTTGAGAGGGTGGGCAGCTGAAGGCTCTCAGCTGAGTCACTCTCCAGAAATGCTCTTAGTCCCTTGCCCAAGCACAAACCCTCCCCAGGGCCAGTTTCCAACCAAAGGCTGATGGATGCAGGATACAAAGGTCTACCCCCTTTGCACCAAGGTGGGACGAGTGAGGCAGGGCGCTGTCCCCCCTTTGGCTGCAGCCTGGCTTGTATGCACCCCAGGTCAGCTCCTTTCTTTACCTCCCTGGCTCTCCCTTGGTGCTGATCCCAAGACACTCCCCAGTAAACTTCCGGTGTACAAATCTGTTTCAAAGTCTGAGTCCCAGGGGAGGTGCCCGGAGAAAACTTTGTTGCAAATGTATTATAATTTATGGCCAGGGTGAGGGCCGTAGTATGAGAAACTGAGGAAAGAGTCATTGTGATAATTCACAAAGGAAATGACGCAGAGGGACTTGGTGAATAGTGCTAATAGACAAGAGGAGTGTTGCTGGCTTGAACTTTACAGATGGGGAAAGACTCCTTGTTGAGGCTGTTTCCAGAAGAGAATCAGAGCGATGGTAGGTAAAAACAGAAGGTTGGGGCAAAGAGGATTGTATGAGGCAATGTTCTGGGAGGGGACGTGTCAGAGATCTCTCGTGTGTCCGGCATCCCCTCGGCCCACTGTTTTTATTCCAGCCCTTGATGTGACTGGGGTGCGGTGGGGTTATGCGGGGCTGGCTTGCATCCTGATGGGCGAGAACGTCATCAGCTGTGTGCAGGTGCAATCTGACAGCACCTCCCCTTGTCACCTCTCTCAGTTTGTCTCACTGTCTGCCCTGTGGGACACCTGTTGGATCCCATTCACTGGCTGTGCAAACCCGCCAGGGAGTTTCACTTCCCGGGGCAGCTCTTGACCGATGGGAGACGCCCGGGTGGACAAGTGCCGGGTGCATTTTACGCGGTCCCTCAGAGAGCTGCCAGCAGGATTGAGCCTAATGACCGGCTTGGTAACACGCCTTTGGATTGTTTTTCCTCCTTCTGTTTCACTCTTCCCAGGGTATTCCTGTCCCCTGGGGTCACTTTCCAAAACGAACTCCCTGCATGCAAACCCTCTTCTGAGGCTGTACTTTTTAGGGAACCCCACGCTAGGACGGTTGGAACCAGAAGTAGCCTAGAGAGGTAGGCTTCGGAGGGGATCTTTCACCAGTCTAGGACCTCTGGGGTTGAGTGGGGTGATGATAACCCCTGGCTTGTAGCAGCATCCTCATCATGAACAATTTCACCGGCGACATGGATTGGAGCGAGATGCCCGTGAACGCTAGAACGTTGTTTCGTGCCACGGTAATGGCAGCCGAACGGTATATGGGAACAACGGGTATTACATAGACGTGGATTTGGCTGAATCTTGTTAACAGCATCGGAAGCCGTGAGAAAGAAAGCGACAGCCTCCAATTAATCAAGTAGGAGCTTACGATGCTCTGGGAAAGCCAGAGAGCCTTCATGGTGCCACTTAAAAAAGGTTCCTGTCTTCTGTATTTAATTAAGGATTTAATTGCAAGGATACAGAGTTACAACGAATAGTAAATGCACAGCCTTGACAAGCCCCCTGTGCCAACGTCAGAGCCCTGATAGGGACGAGTGGTCCCCGGGACATGGAAAGGGAACCTTGGTTTAGATGCACTAGAGAATTCTGAGCCCCTGGATTCCCCTGAACTACCCAGGTTGGCAGACGTAGCTTTTCTAATTTCCTGCAGGCTCTTTAGAGACCTCACGGAGGCAGTTGCCTCATAGACAAATGTCCTCCTTCAGCTCTCCTGATTCCCTTTGTTGCCCCAAGATCTGGCTGATAGGTATTGGCAGAAGATGGGAAGGCATAGCTGGAGGTGTATCTTGAGGGACTTGGGCTGGGAAGGGCAAGATCCAAAGCTGGGGGTGGGGGAGGTGAGAATTCATTGACCTGAGAGTGTTCTATAATTAGGTGTTTCATCCAAATCGGCTCTAATACGTGCTGGGATTGTTCCATAAAAGCGGAACGTGGTAACGACCTTCAACAAATGAGGTAGAGATGCCGCAGCTATCTTCCAGAGTATCGAGAAGGGTCTAGAAGGCTCAAGGAGATGGAAACAGAAGCGTGGATTTATCATACGACATGAAGAACCCATTCCCGAGCACACAGTCCATGGAACATTCACTCCACTGAAGCATAAGGTTGTGCCAATGAGGGGCACCAGCATCTTTGAGAAGCCCAATGACGGGTATCCTCCATGGCACAGAAGTGACTATAGGAGATTCTGCCATGGAACTGGGCTCTCCAGTATGGACGGAGGCCAGAGGATTCTAGAATAGCAGAGCCCAGGTGTAGTGCTTAACAGACAAGGGCAAGGTGGGTATAACAGAACCAGGTGGCAAGGTCAGAACCTAGAACAGGGTGCCTGCTCTCCCAGAGTGTTGTGGCAATGGCTAAGAAGTAGACCGTAGTGATTCTAGAGAGGCAAGACAGATGCACAGCTAACTGAGATGCTTACTTACATAAGCCACTTACATAGCCAGAAAAACCCAAGAGCTCGGTGAGCAGAAGGCGAGCTTCAATGGCAGAAGTGGAAAACCATGACGCTTGGTCCGGTTTCCAGATCCGAGCTGCTTCTCACTCGCAGAGGCCACCACCGATGGGAGGAGAAGCTAGGTCTGCTTGAGAAAGAAGGCCTACGATGTCACTTATAGGAATATACAGTTAGCATTTCCCCTGATCCTTCCCACACGTGTGCGTGACCTGTGGTCAATTGCCGGAATCGGCATATAGAGGGAAAGGGGAAATTACCAGGCCTTTGGGGGGCTACCGGATGGAGGGGACTCCAAATACCATTACAATCGCCTCGTTCCGGTAGAAACTATGGAAGCCAGGGGATACTACCGATGCAGCCAATGTGCTCTTTCTAGTTGCCGTAAGCGAAGGTCGGCTTCCTAATTGCCACTCGTAAAAGAAACACGAGGGCAGTTTGCTTTTTACGAGGCAGCAGAATACGGTCACTGTCTTGCCACAGGGCTCTGTTAACTCTTCTTCCTTCTGTGACAACAGAGCCCACAGGGACCTTGACCATGTCGATCCTCTGTGGAAGCAGGACGTCATGCTGATCTGTTAGGTGAATGACATCATGCTCATTTTGATTCGGGGAGCGGGCATTGGCACCAACTTTGAACACCCTAGTAAGACGCTCTGTGTGTCAAGGGATGGGACATCAACCCCGCGAGTACTCGTGGGTGGAAGTAGACACCACTGCAGACAAGCTCTGACGATTTACAGCGTCTTCCACAGAGGTTATGAAACTACTAGTGAGATTAGGTCCTGTTATTGTTGTAATTCACCCGTAACTGACAATAGAGAAGAAGGAGAGGGTAATCTACACTAACCTTCTGTGTGCTTTCCAAGACGCCTCCTGATTTGGGGGTTAGGACCGTATTGCTGCTGCAACGAAGGAATAGAAAAGCCTTAGAAATACAAATGTGTTGTGCCCACCTCTGTCGTTGTTGGAAATGACATGGTTTCCTTACAAGTGGACCGATAGCCATTGCTATTGAGACGGACAAGTGAATAAAAAAAGCCGCATAAAGCAAGAGGAGTGTGCAACTAGGTGTGAGCATTGGAAGATTGCAAGAGTCCGCCTGAGTCAGCACTGGGGGTGGCAGGGTCCCCGGGAAGCAGGGATGCCCAGGGAAAAGGCAGGGGGAACAAGGCAGTGTGAGAGGGACCGAGGGCAGGTGCACGTGGGAAAGAGGGAGCAGCAGAGTCTGTAAAAAGCTGACACGGAAGAAAAGAACAAAAGAATCAGCGAGTCTGTGACATTTGTAGGAAGATCAGCAAAGCTGAGTGATACCAAAAGGCTGATCTGCCTCGAAAAAGGGGAAAAAAAAAGCAAATTCTGGACGCCTTTCCCACCACGCAATCGATTGTCTCCAGGAAAGACAATCCGGAAACTCTCCTAAAAATGTACTTTCTTAAGTGACTTTTACCACTTTAGAAAAAGTATTTTACACACTTTGTGAAACACAAATGAGCAGAAAGGGAAACAAGCCATAATTGTAGCATTCAGAGGTTAATGCCATTAAAACGTTAATGTTTACTATCCAAGCGTTTTGGGTGCATGCATTCTATTTTAATAAAAACAGGATCATGCTGCGTAAGACAATTTCTTTTAAAAATGCGTTGCTTTCATCCGTGAGGGGCACAACGGTGCTTCCCTCAAATCACATTCAGTCTCGGAAAGGAACTCAATGGACGACAGAAAATCCCTTCTGGGATTATTTTTCATTTGAATCCTCCACATCCTATTTTCTTCTTCTGGAATGTTCTGTATCACTGCAGTGTGAAGCCAGGGCTGGGTCAGGCTCTCTCCTTCTGCAGGGCTCCATAGCCCCCATCATGTGACGTTACCAGTAGCTTGCTAGAGCTGACCCACATATTTCATTTATTTTTGTGGAGCCTTTTTCTGGAACAATAAAAAAAAAAAAAGTGTTGTGGGATAGCTTCCATGAGAAATGCAGAGGAAAGGCTGTCAGTCTGGGAGAACATTGGGGCAGGTGGGGGCTCCCAAGTCACCGTGACTTCACCACAGGGGCTCTGCGTCTCTCTCGTGCCGCCCCCCACCCCACTGTGGTCCTATTTTACGACTGGACGGAGGCCAGGGAACCAATGGGGTGTATATAATGACCCAGCGTCATCTTGCCTTCTCATTAACCAGGAGATTTTGAGCAAGTTACTTAAATTCTCCGTGCCTCGGTTTCCCCACATCAGCTAAAGGAAGTAATACCCGGGCTGCAGAAGAGTGTCAAGAACCAAATAAGACCATACGTGCAGCGACAGCCAATAGCTCATTCTGCAAATCTGCACCCAAAACAAGTAAGAGGGTTTATGGGAATAACAGGATTGGGGCAGGAAAGCACGGACAATAACAATACCCATCCTAATAAAATGTTCTCGAGTGACACTTCTCCTAAACAGAATACTAAGTAAATGTAAGACTGGTCTTTCGGGAAAGGTGATGGCTGCCTGATGGAAGAGGGTATGAGTAAGAGGGGGCGCGGCCAAATTACGGAGGTGAAGGCAGGGTGCATCAAGGCCCAGGGAAACTTCCCAGGGAGCACTTCCCAGACGGAGCCAAGAGGAAGAAAGTGGGGTGAATGGGTACCTTGTTCAGTACTGGATGACTTCATGACTTCCCGTGGTTTCTTTTTAACGCTTATTAAAGAGTGTGCATTGAACTGTAAAATAGTAACGTGTGTGCCCTGAGCTGCGAAACATGGACATGAAAATCACATATGAATCAAAGCAATCTCGGTTGTATAGCCACCCCCCTGTTCACCACACGTGTGTGAACGAGTTTGTATCACATACGTAGACTGTACTTAGCGTGGAGGCTGGCTTCTAGCAAATGCTCCTGAAAGATTGTGAAATCATCCTCGTCACCATTAACATACTTCTCCTCCTACATGTGAATCCTCGCTAGTCAGGAATTCAGAACAGAGGAGAAAGTTAACACACAGAACCAGCATACAAGGGACCACAAGGAATAACTATCCTAAAGCAAGATTCTGACCCTGGGGGCACCTGGGTGGCTCGGCCGTTAAGCATCCGACTCCAGCTCAGGTCACAATCTCATGGTTTGTGGGTTCGAGCCCCACGTCGGGCTCTGTGCTAACAGCTCAGAGCCTGGAGCCTCCTTCGGATTCTGTGTCTCCCCCTCCTTTTGCCCCTCCCCTGCTCACGCTCTGTCTCTCTCTCTCTCTCTCCTTCGAAAATAAGTAAACTTTAAAAAAAATAAAAAAAAATAAAAAATAAAAAAGCCAGATTCTGACCCTGGCCAGAGGCTTAGTGTGTGTTCCTTCTAAAATAGGATCTAGAAGGTTGCAGGGTTTTTAAAAAAAATTTTAATGTTTATTTATTTTTGAGAGAGAGACAGACAGACAGAGTGTGAGCAGGGAAAGGGCAGAGAGAGAGGAAGACACAGAATCTGAAGCAGGCTCCAGGTTCTGAGCTGTCAGCACAGAGCCCGACACCGGCTCGAACTCACGGATCGTGAGATCGTGACCTGAGCCAAGTCGGATGCTGAACCAACTGAGCCACCCAGGCGCCCCCGGATGTGGACAGTTTTGAATTCCAATTGCCAGTGACAAGTGAAGGTAGAGAACCAGATGGCTTTGGGGATAACCATACCAAGGTTTGGAATTTAGCGTTTCTCACATAACCTTCCTAGGGAAAATGGTATGGCTGGGTTTATTTAGTGTCTAACATGGAGAACACAATGAGGCACTTTGATTCTGTTTTTATCAATTATCTACTAAAATGGGATTGTGAATAAGGATAAGCTGAGTCTAATCCCTGTTCTCCATAATTTCGGGTTTCACATTTATTGCAAAAAGTTACGGAAAAATAGAGGACTCCTATTGCACCCAAATTTGCCCTTTATGTAAGAGCCACCAATGTTTCTTCACTTTTGCAACAGACTTCGGTCTTGCTTGATAGTTTGATGGGAATTTGCGGAAGGAGGCAACAATGATTTTAAGGATTAAAAAACAATTACTTCGTATAGAGCCTTCTGCAAATGTTAATACGAGCTTCAATCTCAGAATCTACTTAGTGCCACATTTGTTCGGAAAGACAAAACTTAGCACATGATGCTTGTTTGCTAGAAAGTGTCCATAAATGGTATAATACAACAGTATGAACTTAGACATTCAAGAACCAGGGAATTCCAGAGTTAAGGTTCTTATATAGCACAGTAAACTTTTTTTTAACATTTGTTCATTTTTGAGAGACAGAGTGTGAATGCGGGAGGGGCAGAGAGAGGGAGACACAGAATCCGAAGCAGGATCCAGGCTCTGAGCTGTCAGCACAGAGCCAGGCGCGGGGCTCGAACCCACAAACCATGAGATCATGACCTGAGCTGAAGTCAGATGTTCAACTGACTGAGCTCCATCATGTTTAAAATGGTTTATAATTGGCCCTAAAAATATAAACCATAACATGTTATGCTCTCGTATACCACTCTAAGAAAAAAATGGGAAGACACACTTATGGCTGAAAAGATCGAATGAGTATTGCTATGAGAATCTTTGGAATTTCTCATGTTTTGATCATGTATATTCCTAACATATACGCTTCATTGCTATCATTTTTTCTGGGTTTAGACAGAAGGTATATCCAAAGAAAAAGTGATTGTTTTGCTCAAGTCAAACCCCTAAATTACAATTTTTGGAATCAGGAAGCCATAAGTCAAAGTTCTTGCAAAAACCCATGAAGTGTTCTATTTTGTACTTGTTCTTAAATACATTATTTAAATCTTCATGACTTTAGATTGGCTTGATTTTTCCCCTTCCTCCATTGGGAGTACATTCCTGCCAAGTTGGAAGTTTGTAACAATCATTTTTGAATGACATACATGCAAAAAAATCTCAACCGTCTGTCTGCAATAGGAAAAATTATATTTCTTTCACCATTGTTTTACTGCAAGTTCATGAAGCTATTTTTATAAAACATTTTTTTTTTCCATGGGGGAAGAAAGTTCAGTACAAATATGTTGACTTAAAACCTAACCTAAATTTTTCTAGGAAGGTCTTCAGTAAACGAGTGACTATATTATAGTCTTAAATATTATTCCTTTAAAATATTTTTGGTTTTGACTTTCACTGACTTGCTTCATCTGGGCAAGGTGACTGGTCTTTCTAAGCCTCCTTTTCACGAAGCAAAATTGAATATAGTTGATGTAATAGACTACAGTAACTATTGTTATTTGCCCAGCAAGATTTCCCAACACCTTTCTTGGGTTAATATTTCCTGCCCCAGGAGTCCTTCCCTGGGATACCTTGATTTGCAGCCTAAGGAGGAACAGCGATGCCCCCGAAGTCAGGTGCTAAAGGCGTATGAAGGTAAGTGGGTGGGTGGGAAGGTGGGGGAGGTGACCGTCTTCTCCACCATGAGCTGACGCCTCTCTGCAGCCAAAGAGGATAAAATCAAGCAGAACCAGAAATGAGCAACATATGGGCTGACGGTGGCAGGAGAGCCAGTATAGCACTAGTGAGTGGGCAAGAAGGAGAGTGAGAGTGAGACATTCCTTGTCTTCCTTCCAGTTCCAGAAGGTCCCTCGGGTCCAGATCAATCCCTTTATCTACAAGGTCCCCTATCATCCACAGCCTCATGAACCAGGATATTCCCTTTATATGCTAAAGCTAAATGTATAGACTTTTTTTTTTTATTATTAATGTTGACAGAGAGAGAGAGAGAGAGAGCTCAAGTGGGGTAGGGGCAAATAGAGAGGAAGAGAAAGAGAGACCCCCAAGCAGGTTCCACATCCAGTGCGGAGCCTGACGCGGGGCTCGGTTCCATGAACTGTGAGATCATGACCTGAGCCAAAATCGAGAGCTGGACGCACTTAACCAACTGAGCCACCCAGGTGCCCCCAGAAGGAGTTTTTTCATTTGTCAAAAGTTATATCAGCCTGATATTTCATGATTTTTGAAAAGTTCTTCTAGGTGAGAGCCAAGGAGTAAAAGAACACTCCATCTGGTTCTTCCAAATAACAGAGAAACACAGGAAAATGGAAAGTATTATTCGGTAAGACAGATCCTGTAGGGTATTTCCGTATTGACTTTGGGAAAAATGTGCTACTGTTGGCAATGTTCTGTAGTAAATTAACAACCACACATTTAGCTCCTATTCCAGGTTGCTAATAAAGCAGATGTTACGTCCTCACTCCCAACACCCAGCGTAACAACCCTACAAGTTATATACATAACTATAGCCAGACTTT
This sequence comes from Lynx canadensis, assembly GCF_007474595.2. NCBI lineage: Eukaryota > Metazoa > Chordata > Mammalia > Carnivora > Felidae > Lynx > Lynx canadensis. The sequence goes on along the minus strand of NC_044319.2, from coordinate 3,113,666 downwards.
ATATTATAATATATTAAAAATTCTGGGGCACCTGGGTGGCTCAGTCGGTTGAGCTTCTGACTCTTGATTTTGGCTCAGGTCATGATGCCACAGTCATGGAATGTAACCCTGCGTTGGGTTCTGTGCTGAGCATAGAGCCTCCTTGAGATCCTCTCTCTCTCTCTCTCTCTCTCAAATAATAATTTTAAAAATTCTAACTTGAGGAGGAAATCAATTTTACCACCTCCGGGAAGTCAGTTCTGTTATCATGTGGGGGGAAAATTTCTTTGTTTCTTTTTTAAACTGTTGAGAAAGAACAGAGTGCTTTGAACAGATGCAATAATGAAAACATTATAGCTTGACTGTGTATTGTTATATTTTCATTGTGTGGCAACCACCTCTCAAGATTATTTCTTTTTTTTCTAGCACGGGAATTGTCCACTAAAAAAAAGAAAAATGTTTATTGGGATGCCTGGGTGGCTCAGTTGGTTGAGTGTCCAACTTCAGCTCAGGTCGTGATCTCACAGCTCATGAGTTCGAGCCCCGCGTCGGGCTCTGTGCTGACAGCTCGGAGCCTGGAGCCTGCTTGGGATTCTGTGTCTCCCTCTCTCTCTGCCCCTCCACCACTCACGTTCTGTCTGTCTCTCTCGCTCTCAAAAATAAAGAAACATTAAAAAAAGCTTTTTTTTTTGAGAGAGACAGAGCTTGGGAGCAGAGGAGGGGTGGGGGAGTGGGGAAGGGAGAGAGAGAGACAGAGAGACAGAGAGAGGGGGAGAGAGAGCCTTCTAAGCAGGGTCTGCACTGGCGGTGCAGGTCATGAACCACGAGATCACGACCTGAGCCGAAATCAAGAGTCAGACGCTTAACTGACAGCCCCTCAAGTGCTGCTAGAAATGTCCATTTTTGAGTAATATACTCATTCTTATATGCAACTGGTTGAACCGGGACAGACACACCAATCGTGGGGCAATGTCTTTGACGTGCTGTTGTTAAATGTGTTGAATATCACCTCTGAGCAACCATTTCTTAGAAACCATTCTTTAAAAATGTTTTTTAAATTTTTATTTATTTTAAGAGAGAGCAAGTGGGGGAGGGGCAGAAATAGAGGGAGAGAGAGAGAATCCTAAGCAGGTTCCCTGCTCTCAGTGCAGAGCCTGACACAGGGTTTGATCTCTCCAACCACAAGATCATGACCCAAACTGAAATCAAGAGTCAGATGCTTAACCTACTGAGCCACCCAAATACCCCTCTTAGAGATGGTTTTTTTTATGGTGGGTTTTTTTTTTTTTTGTCTATTTTTGAGAGAGGGAGAGAGAGTATAAACGGGGAAGGGGCAGAGAGAGACGGAGGTACAGAATCTGAAAGAGGCTCCAGGCTCTGAGCTGCCCCGACAAGGGGGTTGAACTCATGAACCGTGAGATCATGACCTGAGCTAAAGTTGGACGCTTAACCCACTGAGCCACACAGGCACCCCTCTTAGAAACCATTCTTTTTTTTTTTTAATGAACATAATTTATTGTCAAATTGGCTCCCATATAACGCCCAGTGCTCATCCCAACGAGTGCCCTCCTCAATGCCCATCACCCACTTTCCCCTCTCCCCACCCTCCCCCATCAACCCTCAGTTTGTCCTCTGTATTTAAGAGTCTCTTGTGGTTTGCCTCCCTCCCTCTTAGAAACCATTCTTAATGGTACAAGCCTCAGGGTGCCTGGGTGGCTGAGTTGGTTAAGCGTCTAACTCTTGGTTTGGGCTCAGTTCATGATCTTGCAGTTTGTGGGTTCAAGCCCCATGTTGGGCTCTGCACTGGGGGCATGGAACCTGCTTGGGATTGTCTCTCTCCCTCTCTCTCTGCCCCTATCCTGCTCTCTCTCTCTCTGAAAAATAAATAAACATTTTTTAAAAAAGGTACAAACCTCAGTACTAATTCTTTGATAAAGAAATGAAACACAGCAGGTTATTTTTGTTGTGTTTTAAGACTTTAAAATTTTAACCGGGCTTTTTTTAATCTGAAGATACTTTTTAAAAAGAAACTAATGAAAAATGAAATAAATATCAAATGCATGCTTTTGAAATTATACATATATGGGTCAGTGACCTAGTAGTCTTGTCACTTTGCCCAAATATCAAGATTCCTCAAACTCAGTTTTCTCATCTGGAAAATACGGAGTTTGGATTGGATGCTCTCTGCATCCCTTTTAAAGCTTACATTCCACAGTCTTCATGGGGGTGGGGTTGCATAATGACTCAGCAACAGTTTTCTATAAACGTAATCTCAGCTCATAGAAGTTCCTAGAACTCAGGAGTTGAATCCATTCCATACCTTCATTTAGGAAATGGAGGCACAGAGAACATGAGCAGTATGTGACCGAACTTCGCAGGGAATGGTTGCCTCATAAAAGCAGAAAATTTGAAACTCTAGAGCAAGGCGGAAATCTGTGTATCAGAATTGCGGGCGTGTTGGAGAAGTGGCAGGGGAGGACTGGTGTGACCCGTTATTTATGGAGATCCTCCTCTCTCCAAAAGCAGCAGATCACTGTGGTTTCTCCGTGGAATCTCACCATATGCTCTGTGGCAGCTAAATTATTAACTCTTTCATATATGGGGGGAAGGAAATCACACAAGAAATTAATTTTTGCAGATTTATGCAATGAGACAGGGTTAAAAATCAGATTGCAAAGCTTGAAATGTGGGGGGGCTTGAATATATCACACGAGTACAGGCATGTGAAAAGACCGAAAAAGTAAAGTAGAAAGCCGATGTTAGCTGAGTTTCCTTTTTTATCAGCATGAAAACTAAATAGCTTTAAAGGAAATAATTGTGGGGGGACATCGCATCGTCACTGTTTACAAAAGAAACCCTTCAAAGTACTATGCCAGCTCACTCTCAACTGCTGCTGAAAATCAAAACACAAGCCCCGAATCACAGGACAGTTAAGTACAAATGAGCGTAATTTGTGTGAGTGCAACTAAAGTGACGGGCAAACTGTGTGTCAGTAAAGGCAAGAGATAGAAGTTTTGGTGCAAAGGAGAATCTATATATGTGAAGTCTGAGTTTCCCAGTTTGAAAGGGATTAACTAAACTCCACAGAAGTAAAGCCAAAGAAAACATACACTTCATCTGTGGAGAAAGAGAAAATGCTTAAATTTCTCTTGGTGATGGCATATGGCTATGGGATAATCAGGTCCTTGCAAGGATCAGTTCTCACATATTCAGTTAATAATATAAAAAGCCCAGTCTTCACCGCTCTGCTGAGCCTACTGGCATAACGCACAGCAGATAAAAGAAATACATCCTTTGGCAACTTTTGGCTCTCTATCCAGAGAATCTGCTGTTTGATATATTTAATAAAACAGTGAAGCTTGATATTGAATTTCTACAGAGCAGAAATATCCCAAGAATGTGCAGAGGAAAAAAATAAAGAAGAATATGATTCTAGTAGAGCAATTGAAATGAATGTGAATATGGAGAAACATTAAAGCAGAGATGAATTAGACTAGTTTCACATTCTAAACATTTCTTTAAGTTTAGTTATTTATTTAAAGACAGAGCGCTCGGCGGGCGGGGGGGGGGGGCAGAGAGAGAGAGAGAGAGAGAGAATCCCAAGCACTGATAGTGCACAGCCCGATGCCAGGCTTGAACTCAAGAACTGTGAGATCAGGACCGGAGCCCAATTCAAGAGTCAGACGCTTACCTGACTGAGCCACACAGGTGCCCCGCCCATTCTAAAAATTTTAAATTACTGGGAGTTTATTTTAATGTTGCCATCAATTTGGAAGATCGTACCCCTACCAATCTATAATATAATATAAAAAAGGAAATCTTTATGTCTTAAAATAGGTCACTAAAATACGCTTGGATATGTTCTTTTCCCGTTTAAAAATGGATTCATACACTAATTGGAGACTAGAGCAATTGTCTTGATAAAGCCTAGAGTTTGGGTGCGATAAACACCCAAGAGGAGGAAAGGGAGAGACCACCTGGAGTAGCGGAAGGAGATTCAGCAGACCGTGCCTGCAGCATATGGAATGGTCAGCAAAATGGAACCAAAATGGGGCTCTGTGGGAGTCATTCCACACTTTGTATACTTATCCAGTGTCTTCGTATGGCTTCACTTGTCTGCCCAGAGAATCTAGCTGCATTAGCTATATTTTCTTACTTTCTGTATTCTCAACGCTCTGGCATCGGGGGCCTTGCAGACCTGGGGAACTGCCCTCTCCCAGGGTTAACTGACTCCTGGAGATAACCAAATGCCTGTCGGCACATTTTTGACATGCGAACCATACCCTGCTGTCCATTTTCTCTTATCACGCTTCAGTCTGGGACACTGTCCTGTCCTCATGACCACACGGCCAGGTACTGGACAACTGGGCACGATCCCTACAGCCCAGAGCCTGCCAGTAATTATTCAGACTCTTCAGTCGTAAGTTTGTTGTGCTTGCTTACCTTGAAGCACGCTAAAAAATCCTGCCCACGGCTCCCCTCTCTCTGCTTGCTCATTTTGCTTTGGTACGTCCCTGTGGGGCCCTGCATGGTGTGGTATGGTACACCTCCTATTTCTAGGGGATTGTGAATCTAATAAAAAAAACTTGGGGCGCCTGGGTGGCTCAGTCGGTTAAGCGTCTGACTTCAGCTCAGGTCACGGTCTCGCGGTCCGTGAGTTCGAGCCCCGCGTCGGGCTCTGGGCTGATGGCTCAGAGCCTGGAGCCTGCTTCCGATTCTGTGTCTCCCTCTCTCTCTGCCCCTCCCCCGTTCATGCTCTGTCTCTCTCTGTCTCAAAAATAAATAAACATTAAAAAAAAAAGTAAAAAAAAAAACTTCTTCCCATTGCAACCATTTTCATGTTTCACTAATAATTGTGTTATGAAAATTTACTGAATTTTTCAACTATCCATGTAGACTGTTCCAACTTAATATTTTTTTCGGAGGTGGCCCGTTATGTACTACGGTCCCTGGGACACCTTAGCCACACTGGATATCTTCGCTCAGCATTTTCATGACCCTGTGTCCATGATGTTACAGCGGAATGTTTTGGACGGCCCAGCAAAATTTCCAATTCTTCTGGAAAATGAGAAATTTGTCCTTTCTCCCCCAATTTGTCCTTTGTTGGGTACCAAGCCTTTCTCCGTCCACTAGATGAGCATGCGGTCAGACTAGGTCAGCTGGACATTGTTTTCCTGACGTTTGGTTCTCGCCTCATATGATACAAGGATGCAAAGTGTTGAAGCTAATTCAGCCTGTCATTGGCACCTGGAAGAAATGACCACTGGTTCTCGCTGGTTGGATCCTACAGCTATCCTGGTGGTGCTGCTTTTCCTTTGATTTTGTGGGCTATCTCCTAAGCTTCCGGCAAACTCCATCCAGCATTGGTATCTGTTACTTGCGACCACAAAATCACGACGGATACTCATGACTGTGGTGAACAGAGCACTTCATGCAAACTTGACTATTAAAGTAAACTCACAGAGATTCCTGAAAGTTCAGGATGTGTTAGGAGAGTTTATGTGCAAAAGTATATTTTGCAGAATGGCACTGGCCTCTAGTCTTCTCTCTGCTCATCTTCCTCACCCCCACCCCTTACGCTAAACCAAAGGTCAGGCTTCAATATAGACACTCTATCCTTCGGTAGAAGGATAATTTACTGGCCATTCTGTACCTGTGGCTAGAGTCAGTGTGCTTAGTGTAACATTTGGTATTCAAGAAAGGGTTCCTTCTGGAATCCTCCCTGTGGAAAGCTAGAAAAGGGATAGAAAGCCTAAATCTCGCCCCTCAGCATGGAGACTCATGCAGGGTTTTCTCGCTGTTCACAAAGGGTGAGGTAGCTGGTGTGATAAACATTCCCCATCTCTCCCCTTCAGATGTCTTTCCCACCTCCCCATTCTGTGATTCCTGAGAAGTCCTGTGATTCTGCCCTGATCTAAGGAAACTGAGGTAGACAAGTTTAGCCTCTGAGACAAACCATCTCTTTTGCAAACCATATCCATCTGGTGGGTATGACCTATCCACACAGAGGAGTGAAAAGATCGGAGTCAAGTTCAGGTTTCCAGTAGAAAAACACAAAGTAGGCCTTGGCGCCTATGTAGGTTTGAGGCTACTCAGATTTGAAAAAAAAAAATTTTTTTAATGTTTATTTATTTTTGAGAGAGAGACAGAGTGTGAGCGGAAGAGGAGCGGAGAGAGAGGGAGACACAGAACGTGAAGCAGGCTCCAGGGTCCGAGCTGTCAGCACAAGGCCCGACGCGGGTCTCGAACTCACGAACCCTGAGATCGTGACCTGAGCCCCGAAGTCGGTGCTTAACCGACGGAGCCACCCAGGCGCCCCGAAACATCATTCCTCACATCCTTAATGTCACACCCCATAGGTCCCAAAGGTAATTTTGATGATCTGTGCGGTAGGTGGCGAAACAGCCACAATTGTCTATAGTCCCCCAGACCCACACCCTTTATTACGCGTCTTCTTCCATTCAGGCGCCAAGTCCATCTTCCCACTCTCTGAATCTAGGTTGCACTGGCGGTTCTGCGTTGGCCGATACGATGTGGCAGAAGAGACAGTGTGCCAATTTCAGCCCTTGTGTGTTTCTACTCGCTCTGTCGGGACTCCTGCCTCTGCCGTGTCAACAAGTCCGGGTGGGCTTGCTGGAGAACGTGAGACCGCGCGGACCAGGGCTGAGTCAGCCCAGCTGTCCCAGCAGAGGCTTCACACATGTGGGAGAGCCCACCCGCCACCAGCAAAGCCAATCTATAGCCCCAGATGCACGAAGGAACCCCATGGAAGAACCACCACACAGAGCCCAGGCTGCGGCTCTAGGAACAGGAGCTACGTAAAAGCTGCCATGAAGCAGCTGCATTTTGAAGTTGTTTGCTATACAAGAGCAATGATTGCTAACGGGTGCGATATATTATTTATTATTCATAATGAGAAGTAGTCTTAGCTGCAAAGTCGAACTCCAAAAGCAGTTAAGAGCCTCATCACCGCGATCTCTAAGCAGAAGCTTTGTGGTTCCCATACTGTGCCTGTGAAATGATCCTGAGTAGGATTTTCAGTTCTACAATTCTGAAATTCTGCATAATGATGGTTTTATTTCTCTATCATTAAAAAAAATTTTTTTTTAACATTTATTCATTTTTGAGAGACAGAGACAGTGTGAGCAGGGGAGGAACAGAGAGAGAGGGAGACACAGAATCTGAAGCAGGCTCCAAGCTGTCAGCACGGAGCCCGATGCGGGGCTCGAACCCACAGACTGTGAGATCATGACCTGAGCCGAAGTCAGACGCTCAACCGACTGAGCCACCCAGGGGCCCCTCTCTATCATTTTGTAAAAGCAGTCTCCATGCCCAACATGGGGCTTGAACTCATGACCCTGAGATCAGGAGTCACATACTCTCCTAACCAAGCCAGCCAGGTGCCCTATCATTCTAGATGCAGATAAACACATTTAAAAACATATTGGTCTAGGGGCACCTGGGTGGCTCAGTCGGTTGAATGTCTGACTCTTGATTTTGGCCCAGGTCATGATCTCACGGTCTTGGGATCAAGCCCCACACCAGGCTCCACGCTTCACATGGACCCTGCTTGAGATACTCTCTCTCTCTCTCTCTCTCTGCCCCTCTCCCCTGCTTACGCACACACTGTCTCTCAAAATAAATTAATAAATAAATAAAAATTTTAAAAAACATATTGTTCTCTTCTTCCCATAAATAAAATGTCTGTATATTTGCATGAAAATACCCCAAGTGGATAAAGAATCTGTTGAGTGTGGACTGAAAAAAAGCCAACTGGCTGTGTGCCAAGAGTGAAATAGAAGCGATAGATTTTGACACACAGGGGCATCGACTTCTAAGCCATGGTCGTGTCTTTAATATGTTCCCCCTGTTACTACTGGACCTGAGGAAGTTCCCTACGCTTGAGTTTGGGTTTCATGGTCGGTACAATGGGTACAATAATCTTTCATCCTGAGACTTGGCGCAAGTTACTGATATATTCCTTCTAAAGAGCGGAGAACTCAAAATAGATTAACCATACATACAGAGGACCATCACATGAAGAGAATAAATTTACGGGGCACCTGGGTGGCTCGGTCAGTTGAGCGTCCGACTTCGGCTCAGGTCATGATCTCGCGGTCCTTGAGTTTGAGCCCCGCGTCGGGCTCTGTGCCGACAGCTCGGAGCCTGGAGCCTGTTTCGGATTCTGTGTCTCCCTCTCTCTCTGACCCTCCCCTTGTTCATGCTCTGTCTCTCTCTGTCTCAAAAATAAATAAATGTTTTAAAAAAATTTAAAAAAAGAAGAGAATAAATCTCTTCAGAAGAATATCTTGGTAAATGTAACACCTAAGGCATGAATATCCCCAAATAAATGTCTCATTGAAGAAATAATCAGGCTAGAAAAGAAATGATCAGACTGAATTAGTCGTAAGATATTAACCACTGTAGACAATTTAAACTTGTGTTGACACAGAAGCCAAAGAGAAGTGGGAGTTAATAAAACTTCCGAGAGAATAGATGTAAGAGAGTGGCACTAATAAGGCATCCAGCGTAGTTAACGGCTCAGAGCCAAGTTTCCAGACAGACAGACTTGCTTAGTCATTCATTAGGTTTTCATTTCTTTCTGAAATAAAATGACTTGTCCATGCCACCAAATTTCGGGATGCATATTCGATGATGATCTGTATGTGGAGTTTCAGATCCACAATTATTTACATTGCCGTGGTTATTTAAAATGCTAATTGTGAAAACACGCAGCATAAAATGTACCGTCTCAACCGTTCTTAAGTGTCCAACTCGGTAATGTTAAGTATACTCCCATGACATGCTGGCGATTTTTAATGACTCAATGGCAGATGACATTTTACAAAGGCGGGAGGATCAGAAAAATGTTTTGAAAGCCTCTGCGCACACGTGACCTTAAGGGCTTGAACTGTTGTATCAACAACGTGGCCAAACCGTGACTCTTATTTTGTAGGAGGATTGTCGCTGGGAATGTTTACGCAGAGGCTGCGTGATTTCTGAATTGGGTAAGATAATGATTTTTCCAGCTCAGAAATTTCAACGCCTGCTGCTCTGAATCTTGTTCAGGCGCTCCCGGATCACGTATTCCACGCCCCCAAGTTCATGCCCGTACCCTGCAGGGCCCACAGTGCGAAGCCGAATGAGACCGTGAGCCAGTGGGCCTGCGAGCCCTCAGAATCCTGACTGTGGTCCCCTTTTCCCACGTGGCTTTGTTTGAGCAGACACAACTAGGAGGCTGGTGAAGCTTCTCTCTCTGTTCTGCCACCACTCTCTCTGTTCTGTTCTCTCTCTGCTCTTCTGTTCTCTGTCTGTTCTCTGACTTTGGTACCAGGCAGACTGGGTGCCATCCCGCTCGGCCACTAACGTTAACACCTGCTTCCTCCTCTGCAGATAATAACGCTGCCTGATTGCGAGGGGTGTTGCGAGGGTCAGAGAAAGGATGTGAGGACCCGTTCAGGACAGACCCTCCGTGGAATGTTTGCTCTGAATTTTCCACTCCTCACTGCCCTGTGGGGTGTCCCAGGCATAGACCTTTCTTCATCCTTCCACTCACCACCAGTTGTCGGGAAAAATAGACACACGTGGCTTTTTCTTCCTTCGGCCCTGTCCCTTCTGGGTAAGGGAGTTCGTCTAAATCCGTAGGAAGGTGCTAGTGAGTGCTAGCTTCATGCTATTTGTCCCAACTAATGAACTTAACAGGAGCTTACGTGAAACCGTACCTTTTTTTTCCCACCGGGAACTGGTTATGTTTAACAAATATGTTTTTAAGTGAGTTAATTTATTTTGAGAGACAGTGTGTATGTGAGAGGGGCAGAGAGAGAGGCAGAGGGGGAATCCCAAGTAGGCTCTACACTGTCAGCGTGGAGCCCGATGAGGGGCTCAAACGCGCGAACCCGCAAGATTGTAACCTGAGTTGAAATCAAGAGTCGGACGCTTAACCGACAGAGCCACCCACATGTCTCTCTAATAAATATTTTTAAATGTATTTTTTTTATGATGATGATGATGAGTTAAGGGAAAAGAAGGTATTGGGAAGGTAATGGAGAAAGGAGGGGAAAAGAGGGGGGAGAAGGCTAGGAAGGAAAAAGGATGCATGGGATGGGGGGGAAGGTAGGCAGAGGAAAAGGGGAGAGAGGTAGACCGACAGAAATTGCTGCGGAGAGAATTGTTTGTATTCTCAAGCCTCATGGAGACTGGGAAGCATGTAGCCTGGCATACAGTCAGTGCTCAATATATGTGTGCTGAACGCGAGCGTGTGAAAGGGATTGAGGCAGTAGCTTCTAAAGTGTCGTCGAGGCGCGCGATCGCCACCTGATCGTTCTTTGGGCTGAGGACGTTATACCTGGGCTGTCTCTTCTGACTTGCCTTTAAAAGACGAATTGGCTCGTAAGGAAGAAATCATCGTTTGAACGTTAGCTCCAGCGCTCAAAGTAATAAGTATCCACACACTAGTGGTCAGTCGACCCCAGCCTCGGATTGTAACCAGCCTGGGAAAGATGTTCCCCAACGTCACCTTGAGCCAAAGCGATGGTCAGACTGTCGAAGGTGCCAGGCATCACGGTGGGATAGTGAGGGAGGTACTTCCAGGCAGGTGGCATCAGACCGTGGCTGTTCCAGTCCCAAGCACACGCCAGCAGTGACTACCCTCAGGCTCCACTCCACAGAAGACCTGAACAGGGCACCCCAACGATTCTGACCATTAGGTAGCAAGATGGGGAAGTAGGTCCTTGCGTCTACGTGTTGGGTCTAGTGGGCCCAAAGTAACGTGTAGCTCCTGACTCCTAAGACAGCTTCTGCCCGCCCCGATTCTACCTGCTCAGCTCATGTGTTAGGCTTTGCGTCTTGGTTTTGGGTTTCTGTTCCAATTCTCTGCAGAAACTGGAGTCCGTCCCTTCTTGGCTGAGACCTGGAACCTCTCACGGGCTCCTGCCTCTGGATCCTCTTTTACTAACCAACGCCATCCTAACCTACAAGGACTATCATCTATAATCTCGGCATTCATCACTGCTTCCTCTAAGACGCGGCTGCACCCAGCCCTGTCCTCGGGGAACCAGCCACTTGCGTGTTAAATCACCCACGCACAAGGTTGCGCTTTGCCGTGCTTGGACTTGGTCATCTGCACTTCTGTCCCTTCCTGGAGGGGCCTGACTCTTCTGTCCTGGCTTGTCTCCCGCAGCACCGAAGTTGGCTTTTTCTTTCCTCCCTGTTGGAAAAATCCCCTCCGTCTGCTCTGTTCTGTGAGTAACCCAAAGCTCACCAAAAGGGATACTCTCATTCATCTTCTCAGGGAAATTTCTCTGCTTCTTTACCTCCTACTAACCAACCTTCTCCTTCCAATAAAAGGACACTAATAATATCGTGATACCTTTGCTTACGATTTATGTCTTTGGGGGTTTTGTACAGTGAAGGTTGAACACCGTCCACTCATTCTTTTTGTTCCGTTCCCGGTGCAGTTTGGGGGCTTGGTGAATGACTATTGATGAATGAATGAACTAAAACAGCTTAATAAAATTGGGAGTGGTTTCTCTAGTATACTTATTAATGATTAGCTAATGCTTTTGTGAGATGGTTAATTCCATCCTAAGTATGGAATACTAATGAGGACAAAGTAGTAATTTTGGGGGGCGCCTGGGTGGCCCAGTCGGTTAAGCGTCCGACTTCGGCTCAGGTCATGATCTCGCAGTTGGTGGGTTCCAGCCCCGCGTCGGGCTCTGTGCTGACAGCTCGGACCCTGGGGCCTGCTTCCGATTCTGTGTTTCCCTCCCTCTTTGCGCCTCCCCCCCTCATGCTCTGTCTCTGTCTCTCTCTCTCTCTCTTTCTCAAAAAGTAAATAAACATTAAAAAAGATTTTTAAAAAGTAGTGATTTTTTTCTTCAGAGATATTTTTATGATCTGTTATTCTTAAAATTATCTATTTTATTTAAAAAGTTTTAATTCCACTGTGGTTAACATACAGTGTTATATTAGTTTCAGGGGTACAATACAGTGATTCAATGAATCTATACATCACTCAGTGCTTATTAGGACAAGCGAACTCTTAATCTCCTGCGCGTACTTTACCCATCCCCCACCCACCTTCCCTCTGGTAACCAGCAGTAAGTTCTCTATAGGTAAGAGCCTGTTTCTTGATTTGTCTTTTAATTTTCTTCGTTCGTTTGTTTTGTTTCTTAAATTCCACGTATGTAGTGAAATCATATGGTATTTTTCTTTCTCTGATTGACTTATTTCACTTCGAATTATACTCTCTAGCTCCATCCGTGTCCTTGCAAATGGCAAGATTTCATTTTTTTTTTTATGGCAGAGCAATATTCCATTGAATATGCACACCACATCGTTATCCATTCATCTCCTGATGGACACTTGGGCTGCTTCCATAATTTGGCTATTGTAAATAATACTGCAATAAACATAGAGGTGCCCAAATCTTTTCAAATTAGTGTTTTCATTATTTTTGGGTACATACTCAATAAGGAATTACTGGATTACCTGATCATTCTATTTTTAATGTTTATTTATTTATTTATTTATTTGCTTATTTATTTTGAGAGAGACAGAGACAGCACAAGTTGAGGGGCAGAGAGAGAGAGGGAGAGAGAGAATCCCAAGCCAGCTCTGCACTGTCAGCGCAGAGCCCGATGTGGGGCTCGAACCCACGAAGCCGTGAGATCATGACCTGAGCTGAAACCACGAGTCAGAGGCTTAACTGACTGAGCCACCCAGAAGCCCCTCTAGTTTTAATTTTTTGAGGAACCTCCATACTGTTTTCCACAGTGGCTGCACCAGTTTGCGTTCCCACTAGCATTGCAAGAGGATCCCACTTTCTCCACATCCTCGCCGACACGCCGTTTCCTATGTTTTTGATTTTAGCCATTCTGACAGGTGTGATGTGGCACCTCGTTGTGGTTTTGATTTGCATTCCCTTGATGATGAGTGATGTTGAGCATCTTTCCGTGTGTCTGTTGGCCATCTGGATGTCTTCTTTGGAGAAGACAGAGCAGTAGCTTTATTACTGCCTAGACAATTTATTATTACGTAGAGAAATTGTCTGCTCCTCTGTTATCCATGGTACCTTGTACTGGGCTCGTCATTAAATAAATCATGATCTTCTCACGAGGCAGGGTGAGCAAAAGGTGGTGTGGATGCCGCAGACAAAATTCAGCTCCACTGCTGACATAATAAACCACTAATGATCAATTGTTTATATAGGGTAACATGTTCTCATTATGAGAAATAAAATTTCAAACAACAGGAATATCTAAGGTTACAGTAGAGGAGAGCACTTAATTTGTCTCTTCAAACACCATTCCTTAACATTCTCTAGCTCCCCGCCGCCCAAGCCACGCTCGTATCCGAAGAAGGGGTTGGAACGAGTCCAAGTTGTAATACTTACAAAGTTTTTCATATTGTTTCTTATCGTCTGCGTGGATGTTTGCTTGTATCTTATGACGTTTTGGGCCTTTTTTATTTGAGGAAAGCCCCTCTTGGTATCTCAGATTTAATTTTCCTGAATTTTCATTTCCTTTATTCTCATGAATGCCTGGGGGGCTCCAGATACCATCCTATTTGCGGGTTTATGTCTTGATACTTTTTATTATTATTATTGTTACATTTTTTATCGTGAGGAACATTGCTGACAGCCCCGTATTTCATTGGGCTTGTAAGTGCTGATGCTGCTATCTTCTGGGTCAGAGAGAGGTCACAGTCTGTTCTAAAACTGGCTCCACCGTATGACTGTGGGTTTAATTAGTCCCCCGTCCTGGTGTGGAAGCACTGAATCTTCTTCCTGAATGCAGCCTGGGGAGTGCATCTGTTCTGGTCCTTTTACCTTCTGGCAAGTGGATTCCAAACCACTCGAGAGAAATGGCGGTTGAAATTGGGTTGAAATTGATTGTTTTTAAGATCATGGAGAGATTACAACTCCACAATCTCTCTTTGTGTCTGATTGGGGGGGGGGGGTCGGGTTGCCATCCTGAGGGTTAGGAGTTTCTCTGTTTGTCTACAGGAAATAAATCCTATTTTAATAAAACTGTTCTCTCTGGTTTAACTCTTCTTTGCCTGGAAAACTATTGACCAAAATTCCTGCAAGAGAGTGTCTTCTATGCGTCAAGGGTGTGATGGAGTCATTTTAGTTTTCCCCTCTTTTGGTTAGACCATAGGGCTTAGTGTAATTATTAATCAATTAATTGATACTAGTTTCTCTTAGCTTGCTAGGAGTTGGGTTAGTGAAGCATTTCAGTGCATGGGCTTTCTGTTCAGTCTCGCTTGGGTTGAAATCCTGACCTTCCTGTCTATCAGCTTTATAACCTTGGGAAAGTCCTTCGTTTCTCTTTAAAAAAATTTTTTTTTAACGTTTATTTATTATCGAAAGACAGAGAGAGCGTGATTAAGGGAGGGGCAGAGGGAGAGGGAGACACAGAATCCGAAAGCAGGCTCTAGGCTCCGAGCTGTCAGCACAGAGCGTGATGCGGGGCTCGAACTCATGGACTGTGACATCATGACCTGAGCTGAAGTCAGACGCCCAACTGAGTGGGCCACCCAGGCACCCCATGGAGCTTACATTTTAGAGGAGAGATTCAAGCAAGACACGAACACTCAAATGTATTGTTACGGAATCAGGCTGGAACGCTGGTGGAAAAACCAAGGGGCACTCGGAGACCTTGGTGGATTGGAGATTTATTTAACACCGGCGGGCTCAGAGGGGACCGTTTCTCCAAGGTCTGAGCCCCGAATGTGAGCGGGAAGGGTAATTTATAGTTATCAGCCTCCATATTTGTGGTGGTGGTGGGGGGGGGGTGGTTTTCACGAGCACAGCAAACAAAGGAAGAAGAAACCGGAGGAGGCGTCTCTAAGCTAGAGACCAGAGTTTGTTTTAGTCCAATCAGCCATCTTTGGTGTCCTTTATCCACTTCAACAATATAAAGACCACCCAAAACCTGTAATGCCATGTAGCTACGTATTATGACAAAGCAGGATGGATGGATTGAGGATGGAGGGATGGGGGGGCTGCTGTCCAGGAAAGGCGTCTCTGTGAAGCGATGTTGGAGCAGAGACTTGAGTGGCAGAAGAATGTTCTAGGCAGAGGGCGTGGCCAACTGCAAAGACCCCAAGGCAGCAGTGTGTCCAATTTGAGAAAGAGCATGGGGGCGGGGAGTGTGGTTGAAACCCAATGGGAGTGGGGAGTTAAGGGGATGGAATCCTAGACAGTCAGGAACCAGGTCGTGGAGGGCCTTGCTGGCTATGGTAGTGTGTTGGTCTTCTTTCTAAGTAGAATGGGAAGCAGGTGGGGTGTTCCGAGAGGCTGCGTATGAAGGCTGCGGGAAGAAGCGGTCACATCTGTCGTGATATTCAGACCAGCATCTGTCCTGATTGGTTGGAGCCCATTACAAGACAGAGTAGACAGGATTCGCCGCTAACAGTCTGGTCTTGGAGGGTAAGAGAAAGCAAAGAGTTTGGCTTCATGCCATGGAGCTGGCTAAATGAAGACACTATTTCCCGGGGTGGAGAGCCCTGGAGAACGATCATGAATTCTCATGCTTTTAGGGGGGGGGCAGGTTAAAGACTTCCATTCTGAACATACTGCCTTCAGACAAGTGTCAAACAGGCAGAAAGGTAAGTCTGGAGTTCGGGGCACAGGTTCAGATTCAAAAAAACAATAAATTTGGGGGGCATCAGCATTTATATTTCATTCCGGTTATCACGTTAGCGTGGCAAATCACCTCAAAACGTAGCAGCTTCACATGATCATTTTATCAGGTTCCTGGATGCCGTGCATTTGGACATTTGGAAAAGGTACAGTGAGAGAGCTTGTCTGCTCCCCCGCGACTGGAGCCACCCGAGGTCTTGGTGGCGGTGACTTAACAGCCGGGGGCTGGAATCCTCCGGAGACATCTTCAGCCAATCGTCTGACAGTCGAGGCTGCCTAGCTGAGCTGCTGACTTGGTGTCTGCATGGGGTTCCTTCGTGGTGTGGGCTCCCTCCTAGCAGGGCAGTCCCGGGGATGGTTGGACTTCTTATAGGAGTTGAACTTCTTACATGGCAGCACAGGGTTTTCGTGATAGTATCCCAGTGGACAAGGGAAGGTTACGTGGCCTTTTATAGCCAGCCTTGGAAGTTGAACACTCACTTCCCTACGTTCTACTTGTTACAGGGGAACCACCAACATTGGCCTAGATTCAAGGTGAGGGGATGTAGGCCCAACCTCTTGAGAAGAGTGTTGAAGAATTTGCGCCGTGGCTTTCAAAGCATCATGTCTAGTATTTATTTATTTGTTTTTTTTTTAAGAGTTTTCACTTGTTTTTTAAATATTTATTTTTGAGAGAGAGAGAGAGCGTGAGCAGGGGAGGGGCAGAGAAAGAGGGGGACAGAGGATCCGAAGCAGGCTCCACTCTGTGAGCACAGAGCCCGACAGGGGGCTTGAACTCACAGACCGCGAGATGGTGAGCTGAGTGGAAGGCTGACCCGACGCTCAACCAAATGAGCCACCCACGCGCCCCCAACCATTGTGTATAGTATTTAATCCTTAAGACTAATTGATATCATCTAAGGGGATGGGTGTAGAGAGAAAGGAGAGAGGGCTCAAAGACTGATCCCTGGGGCATCCAATTTTTAGAGATCAGAAGGACGAGGAGGACCCTCCAGAGAAGACTGAGAAGGAGTGGCCTGCGAGGTAGGAGAAAATCAAGACAGCGTAGAAGCAGAGTGAAGAAGTATTTCAGTAAAGGGGGCGGTGATCAGTGCTGCCAAATCCTGCTAAAAGGTCAAATAAATGTGGCCTGAGGATTGACGGTTGGCTTTGGTCTCGTGGAAGTCACTGGGCACCTGGGCCAGAGCGATTTCCACGTGTGGGAACTGGATACTTCAATTCTCACTTCTTTGGCTGGCTGTGTCACCTCCTGTGCCACCTCAGGACTGAGAGGCACACACTGGCTTGCTGGGCTTGGCTTTTGTCCTCACACATGGTCACAGAGTCTTGCCAAATGTTTCCAGAGGATGGAATTTATAAGAGAAGACCACCTATCTTCTTAATGTTCAACTTGACGAGAGAGCTCCAATAGTGGACAATACCTGTATCATAATGTTTGACCCGAAGCCTATTTCTGAAAATTCCTTTTAGAGTAGAGCTTGTGAATATAGAGCTTTAATGAAAAGTTTAAACCAGGGATTTAAAGATAGGGCGAGACTTGGGGCGCCTGGGTGGCTCAATCAGTTAAGCGTCTGACTTCAGCTCAGGTCATGATCTCACAGTCTGTGAGTTCAAGCCCCGCATCAGGCTCTGTGCTGACAGCTCAGAGCCTGGACCCTGCTTCGGATTCTGTGTCTCTCTCTCTCTCTCTGCCCCTCCCTTGCTCATGCTCTGTCTCTCTCTGTCTCAAAAATAAATAAAAACATTAAAAATAAATAAAAAAAATAAAGATAGGGCAAGATCTATTGATGAGCGAGTGGGAAACGTTAGTCTGTGAACCAAATTAAACTCGCCCTAGATAAGGAGGGTTTGTTTGGTGGGGGTTTTAAGCTTCTTGGGGGATCAAGGAAAGCAAAATAAACATGAAAAGGGAAGAGTGAAAATTGCTCCTGTGTTAAAACCATGCACTTCAAAGCCCACTTAATGGTTGTCCAGAGATAAAACATTTATGTCATCTTTTTAAAAATTTTTATTTATTGGGGCACTCGGGTGGCCCAGTTGGTTGAGTGTCCGACCTCGGCTCAGGTCATGATCTCATGGTTTGTGGGTTTGAGCTCCACATTGGGCTCTGTGCTGACAGCTCAGAGCCTGGAGCCTGCTTCAGATTTTGTGTTTCTCTCTCTCTCTCTGCTCCTCCCCTGCTTGTGCTCTCTCTCTCAAAAATAAATAAACGTTAACAAATTTAAAAAATATATTTATTTTTGAGAGAGAGAGGGGGAAAGAGAGAGAGAGAGAGAGAGAGAGAGAGAATCCCAAGTAGGTTCCACACTCAGCACAGAGCCCGACATAGGGCTTGATCCCAGGACCCTGGGATCATGACCTGAGCTGAAATCAAGAGTCAGACGCTCAACCGACTGAGCCACCCAGGCGCCCCTCATTTTTTTTCTTTTTTAATAGTTTCGGTAAAACCAACACGGTGTGGATTGTATGCGTGTAAATCCTTGGCCTGCCTGCCTTTACAGCCATTCCTTACCCATCGCCGGCTCTGTGTCTGGGGGAACACCGGGTACGGTCTCTCCTTCACAGGCTCTGTGCTAGCCCACAAAAGACTGGGGACTCAAGGTGAGAGGATTCTCCTCCTCTCTCTCTGCCTCCGACAGCCTCCCTAGTAGTTGTCTCTTCTGTGGCTCAGCCCCCACCAGGCCCGGTTCTCACTCCCACCAGTGTTGCGGCTGCACCAGCTGCCGCCCCCAAACTGGGGGTTACCTTGATCTCCCCTGTTTGTTTCCTCAGCCCGTCCATCACCTGCGTCACCATTTCCCAGAATGAAGGTTCCCCCAGTTTTAATACATGGGTGATTTCTGGTTTTCTGGCTGGACCCTGCCATATCCTTTCTACTTCCCTCTTTTGCCCGCATGTCAATTTCTAATGCCCAACTATGCGAATTAACCACTGTATCTCCCTGCTTCCTGGTTACAATAGAATTCTGGGTTTACAGAATTCTGCACACTTTCAGACCTCACTTGTGTAGTGGTTACAACCACAGGCCCTGGGGAAGTCTGGCTGGCTCAGGCGGTAAAGCGTGTGATTCTCGATCTCGGGGCTGTGTTTGAGCCTCACATTGGGTGGAGAGATTACCTAAAAATAAAATCTTAAAAAATAAATAAATAAATAAATAACACCCTGGGCCCTGGCATGAGGTGGGCCTGGTGTTAACTCGCAGCTCCTTGGTCCCTTCCTAGCTACGGATCTATGTTTGTTAGGCCTCAGTTTTCTCATCTACGACATGGAGAGGATAATTTTTCTACTTCATATGCTTATGACAACTGAGTAGAATAGTGTGTCCAATGTACTCAGGACAGGATTTACACATTGTAAGTGTTCTGTAAAGGAAGCAATTACTCATGTTGGGAGCCAGCTGTGAAATGAGGACAAGCTGGGGTTTCATCCTCAGAGGCTGTTAAAACCAAGTCATTCATTTGTGGGGTCACGACGCGCTCGGCTGAACGGGGATGTGATGTGGCACACGCCTTATTTTTGGCCCTGTTGTCCGTCACTCTTTTTTTTTTTTTTCCTAATGTTTATTTATTTTTAAGAGAGAGAAAGAGAGACAGAGTGTGAGTGGCAGAGGGGCAGAGAGAGAGGGAGACACAGAATCCCAAGCAGGCTCCAGGCTCTGAGCTGGCAGCACAGAGCCCGACGCAGGGCTCGAACCCACGGAGCACGAGAGCATGATGAGCCCGACCCGCTGAGCCACCCAGGTGCCCCATGTCGTCCATCGTTCTGGAGTAAGATACGGCGAGGTAAGGGTGGGGTCGGTCGTTATAAATGTTCATTGGTGGACCGATTCTCTTGCTTTTAGGCCAGAGTCAGAGGATTGGATAGATCAAGGGAGATTGCATTGGAGACGAGGCATAATGACTCCTGTCCTGTCCTCTTTCTATTCTGAAAGGTCGCAATAATTCCCAACACCTTCCTAAAACGTTTTCTGATGACTTCAAACAAACTGTGTTTGTGGGTAGCATACATCTAATCTAATGCATCTATCTAATCTCCAGGCCCCCGACTGGAATTTCACAAAGACCTCCCCAGGCTCTTTTCCCAGGGAACACCCTGCCAGGCAGCCTGTGGCCCTCGTGTTTCGCAGGAGCAGTTCAAGCACCGTGGGGCTGCCGAGGCTGTGCCTTTCTTTGGCTTAAGACCGGTTTCATTAACAAGCATGTTCACACTTCAACCGGAACATTTAAAATAACACCCGCACAATGTGTTTAGTGTCTAGTTAATTATTAAGTCCCTGAGCTTGAATTATTCAAGCAAAATTGATTGCGTTCAACCTTCTTCCTTCTCTTTGTGCCTTTTTTTTTTTTTTTAAACATAAAAATAAGTCCTCCCCTTTACTCTCTAAACAATGTGGAAAAGGTTATTAAGCAACCATCAATACCCGGGACTGTGGGTGGTACCCAAGCGCTAACAGAATAGGTAGAGACACGACTCGCAGCTTGACTCCTTTGTTAGAAAACGTATCTGTACCTCATACACTTCCATTGTTAATTAGCATTTATGAAGATCGAACATTTTTAAAATTCTCTTTTAAACTCTTTCTTATAGTTATTTACAAGTTGGATGAGTAGGTATCTTGGAGTCAGTTCTGTTTTTTAAATGTTGACTTAATTTTGAGAGAGAGAGACACACACACACAGAGTGAGAGCAGAGAAGGGACAGAGAGAGAGGGAGACACAGAATCCGAAGCATGCTTCAGGCTCCGAGCTGTCAGCACAGAGCCCTACATGGGACTCGAACCCACAAACCACGAGATCATGACCTGAGCGGGAGTCGGATGCTTAACTGACTGAACCACCCAGGTGCCCCTCTTGGAGTCAGTTCAATGGTGGAAAAACGAAAGGAATGGTTTCTTTCTTTGCTAGGTCAAATGACAGTGTTAAAATGTCTTGGCTTCGCTATTAAAAACCATGTTGTTAAAGAACATTCTTTGACCTAAAGAGATGTTTATAGTATATTGCCAACTGAAAAGAGAAGGCTATGAAACTGTCTTTTAGTATGTATCATTTCTGTTAAAATGCATGGAAAGAAGACCTGAATAATAAACACCAAAATATGATTATCTGTGTTGGGATTAAACAGTTCAGTTTTGCTTTTCTGTTACTTTTATAATCAGACAACACACACATATAAAAATGTCATGGCTAGAAACGATTGATCTTTTGTCTAAGTATCACCCGTGTCAACAGCACTTTGGCGATAATGCCCTCCCATTTAAGCCAGGCAAGTGCAGACTTGGCAAGCGTAGATGCTACGCAAAATTCATAGTGTTTTGTGAATCACAGCAACTTGAATAATTTCTATCAGCCTTTGTTTCTTAGACTTCATTCCTAGTTGTTCCTCAGCTTCCACATTATTAAGATGTAAAAAAGATGCCATTGTGGGCACTAACATAGAACACATTACTGGCCCACGGGCATAGGCAAGGGATATAACATAATTGTATTCTGGAGAAAAATTATAAAGGAGATGGCCATTTTGAGAGGAAATGACAGAAGTGCAGTGACCCAGTTTGGCGATACATTTCAATGTGGGACCTTCCATGAGAAATCCGTAAACAGAGCTCTCCTGAAACCAAGACTGGAAAAAACCGGGAAGGCCCTGAATGCCTGAAAGCATCGGGGACCGTAGCTCTTGAACGACTTGCCCCTGTTACCCAGCGTCTGCAGGGCCCCAGGGTCACACGTGTGCGGGCGCGCGCGGGGGCGCGGGCGCGCGCACACACACAGGGACCGTGGGTTCGAAGCCGGCCGAGCACGGTCGGGACTCCCTGCACCGCCTGAATCCCTGCAGGTGGTATAACCTTGGCGGCAGCTGGAGTGGTTCCGGAGGAGGAGCCCAGTGCTCCGCGTAGGGAAACTTTCGGAACTGGAGATGGGCATCCTGCCCTTGCTTGGCACACACACTCCCGACCCGGACGCTAGCGCACACGGGTCTGTCATTGCATTTGTCCTGGGAATGACACACGAAGTGGTGTAATTAGACACCCAGGGAATTGCGAGTCGGTTGAGCTCGGGAACCGCATTTGCGGGGAGGGGGGCGGGGGTCGGGTGGTGCGCAGGTAAGGGGCGCTAGGAGGGGCACGTCCTCAGCAAGTCTGGGGGCGGGGGGCCCAGCGGCTGCTCCTGCCCCTCCCCCACCCCTCCTCCCGGAGCAAACGTGCAGGGCAGGTGGTGCTCCGAGGGCGCCGGGCAAGGCCCGCTCGCCGTCCGCGCCAGAGGCCTCCGCGGGTCCTCCAGCATCCCTGCGTTCCACGTCGCGGCGGCCGCGGCCCCGCCGGGGGTGCAGCCGCCCGCGCCGCGGCCCGCGCCCCTCCTGGGCCTCGGCTCCGCGCCGCGCAGCTGGGGGGACCGACCCCGCTGGGCCCCGCGGGGCTCGGGCGGGGGCGGGGCGGGGCGGGGGGCGGCGCGGGCGCGCGCGCGCGGCCGGGCCGCCATATTGGATCCGGGCGCGGCGGCGCGCTGTAGGCTGCGCGCGCGCGCGCGCGGGCGCGGCGGGGGCTGGGGGGAGCCTCGCGGAGCCCAGGGCGCGAGCGCGCCAGGCCGGGAAGGCGGGGGAGGGGTGGGACGGAGAGGAAGGGAGTGGCTGCGAGCCGGGCTGCCGCAGCCTCCGCTCTCCTCACCGGCGGCACCGACCCCTCCTCCCGCGCCCGGTCGGGGAAAAGATGCCCTGAGCCCCGGGGCGTGAAGAAGGGGGAGAAGGCGCCGACCGCGTCCCGTGAATCCAGAAGCCCCCCCCTCCCCCCGCGCCCCGCGCCAGGGCGTCGGGAGCCTCCGGGGCGGCCGCCGGGCGGCCGAGGGGGGCGGGGGAGAGCGGCCGTCCGCCGCGCGCGGCGCAGGCCCCCGGCCGGCGACCCCCCGCCATGGGGCGGGCGCGGGCGGCCGAGTAGCCGCAGCCCCCGGAGCCGGGGCGGGCGCCGCCGCAGCCCGCGCGTCAGGCCCCGGCGGACGCCGCGAGGAAAATGAGGAGTGTCGTCCGGAATCCGCGGGAGAGCGGACTCGCCGCAGAGCCCTGACGAGGGGGACGCCGGGAGCAGGGAGGAGACGCGTCCTCCGGGCAGGGCCGGGCGGGCGGCGCGCCGAGGGGCTGCCCCGCGGACCCCGCCGCCGGGCCGCTCTGCCCGCGGCGCCCGGGGAGCCTCTGCGGCGGCGGCGGCGGCGGCGGCGGCGCTGCCTTTGCCTCCGCCGAGTGCCTTCTGGGGGCTTCCTCCCCTTGCCGTGGTCCTCCTTCCCCGGGAGCGGATCGGACCCAAGCCATTAATGATGCGGCCGGGCTCGCTGCGGGGTTGTGTGGCACGAGGTGAATTTTGAATGAAGGCGAAGAGTTGTGTTTTCTTTTCTTTCTTAAAGGAAAAAAAAAATTTTTTTTTTTTAAAGAAGTCTGGACTTTAAAGAAGTCCGTTGTACTTGGATCGCCTCCTGCGACTGCACCGTGCTCTTCTTTGGAAAAGATGTACGAAAGCCCCGTTGCATGGTAGCTCGCCCCGCAGAGCCGGGCGTGCGCGCGCGGGATCGCAGGCGCTCCGGGCCGGGGGGCTCCCCGGCCGCTCGGGGGCGGGGCGGGGGGGGGGTTGTCGGGCGTCCGCGGCCCGGCCTGACAGCTGCGTGAGGGGACCGGACCCACCGCTTCCAGAACTCCGGCTCGGGGCCGCCGCGTGCCCCGCGCGCCAGTGACCGAGGGGAGGCGCGGCGGACGTGGGCGCAAACATGTCCGGAGAGGTGCGTCTGCGGCAGCTGGAGCAGTTCATCCTGGACGGGCCCGCTCAGACCAACGGGCAGTGCTTCAGCGTCGAGACGCTGCTGGACATCCTCATCTGCCTGTACGATGAGTGCAACAACTCTCCGCTCCGAAGGGAGAAGAACATTCTCGAATACCTGGAGTGGGGTGAGTGTGCCTGGCCTAAGTCCGCCCCCGTTTCGTTGGGCATTGGTGGTTTCGTTGTTGCGGGGGGTCGCCGCGAGTGAGCGGCGGGGCTCGGCGATCAGTACGTGGCTGGACATAGATCGTCCATGTGACATGTATGGTAAACGCGTCACGGGCCTGGTACGTAGCTCGAAGTACATGTGCGGGAAGGGAACGGATCCCACTTACCCGAGTTTTTTTTGTTTTTTTTTTTTTTAATAGTTTTTGGTAGATGTTGTCCCAAGAGTAAAAACCGCGCTACCCCATTATTGCCTTGATTTAAAGTGGCGTTTGGGAGGAAGGACTTATGTTTTCAGGTCAACCGTCAGAGATTTTGAGTAATTCGGTGATGAGCAAAGTGGATTATTGCTCACGGTTGCCCCAGCGCATGGCGGAATAACACACATTCAGTTGAAAGGTGTCGGTTGGGGGAACGCATTCCTTCCCAGGCTCTGGAAATCGCTCTTGAAATGGGCGGAGAGATGAACATCTCTTCGGTCAACAGGAACTGGAAGGTGGTGGCCCGTGGGTTTTATTTCATCTCCGTATGGCACTCGCAGAGGAAACTGCTGCACACGGACTTTCCAGAAATTGTCATGTTTGGAAGACAGCATGACATAATGGTTAAGACATTTTGCGATAGTACTTGGTGGGGAATGTTTGGGAACAGCTCCCACTTGAGGGGTAGATGTACTGTAAATTTAATTCGGATCTAAGCCGGTTGGACTTTTGTCGTCATTTCCCTCCCCGGAGACGGGATTTGGAGGAAGACCTACCGTAGCCGAATAGCTCAGCGAGGCGCGCAGACGCTCCATGTGACCTTCAAGCTTGGGGGCTTGGCCTAAGTTCTTCTTCCCGGGTCACGTGCGTGCGAGCGCGTTGAACACCCGGCCCTCTGTTGGGAGAGAGAAACTCCTCACCACCCACACCTGCGCCGAGGGGTGTTGGCCAGGGTCGTACCTGTGGGGTCCTAACAATTTTACTTTGTTGGCAGGTGTTCGCACTGCAATGCCTTCCCGAGTAGACCTTTATTTTCTTGAAGTACAAGTCGAGTGGTGATTATTTCGTTGATTGATTGACTGATTTTTGGTTTGAAATTGATTAAAAATTAGTTTGTCAGGTTGATTGACTGATTGATTTTTGGTTTGAAATTGATTAAAAATTAGTTTGTCAGGTAGATCACTCCTGGGCCGTAAGATGGCCTAGCCATAATAATTGTATTGAACTTGGCCCGGATCAGAAGTTTTCTAGCAGCTTCATGTCATGAGGTGTTGAAAGTGTGTGTGTGTGTGTGTGTGTGTGTGTGTGTGTGTGTGTGTGTGTTCATACATGTGAATGGGATGGTTTTTACAGGCTCCTAGGCTCATGCTGGGAATGTAAGAATTCGAAACCATCTTTTCTCCTAAGCGTGAGACCATTGTGATTGACTTTGGTACTGGTTTTGTATGTCTTTTATTTTTATGTGTAGGGTAAACTATTTTATAAAGCATATGTAATTTTCCATTCCCTGTTTCAAAAATGTAGAGACTTTTCCTAGTGTTTCTTTTGAAAATTCAAAGAAACGGTTTAGGTACTTCTAGAGTGCCCGTTCTTGGATTATGGTTCCATAGCGACACTCTTGTCAATGATCATGGTTGTCATTTAATATCTGTTCTTTCTCATCTATGAAATGGTGGGAGATCTCTATGCACCAGTAATAAATATAAATGTACAGTTATAATAAAAGGGAAAATCATATCTTGAATTGCCTTTTGGTTTTTAAGAGTTTACATAGTAGTTTTGTGCAATACGATACTTTGCTGTTTGGCCAGAATAATTTATGTATATTTTTCCACTAAGTATGTTTTCTTGAGCTTTGTTTTTTATATCTCTATATAAAGAACCCTTGCTTATGCATATTTAATTTAAGCCAAATAAGCCAAAAATCGAATAAATATTTGGCCAAACACATTTTATTTTTATTAATGTATTTTAAGTAATTTCAAACCAGGGATTTTGCACAGTTTAAAAAGTAGGTTAAGTTTTAGGGGTATCGTTCATATTTTGTCTTTTTAGAAGTCTGATATGACATGACAAAAATATATAGTCTCAAGTAAATTCATATTGTATTTCTCAGTAATCGAAAAAAAGAGACTAGAATTTTTAGGGACTTTGTACACTGTGGGGTCAAGCAGTGACTGTTCAGGCATTTGTAAGATAGATAATGAGGTCTTGAAAGTGGGAGTTATCAAACACAGAAGTTTGGGTAAGGACTAGGAAGAAGTTAAGAATGGAAAAGCTGTCAAGAGATGTATCTTCAGTGGTATTGCTATTTTTAAGTTATTTGAGAATTTATGTTAAGAATGCCAGTGTGTTCTCTGCATTTAAGTATTGATATAGGTCAGCTGTTGGGTCTCAGTTGATTACTACCTTTTGGGGAAATGCCCTATTTTATTCTTATTATCTAACATTATACAAAAAGTAGATCAAGGAAGTTTCCAGATAGCGAAATGACCCCAATATAATTTCTTAGACGTTACTTTTTTGGTCTGTATTGGAAATTTATAGGGATTGTTTGTTGGGCTTAAATATGATAATTACGATTTGTGTGAAATGGTACAGTTTTTAGTTTGATTTTTTTAAAAGATCCAGTATTTGCAACAGTAGAGCAGTAGTCGTTAAATAGTCTATATTACATGCTGGGTATATTTGTGTTTGGCTGTTTACGTGAATGAATGCGTCATCTAGTTATGCCTTATTTTTATGCTGATGATAGGCTACTGTAAAAAATGGAGTCAGCCAAGATTCTGTCTGTGTGGCTTCATTCCATCAATTTCACTTTATTCCTGGTTATGGTCCATTTCACTTTTATTATCTGTACAGTTAATGTTTTGTTCGTTACACTATCATGACAAGAAAACTGACAGTTCAGTCAGGTACTTTTTTTCTCGGGGAGGTGGGGGACAGCATTCCTTGTTCTTGCTGATGGCTTGAGGGAGGAAGTGTAGACTCCTAGAGAGGAAGAAGGAATTAAGCCAATGAGCAGTAGAGCAGTGGGATAAGAGTGCCTTCAGGCTATATAGACTGCTTAAATTTAATAATGCGTATTTTCCAGTTATATCTGATAAGATTAGAAAGACTTGTGTCCTTGTTTTTCAACTGTTGAAATGATAGAGATTTGTGTGTTTGTTTATAAAATAATAGCTTTGGTATCAGCAGTAGAACTCTAGAATGATTTACAGTAGAATTGTATGAATAAAAATAACATTTATATTATAAACATTATAACTTGCTGTCAATGAGGACATGACATGACTGTCTTGTTCACTGAATTGGCTACCTCTCCTTTGAAAAGGGAAATTGGTATTTTAGGGACTTCTTTACCAACTGACTTAAAACATAGATGTCAGATAATGTTAATAACAAAAGAAGCATGTAAGGCTGTGTGTGGATGACTGTTTTTTGGTGCTTTCTGAATCTTGTACTTGGTAATCTCATTTAAGTTATCCTTAATTTTGTAGGTTATTTAGTATATGCATACTCATACATCTAAATAGTCAATAAGAAACTTATTACCAGAGCACCTCAGCTGGTACTGGGGTTTAAACTTTTCCTTTCATTGGGGTGGTTTTGAAGCTTATTAACATCTTTTCACATGTGGGTCAGTTAGGTGAGGTGATGAGGGCTTGTTAGAAGGATCTGAATCATCTGAATCTTTTCTAGGATGCTTTGTTTTTCACTTCAGCTGTAGGTTAGTAGAATTTGTCACGCCAAACTATCAAAGTGTTCATGTGATACAGATGATTAAGTTTATTTTATTTAAAGTCCTCAGGATTATCACCAATGTCATCAGAAATACAGGTTGGGCATTTGTTTCCTTTGTACTTGCCAGTAATTTAGTCTTATTCTAAGAATGACAGTAAGTATAATTTTTTGATCTAATACAATGCTGATATAGTAGGTGATGTCTATTTTTTTTCTATTTCTCTTTTTTCTGTTTCTTTTTTAAGTAGAAGTATAATTAACGTCCAGTGTTATATTAGTTTCAGGTGTGCAATCCAAGGATTCAACGATTCTGTACATTACTCAGTGCTCTAGATAAATGTCCCCTTAAGCCCTTTCTCTGTTTCTCCCCTCTGGCAACCACCCCCCCATCCATCTCCCCTCTGGCAACCACCAGTTTGTTCTGTGTTTAAGAGTCTGGTTTTGTTTGTTTGTTTGTTTGTGTTTGCCTTTGTTTGTTTTATTTCTTAAATTCCATATATGAGTGAAATCGTATGGTATTGCATCTCTTTTCAAAAATATATATGGCTCTGTGAGTGAGAGTGGGGATGTTAGGATTAACACTAAGAATTTTAGGAATTTATTTTTCATATGGAAATGTAAGGCATACCTTAGCATAGCAGTGTAAAAACAAACAGCATAATGTTGGCAGTTTTGTGAAACATTTCCTAATTCCTGGGACTCGGTTAATAGTACAGAGTAAGCCCAGGCTGTTTAGGGTAAAGGAACCAAACTTCGTACAAATTAACACTTTGTTATACTACACTTCACTTTGGCAGTTGATTTCTTTGAAACCTTTTCTCTTTTGGTACACTTAGTGCCAGTATGTTGTGTTGTAGGTAGCTCATTGTGTTCCATCCTATTGTTTTGATAGCTTTTAAAATCAATTTACTGAGTCCAGAGAGCATTTAAAAAATTAAACAGAGCAGAATAGAGAATATCAAGTACATTGTGTTTAGAAAGAATAAGTATTTTCCTGTCAAACTCTTTGTTTTTCTGTATTTCTACTGTAGAAATGTAGATCGGGATCAAAAGAGTTTGAAACTCTAGTGTAGATTGAAGCTAATATATGTTGACCGTTTAACGGCAAAAAGATTGTAGACATAGTTCTTTTTTTTTTTCAGAAAGAAAAGTGCACATCATTAAAAAAAAGGGACAGACTGGAGAATTTAATGGAGAGGAGTTTAGAAAGGGACCAGGAACTAGGAAGGAGAGACGGAGAACGGGAGAAAGGACGGACTAGAAAATGAGCGTGGATATAGTGCTTTCCTGGGTTGCTGCTTAAGTCCGAGCTGTGAATGAGTATTTTTAATTTACAAGAACTCAGTGAACGGAGAAATCGACTTTATACTCCTTTGTATTGTCTTTGATGGTTCATTTCCTTTTCCTTTGACATTTTTCCTTTTCTGACTTGGGGTCTTGGATGTTGACTCACTGATTGTCAGAGTTGTGTAAGTGTGGCAAACAGGAGGGATAACCCTATGACCTGTAGACTCTGGTGTTTTTTGGTTCTGTCTTCCCATTACTCCAGATGAACTCTATAGTGGATGCAAGTGAGAAGGCTTTGCTAGTTCCATGGATTTTCTGATCCCTTGTTACTCATACGAAACTGCCAGTGGGAGTGATGTAAGGTTTTCGGAAGCTATGGCCAAGAATTGCTCAGCTGCTTTGTCAGTATGTGAATCAGTCCAGAAGTTCTTTACATAAAGACTTTTGTTTTTGAATGACCCGCACTGCACGTATAGGTCCTCCCAGATATATGAATGGCTGTCGTTTTTGGCCACTGCCTACAAAACTCCTTTGTACATGAGGGGATTTCTCTTCCCCACTGATACTCATCAGGGCCCCGCGGTAGCTCTTGTGGTCTAGTTGCTCTGAACTCACTTTCTAGTGTCCACTGCCTTTTTCCACTTAGCACACGGGGAATGGCTGGCCCTTTGCTGGCCAGCCCTCCTACCCCGCCTCCTGGCGCTTCTATATCTGCTGCACATTAGCTCTCATGGTGACCAGGAGCGGGGCGGGGAGGGTGAAGACCTGCTCCCCCTTCCTTCTTGCCCCTTGCTTGTTCGTGGTGTAACTCTTTTCTGTTTTGGAATTAGGGCTTCTGCAGTCTAGCCCCGTCCCTACTTTCAACAGGTGCTTTGGAAATCCAGGGGATATTAATAGGTGCTTTGTGGCTGGAGAGGGGAGGCAGATGTTTATGTGACTAAATTTGGGAAACTATTTTAAACAAAAGTAAACATCAAGAGTAGTGCCAGTTACTCTAGAATTTATGATGAGAATATATATATGTTATATATTACACATGATGAGAATATATATATATGATGAGAGAATCATCATTTTTTAAAAAATTTTCTAATGTTTTATTTATTTTTGAGAGACAGAGACAGCATGAATAGGGGGAGAGGCAGAGAGAGAGGGAGACATAGAATCCAAAGCAGGCTCCAGGCTCTGCACTGTCAGCGCAGAGCCTGATGCGGGGCTCGAACTCAGGAACTGCGAGATCATGACCTGAGCTGAAGTTGGATGCTTAACTGACTGGGCCACCCAGGCACCCCTCGTCTTTTTTTTTTTTTTTTTTTCTTTAAACCGTACCTGGATGATGTATGACAACAAGTATTCCATGGAACACCCTTTGAGAAACACTCTTTTATTACGAGGTCATGGTGTTTCTTGTATCAGGGTTAGAAGGAGATAATTTTGGGAAACTTTGGGATACCTTGCGGTTTGAGGAAGAATCATAATTTGAGTAAATTGTATTTTACTTAGTGGTTGTGGACTTTTAATGGTCTTCTGTGTGATAGTCATGTGAACTGAGAGATAAACTTGATCATGTGGTCTAGCACAAGAGCAATGCCGATGAACTATTACATCTAGAAGTATCCTAGAAAGTAGAGTGAAATTAGATGTAAAATAGTGAACCAGTACGATCAACCCCTACAGTCCTTGAAATTACTGAGAAGAATAATTATGACCTTATCTTGCTCTAATTAAACTTGCTTTTCAGGGAGTCAGAGTGGCTCAGGTTGAGCGTCTGGCTCTTGATTTCGGCTCAGGTCATGATCCCGGGGTTGTGGGATTGAGCCCTGCGTTGGGCTCTGTGCTGAGAGTGGAGCCTGCTTAGGATTCTTTCTCTGTCTCTCTCTGCCCCTCTCCCCCACTTGTGCTTTCTCTCTCTCTTGAAAAAAAAAATAAAATAAGTAAATAAACTTGCTTTTCAAGTATAGGGAATCACTATAAATACAGAAATTCTCACTTTATCTTTTGTAGCTTTCGTTACTGTAATTGTTGACGTGTTGTGAAAATATTTATCTGAAACAGTTTGATTCATTACTTTGTGATATTTAAGAGGAAAAGGTCAAGGACTTACTATTTTAGAATTCGTTGTAGTGCTAAGTATTGTTTTTTCTAAGGTTACAATGTTTTAACTAAGCTATTGGTTTCAGACTTTTGGACCAGTGTGGAATTTCACAACTTGCTTTAACATTGTATATGTGAAGCTATGGATTTCAAGTGCCAGCACCTATTTATATGTAGCATAAAGAAACCAGAAAATACAATTCTTTTATTGAAGAGAAAAACACGCATACAGGCATACCTTGGAGATATTGTGGGTTTGGTTCCAGACCACCACAATAAAGCAAATACTGTAATAAATGATTCAATTGAATTTTTTGGTTTCCCAGGGCATATAAAGGTTAGGTTTATTTACTAAGTGTGCAATAGCATTATGTCTAAAAAAAATGGACATACTTAAAATTTTTTTTTTTCCAACGTTTATTTATTTTTAAGATAGAGAGAGACAGAGCATGAACGGGGGAGGGGCAGAGAGAGAGGGAGACACAGAATCGGAAACAGGCTCCAGGCTCTGAGCCATCAGCCCAGAGCCCGACGCGGGGCTCGAACTCCCGGACCGCGAGATCGTGACCTGGCTGAAGTCGGACGCTCAACCGACTGCGCCACCCAGGCGCCCCATTTTTTTTTTTAAATTTTTTTTTTCCAACGTTTATTTATTTTTAAGATAGAGAGAGACAGAGCATGAACGGGACATACTTTAAATAAGAAATACTTTATTGCTAAAAAACGGTAACCATCTGAGCTTCCAGTGAGTCGTGATCTTGCTGCTGGAGGGTCTTGCCTCCCTGTTGGCGGCTGCTGACTGGTCGGGGTGGTGGGGCTGAAGGTTGGGGTTGGGGCAGTTTCTGAAAATAAGACAAGTTCGCCTCATCGCTGGACTCTTGCTTTCATGAGTGAATTCTCCGGAACACGCGACGCAGCCTGATCGCATCTGACCCCTGGCGGAACTTCTTTCGGGACTGAAGTCCTGCCTCAGACCCTGCCGCTGCCTTATCGGCTCAGCTGATGTCCTGTTCCAAATCCTCCGTTGTCATTTCAACGGTCTTCCCAGCGTCTTCACCGGGAGGACCTTCCGCCTCCAGAAACCGTGTGCGTATCCGATCAGGTTTGACGAGGAGATGGCAGCCCTTCGGTCCCGTCTGCAGCCCCCACTTCTGACCCCGGTTCCCTAGTTGTTTCCACCACAGCTGCAGGGACTCTCTCCCCTGATGTCTTGAAGGGGCATCTTGAGGGCTGGAACCAACTTCTTCCAAACCCCTGTGAATGCTGGTACTTTGATTTCTTCGCACAGATCACGAATGTTCCTAGTGGCATCTAGAATGGATGAAATAGAAAGGTGAATCCTTTCCAGAAGGTGTTTGATTTGCTCTGCCCAGATCCATCAGAGGAATCACTGTCTGTGGCCGCTGTAGCCTAATGAAACGTATTTCTTCTGTAATAAGACTTGAACGTTAAGATTACTTCATGATCCGTGGGCTGCAGAATGGATGTCGTGTTAACAGACATGAAATCAACATGAATCTCATTGTCTGTCTCCATCAGAGCTCTTGGGTCCCCAGTGCTGTCAATGAGCAGTTGTGTTTTAAAAGTAATCTTTTTTCTGAGCAGTAGGTCTCACCAGTGGGCTTAAAATATTCAGTAAGCCAGGGGCACCTGGGTGGCTCAGTCGGTTAAGTGTTCGACTTGGGCTCAGGTCATGATGTCACAATCTGTGAGTTCGAGCCCCTCATTGGGCTCTGTGCTGACAGCTCAGAGCCTGGAGCCTACTTCGGATTCTGTGTCTCCCTTTCTCTCTGCCCCTCCCCTGCTCATACTCTGTGTATCTCTCTCTCTCAAAAATAAATAAACTTAGAAAAAAATTTTTTTAATTAAAAAAATAATTCAATAAACCGTGCTGTAAACAGATGTGCTGTGATCCCAGGCCTTGTTCCGTTTCTGGAGCACAGGCAGAGTAGATGTAGCATAGTTCGTAAGGGCCCTGGGATTTTTGGAATGCCACACGGACATGGGGTTCGAGTTAAAGTCCTCACCAGCTGCATTAGCCTCTCACAAGAGAGTCAGCCTGTCCTTTGAGGCTTTGAAGCCAGACACAGACTCCTCTCCAGCCATGAAAGTCCTAGATGGCGTCTTCCAGTGCGAGGCTGTTCTGTCTACACTGAGACCTGTGGTTGAGTGTAGCCCCCTCATCAATTCTCTCGGCTGGACCTTCTGGAGAACTTGCTGCAGCTTCTCCATCGGACTTGCTTCCTCACCCTGTACTTTTACGGAGACGGCTTCTTCCCTTAAACCTCGTGACCCAGCCTCTGCCAGCTCAGACTTCTCTTCTGAGGCTTCCTCCCCTCTCTGAGCCTTCACAGACTTGAAGGGAGCCAGGGCCCTGCTCTGGGTCAGGCTGTGGCTTAAGGGAGTGTCGTGGCTGTTGGCTCTTCCGTCCGGACCGCGGACGCTTCGTCCACGTCGGCGGTACGGCTGTTTCGCTGTCTTGTCATTCGTGTGTTCACTGGCGTAGCACATTTCATTTGTTTTGAGAACTTTTTCTTTGTGTTTATAAGTTAGCTGTTGGGTGCACGCAGCCTGGCTTTCCGCCTGTCTTGGCTTTCAGCATGCCTTCTTCACCGAGCTTGATCATTTCTGGTCACCTTGTAGAGTGAAAGACGTGCGACTCTTCCTGTCACTTGAACGCTTACAGGCCATTGCAGGTTGTTAATTGGCCTAATTTCAGCCTTGGTGCGTCTCAGGGAACAGGGAGGCCCGGGGTGAGGGGCAGAGATGGGGACACAGTGGGTCCGTGGGAACACAGAGTTTATTGGTCAAGTTCTCCGTGTTCTGTGAGCGTGGTTCGCAGCGCCCCTAAGCAGTTACAGCAGTAACATGACAGATGAGCGGTCACCGGATCGCCATAACAAATAGAACAGTACTGAGAAGTTTGAAATATTGCAAGAATTACCAAAACGTGCCCTAGACGTGAAGTGAGCAAATGCTGTGGGAACAGTGGTGCAGCTTGACGTGAAGCTGCCATTTACTTTGTTTGTAAAAAAAAAAACAAAAAAAACAAAAAAAAACAATATCAACGAAGCACAATAAAGTAGTAAATCATCAGAAGGTAAGTGGTAGCCTCATGCTGTGTCACAATGCCTTTGGTGGCTCACCTCTCATCTCCTCATCACAGGCATTGCGTCCTCTCATGTTGTCACAGGAAGGGTGAGTGCAGCACAGGGAGGTATTTTGAGAGGCCACATTCACATAACTTTTATTGTAGTGTACTTTTGTAATTGTTACTTTTTTTTTTTTTTAATTTTTTTTTCAACGTTTATTCATTTTTGGGACAGAGAGAGACAGAGCATGAACGGGGGAGGGGCAGAGAAAGAGGGAGACACAGAATCGGAAACAGGCTCCAGGCTCCGAGCCATCAGCCCAGAGCCTGACGCGGGGCTCGAACTCCCGGACCGCGAGATCGTGACCTGGCTGAAGTTGTACGCTTAACCGACTGCGCCACCCAGGCGCCCCTAATTGTTACTTTTTTTACAGTTTATTTAAACTTTATTTTGAGAGAGAGCGCACGATCAGGGGAGGGGCAGAGATCCCCGAGCAGGCTCTGCATTGTCAGCGCGGAGCCTGATGCGGGGCTCGAACTCACCACCCATGAGATCATGACCTGAGCCGAAACCGAGAGCCGGACGCTCAACTGACTGAACCACCCAGGCGCCCCTATGATTGTTATGTTTTATTATTAGTTATTGTTAATCTCTTACTGTGCCTAAAATTTAAATTAAACTTTATCATAGGTACGGACGGATAGGAAAAAATACAACGTATGCAGGGTTCAGTACTGTCCTCAGTGTCCACTGGGTTCTTGGAACATACACCCCAAGGATAAGGGCCAACTACTGTAATCGCTGTTTTTACCATAAACTCCTCTGGATATCAGGGTGGCAGGTAATAAGACTAGAGGATAATTGAATTTGATTATTTAAAGACGAGTAGCTTACAGGGGGAGAAATTAATTAGCTTTTTGTCCCCCTCCGATCTACATTTATTTTTCCTTCCTTCCCCATCAACACTTCCTCTCTCCCCCAATCTAATTATGCCTGAAAGCACTGCCCATATAGATGAAAACAGTCTTCTAAGAATACACGCGAATGAGTTCAGTCACGTGTGGTCATTTATGTTTTGGTTTTATTTCAAATTGTTTAAACATCACCGTAGGCTTAATCAGTGAAAAATCCCCCACCTGTTCTCTTTGCTTGATTCGTAGTGATCAAGCTTAATTAAATTTTCTTAGAGTTTCCATGGTGAAGATCTGCAACCTGAAGTGTTCCTGGTCTACACCAGCATCCTGGTAAAGAGCGTGGACTTTCCATCCAGACTGACTCCTTGGATTCCAGGCTGGCTGATCTCAGCCAGCTGCGTAGCCTCTCTAAGTCTGTTCTATCCTCTGTGAAGAAACAGACAATAGTAAGAGCTTATTTTGCCAAAAGGTTGAAAGTTGGTCTAGGTTTATTCCTTTTCTGGTGATTTATATTGTTTTTTGTTTTTTTCTGGTTTTTTGTTTTTGAAGTTTCTGTCTAGCATTATGATAAAGTTAGAACTAAAATGCTTTTTTTTTTTTTTTTTGTATTTTGTATGGAGATGTCTTTCCTTATGTGACTATGCAGACAGCATCTTATTCCTTCTTTTTGGACAAGGTATTTTGCATTGGAACATCTTGTTATTAACTGAACTGTTTTTCACCAAATATCAAGCCAGTATGCATCCTTTGTATCACCAACAGCACATATTACCAAGTGGCTAGTTACGTTTTATTATTTTTTTTTTTTTATTTTTTTAATTTATTTTTGGGACAGAGAGAGACAGAGCATGAACGGGGGAGGGGCAGAGAGAGAGGGAGACACAGAATCGGAAGCAGGCTCCAGGCCCTGAGCCATCAGCCCAAAGTCTGACGCGGGGCTCAAACCCACGGACCGCGAGATCGTGACCTGGCTGAAGTCGGACGCTTAACCGACTGCGCCACCCAGGCGCCCCACGTTTTATTTTTATACTTACACAGCTCCAATCTGCAAATGAGTGGTAGCATTTTGGACCTCGAATCAGAAGATTAAAATAACCGTGAAAGGTCATTGATGCATTGCTCACTTAAGACTGTGGACTAAAGACTATGCAGCACCCACAAGTACATGTTGTAGTCTAACAGGGAATATGAAGAAAAGAACAGCGAACACGATTGTTTCCTAAACGGTGTTTCAAGGGATGTAAATGATTATTCTGAAGATGAAGAGTTCAGTGAATATGGCAGTAGTTTTATTGTATCTTTGGATATGACAAAACACATCAGAGTAAAAGTTTTTAAAAGTTCTGCAATCCAGGGGCACCTGAGCGGCTCGGTCGGTTGACAGTTTGACTTCGGCTCAGGGCGTGATCTCGCTGTTCGTGAGTTCGAGCCCCGCATCGGGCTTTCTGTCAGCCTGTCAGCATGGAGCCTGCTTCAGATCCTTTATCCCCCTCTCTCTGCCCCTTCCCCACTTGCACACTCTCTCTCAAAAATAAATAAACGTTAAAAAAGAACTTAAAAAAAAAGTTCTGCCGTACAGAACCCCTTTTAACTTTGTTTTACCTAGAATTTGCCTAAGTCATTTGTCTTTGGAGCCCTTTTTATGAGGGACATTGGCAGAGTTTGGGAAATGGCTGGTGGACGCTAAGAATCCACAGGCAGCGGCAGAGCCTTTCAACCGGTTTTGTGACACAGGGTGGTTGTTAAATTCTTTATCACAGGTTTTGAATATCGTCGCAATTTACATCAAACTCCAGAGGTGGAGAATTGAAGGACTTGCCTTTATCCTTTCCCTGCTTAACATTTTTCAGCACTTCATTTGCATCCCCTAGAAGCCAGCCTGACAGCGGTTCTTAGGTTAGCGGGGAGTTCTGCATGGGGTGGATATGTGTTTACAAAGGACAGTAAGACTTGATATGTGCCTTTGAGTTTATGTGTGCAGTTCCTGGTTTGCAAAGATGCTCCTGCTTAACCTAGTAATTTTTTTTTTTTTTTCAGTAGAGCTTGATCGTTTTTTGATCCAGCTAGCTCTCTAACCATTGCATTGGAACAGAATTTGAGATATTGTCATGGCTGTGAAATAGAACAAGCGTAGTTAGATTTTATGAGGGTTTTGTAAAAGCAGTGTAATTGTTCTGGTACAACCAGAGTCCCATTCTTTAATATCTGGTTTACTGGGAGTGGCTCCAAGTTGACTCTGATATTATCATTATTATTTTTTAAGATTTTATTTTGAAGTAGTTTCCGCACCTAACGTGGGACTCGAACTTACAGCCCCAAGATCAAGAGTCTCACGCTGTTCTGACTGAGCCAGCCAGACGCCCCGACCCTGATATTATTAAAAGCAGTCAAGCATTTACTTCTGTCCTAAGATTTAAAAAATGCATGTTTAAAAAGATTAGGAAAAGCTTGCAGTTGCTAATGCCCCGTTTTAAGGTTGTACTGCTAGCTAAGTATGGCCTTGCCCTGACCAAAAATTATAACTTAAGAAGCATTTAAAAACAGACTAACAGCTCAGGTATGTAGTCAGGCTGACATACTGGTATGATATCATAAAGCTTCTCTGTGCTCCGTACTTACCAAGATTTTCCTAGAGTTTTTGGTGAAAAACCACAGTAGTATTTGCAAGTCTAGTGTGATTTCTATTTCTGCCTTTTTGCTGCATGCCTTTGTAACGTGTCATTCCATTTCTGACAGATGCGTGCTAGGGTGACAGTTTTCTCCAGGAGTCCTTGCCGTGTTACATCTCATGAGGTTGTGGTTAAGTGTGTTGATTTTGTTTCTTTGGTCTGTGTTCCCGTGGTAATCTCAAGTACGGGTTACCCTGGTGTTATTCAGCCTGTGTATCTGGCTCTGTTGACGTGTCTGTGTCAAGCGGGTATAAATGGATTGCATTCCTGGATCTTACTGACCTCGCTAATCATGCTCTTGTTTCTCCATTAAATGCTAAATGATCTGTGACCTCATTATTACGTGTGTCCCTCACCTGAAGATATTGTGAATCCTACCCAGGGCCTTTGTTTAATAGACGGATTTTTATTTTTATTTATTTATTTTTTATTTTTATTTTTTAATATGAAATTTATTGTCACATTGGCTTCCATACAACACCCAGTGCTCATCCGAGCAGGTGCCCTCCTCAATGCCCATCACCCCCCCCCCCCCCCGCCCTCCCACCCCCCATCAACCCTGAGTTTATTCTCAGGTTATAAGAGTCTCTTATGGTTTGCCTCCTTCCCTCTCTGTAACCTTTTTTTTCCTTCCCCTCCCCCATGGGTTTCTGTTAAGTTTCTCAGGATCCACATAAGAGTGAAACCATATGGTATCTGACTTTCTCAGTATGGCTTATTTCACTTAGCATCACACTCTCCAGTTCCATCCACGTTGCTACAAAGGGCCATATTTCATTCTTTCTCATTGCCACGTAGTACCCATCCACGTTGCTACAAAGGGCCATATTTCATTCTTTCTCATTGCCACGTAGTACTCCATTGTATATATAAACCACAACTTCTTTATCCATTCATTGGTTGTTGGACACTTAAGCTCTTTCCATAATTTGGCTATTGTTGAGAGTGCCGCTATAAACATTGGGGTACAAGTGCCCTTATGCATCAGCACTCCTGTATCCCTTGGGTAAATTCCTAGCAGTGCTATTGCTGGGTCATAGGGTAGATCTATTTCTAATTTTTTGAGGAACCACCACACTGTTTTCCAGAGTGGTTGCACCAGTTTGCATTCCCACCAGCAGTGGAAGAGGGTTCCCGTGTCTCCACATCCTCGCCAGCATCTGTAGTCTCCTGATTTGTTCATTTTAGCCACTCTGACTGGCATGAGGTGAATAGACAGATTTTTAAAAAAACACAACCTGATTCTTTGATCATATCAACATCCTGCTTGATGTCCTACAATGAGTACTGATAGTTTTTAGAATGATATTTAAACTCCTTACCATGGCATATGGAAGTTTAAGTGATATAATCCTTGTCTGTTTTCCTCATCTTTTTCTTCACTTAAAAAAATAATTAAAAGAAATTTGAAACAATGTCAGACATTGCAAATAAAGTACAGCGTCTTTTCCTCTGAACCATTTGAGAGTAAGTTGCGTATTCATTTCCTGTATCATCCCCAAATATTTTTGTGTGTATTTTCAATATTTTCTTGCATAAATGTGATGCAGCTATTAACATCAAGAAACTGGGGCGCCTGGGTGGCTCAGTCGGTTGGGCGTCCGACTTCAGCTCAGGTCACGATCTCGCGGTCCGTGAGTTCGAGCCCCTCATCGGGCTCTGCGCTGATGGCTCGGAGCCTGGAGCCTGCTTCCGATTCTGTGTCTCCCTCTCTCTCTGCCCCTCCCCTGTTCATGCTC
The DNA here is from genome assembly GCF_007474595.2 of Lynx canadensis. Lineage (NCBI taxonomy): Eukaryota > Metazoa > Chordata > Mammalia > Carnivora > Felidae > Lynx > Lynx canadensis. Next base: position 3,074,561 of record NC_044319.2, on the reverse strand, counting down.
TGTCTCTGTCTCAAAAATAAATAAACGTTAAAAAGAAAAAAATAAATCAAGAAACTGACACTGATGTATTACTGTCATCTGATCTTTAGACCTCTTTCAGGTTTTGTCAGTTGTGCTGATAATAGTTTTATAACAAAAGTTCAGAGTCACATGTTCCATTTGGATGTCACGTCTTTTAGTATTTATTCGGTTTGGATTAGGTCTTCAGATTTCCCTAAACTTTCTTGACTGAGCCTTTAAAAATTTTTTTTCAACGTTTATTTATTTTTGAGACAGAGAGCATGAACGGCAGAGGGGCAGAGAGAGAGGGAGACACAGAATCCGAAGCAGGTTCCAAGCTCTGAGCTGTCAGCGCAGAGCCCGACGCAGGGCTCGAACTCACGAACCGCGAGATCGTGACCTGAGCCGAAGTCGGTTGCTTAACTGACTAAGCCACCCAGGTGCCCCTTGACTGAGCCTTTTGATGATTACTGGCCAGCTATTTCTCAGCATTCGTGATAACTCTAAAATGGGTTTGTTTCTTCATGATAATACATCTCTGGCAGGAATGTCCCAGAAGTGCTCACATGCAGCCTTTTTATGTGGACATCCTTTTCATCTAGTTCAGCCTTCAGCACCCTACTCTGGTCCACCATGATTTCACCCATGCCTACTTTGATCTGTGTGTATCTAATTTTGTTTAGATTTATTTCCCATTCTCATCTTTAAAAAATCTTTTCAAAATTTGTATATAGTGCAATTTACCCTTTTTGGTATACATTCTGTGAGTTTTGACCAACGTCAAGATGCAGAAGAGATCCATCATCCCCCCACGTTCTCTTGTGTTGCCCTTTTGTACCACACTCACCTTTTGCTCCAGCGGTAATGCAATGTTGACTATTCCATGACTTTTCACTCATTGGTTAATTTGTTTGGAAACTCATCCTCTGCACCACCCCCCCGCCCCCCACCAGCCCTGCCTGTCCTAGTACACATGGCACACAGTAGGCGTTTGGTAATGTTGGTTGAATGAATTAATGCCATTATACTTGCTTTAGACAAGGCTGAGAGCAGTAGATTTGATCTCGAAGCATTGCATGGAACTCATTTATTTGTATGTCAGGGACTTTCCTCATTGATTTATCCTGTTTTATTTCAGAAGTGATTTCTCATGAGTAGTGGTTCACAAACCCCTCCCTTAGCAGTTGACAGTCTGTACACGAGTGTTTTGTGGGGTGCTACTGCTTACATTAAAAAAGTTTTTTTTTTTAATGTTTTATTTATTCTTGAGAGAGAGACAGAGCATGAGCAGGGGAAGAGCAGAGCAAACGAGGGACACAGAATCCCAAGCAGGCTCCAGGCTCTGAGCTGTCAGCACAGAGCCCGATGCGGGGCTCAGGCTCACAGACCGTGAGATCATGACTTGAGCTGAAGTTGCACGCTTGACCGACTGAGCCACCCAGGCGCCCCAAGGGTGCTACTGTTTAAAGGAATAAGATAAAATCGAATAATGTTTAACTTGTCAAGTTAAAATTTTCTTACTTAAAGTATTATTTATAAATCTGCACAGTGTCTGACATGAGCCTTAAAGTGGTGATTATGAATTGAACGCACAAATATAATTTCGTCCCCTTCTACCATCTTCTAAAACCATAGTAAAAGAATGTTTTGAAAAGTCATCAACATTCAAGGATGAGAAAAACAGGAGGGATTGTCTAGCAGTGAAGTTACGGAAGCCGAAAAGTAGGCAGATGAGCAATGACAGAATTAGCAGATCTGAGAACCCTCAGTAATAGTGAAAGCTGAACACCTACCCGATTTACCTGGCAGAATCCTCCAACATCTTAGAAATTGGTACCTTCAGGAACCTCTGAAAGTTGAGGTTGGGGGTGGGGCTAAACTACGGAGGATTGATTGAAAGTGTTTTATAAGCAGCAGGAACTCTCAAGCCTTCCCTACTCTGTGCACTGGGCTACTGTAGTCTTTTCTCCCTAGAGATTGGATGGTTATTCTCAGTAAAACAGGTTCTCTGGGTTGAAGGTAGTTTAGGGTGGGCATTTCACGCTGAAAATAAGATTAAAAAAATGTTTATTTACTTCTACTTGGCTACCAGCATGCTGGCAACAGGCCTTCGTCACAAAGACAGAAGAGTCTCTTAGGCGAATCTGACCAGCCTGGGAAGACCCAGTGGTGCGTAGACATCGGGGATCCTTCAGGAGAGGGCTGCGGCAGTCATGCTACAATGAGGGTCATTGTTCCGTGGGCTTCACCCAAGGGTTCAGAACCTCAGATCGTCTTTTCATTTTCTCATACGTAATATGGCATGAATAGAAATAGGAATAGGAAACCAAAGATTGCCAGATACCCAAGGAAAGCCTCTACTGCATAAGGCGTAGCTGCAAACAAGCAAACAGACAATAAATAAAAAATAAATAAATAAATAAGGCAGCTTACACGAAACAGACTCTGTAGGGAAAGCGTAACTTCAAAAACACACAAAACTCTCCGTATTCTTAGAGATAAGAGAAAACCCGTGAAATAAATCAGGATGTCATAGAAGGGAATAAAAGATAATGAAAGAAAGTTCTTTGACGTTAAAAATGTGATCGCTCAAATTAGAACCTCAGCACAGAGTTGGAACGTGAGGCAGAAAAAGTTTCTCAGAAAACAGAGCAAAAACTACAAAGAGGAAAGAGGAGATAGCGAGAACATTTTAAGCCAGTTTAGGAGATCTGAATAACAGTCTGAATAATAGGAGTTTCAGTAGGGAGAGTAGAGGGAAGGAATTCATCATGAAATCATTCAAGAACATGTTCTGGAACCGAAGGTTATGAGTTTCTCTATACCCAGCACAATGGGTGGAGATAAATTCACATCAAGATTCACAACCAATACACTGTGGAATTCTCAGAATCTGGGGCAAACAACAAGACCCAGAAAGTTTCCAAAGGGAAAGTATACACAGAATCAGCAATCAGAAAGGCTCTGGGCTTCTCAGCAGCAAGACTGGAGGCTAGAAGATGATGTGAATGTTTGAAGAAAAATGACTTCCAGACTGGAATTTTATGCCCAAATTCTCAATCAAGTATGAGGTTGGGATAAGGATGCTTTTAGACATGCAAGTTTTCAAAAAAATTTACTTTTTGCAATCTGTGGGCTCCCAGTGGGGTATCCAGCCCGCCATCTAGGCTTCCCTAGGACTGATGAGTTTGTCCATATTGGAGACTTGTGCAAAAACCAGGGAAGTCCCGGGCAGACTCTGATGAGTTGGTTGCCCTCGCTGTAAGTTAAGGTGAGGGGATACATGATATAGGAAGCAGGAGGTGCAGTACAGGGGAGAGAAGCAGGGATTCCCTAGGACGATGGTGAAAGGAGAGAACGGCGGCTTCACATTCAACACCGAGGTCATTTAAGCCAGATAGGAGAGACTTGTCTACTGATGTGAGTGGACATCTGGAGCAGGCTTTGGACGTCTGGAGAGAGTCTAGGGTTGCTTAGAAAATGAAGCAAACGAGAAGGCAGTTATTAAGAGAATAAAGATTTGTATAGGAAAGAAAAATAAGAATTCACATGGAAACACCAAATACCGATCTGACCGAAATTACGCTGTAACAGTTTTGGGAAGATGGTACGGGAAAGGGAAGTTCTTTTCAGTAAGGAGGATGGTCCTTATTGGGGCCTGATGTTTTCCTTAAAGTGACGGTTGAGTCTGAGTTCATGAATTAGCGATAAAAATGAAAACTTAAAAAAAAAAAACAATAGCTTTCAGGGGGCCTGGGTGGCTCAGGCGGTTAAGCATCCGATTTCAGCCTGGGTCATGATCTCGTAGTTCTTGGGTTCGAGCTCCGCATTGGGCTCTGTGCTGAACGCTTGCTCAGAGCCTGCAGTCTGTGTCTCCCTCTCTCTCTGCCCCTCCCCCTCTCGCACTCTGTCTCTCTCAGAAATAAATAGACATTAAAAAAAAATAGCTTTCCTTTTTTACAAAGTGAAAAAGTTCCAATTCCTTTACTGTTTCTTCATGACCTTATTTTCAGACTTTTTCTAAGTCCTGTTAACGAGATACGGTAAAGGGGAAATTTAGAATTTATCAGTATATTCTTTGAGCAGATGAATCTCTTTTTTTCTTTAGTGATTGTTCTCATGGATGGCAATTTAGAAATAGTCTTTGTGTTGGGAGGGTGGTTTATTCCTGAAAAAGCAGTGTAGGATAAGTTCTATGTATTTACGTTAATGATACACAGATCCTTCATTTTTTTTTTTTTTTATTTTTATTTTTTTTTTCAACGTTTATTTATTTTTGGGACAGAGAGAGACAGAGCATGAACGGGGGAGGGGCAGAGAGAGAGGGAGACACAGAATCGGAAGCAGGCTCCAGGCTCTGAGCCATCAGCCCAGAGCCTGACGCGGGGCTCGAACTCCCGGACCGCAAGATCGTGACCTGAGCTGAAGTCGGACGCTTAACCGACTGCGCCACCCAGGCGCCCCCCCTTCATTTTTTTTTTAATGTTTATTTATTTTTGAAGAAAAGAGAGACCAGCATGAGTTGGGGGGGGCAGAGAGAGAGGGAGACACGGAATCTGAAGCAGGCTCCAGGCTCTGAGCTGTCAGGCATAGAGCCCGGTGAGGGGCTTGAACTCACAAACTGCGAGATCATGACCTGAGCTGAAGTCGGTCACTTAACCGACTAAGCCACCCAGGCGCCCCTCCACAGATCCTTTAAAGGTTACACAATCACACACATAGTACTCCTTATTTATGGAACTGGACACAGACCAAAAGAACTCCAACGTAGCAACACAGACAAGATAACTCACACACGTGATGGAAATGGTGGGTATAATGGTCACTTCTGTCAACTAGTGAGCTACCAGGGACCGTGAGAGGGGACATCAGAACTCTTGTCACACACATGAGTGCAGGTAGTTCTGTTTCAGAGGTGCTTGGCGGCTCGCGAGTCTCCTGGAATCCAGGCTGGTCCTTGCAAATGCGAAGGAATGCCTCATGTGAAGTGAGACTCTTCCTGTGGTGCATTTCACCTGTTCACGGAGATCGTATCTTGAAATCGAAGTCCTTGAGCTGTCCTTTTCCTCTTTGTTTCAGTCTGTTTCAGGGAGTGGCGGAGACGGAGGCCTACATGGAGAAGTGGCTGCTTCGGGCCACATTTCTGACTGCCCTGGGTCAGGTTTTCAGAGGACGACTTTGTTAGTTAACGTGAACGTGACGATGCATGTTGAAAAGCCCACCCCTAAGCAGATGATGATGATTGGATTATTGCCGTGGCCTTCATGTTAGTGTCCCTCTAAAATTTGTATGTTAAAATCCTAACCCCCAAAGAGATGATGGTGTTAGGAAGTGGGACCTTAGGTGCTTAGGTCATGAGGGTGGTCCCCTCACGAGTGGGGCTAGAACCTTTACGAAGCGCCCTTTCACCTTGTGAGGGCGCAGTGGCCTGATGCCAGCCAGCCGCCGAGCGACCAGAGGCAGGTCTTCCCTGGAGTGCAGTCATGCGGGCCCCTAGGTCGTGGAGTCTGGCCTCGCACGATTGTAAGAAATACGTTTCTGTTGTTTGTAAGCTGTCCCGCCTGTGGTATTTCTTACAGCAGCGTAAAGGACTAATACAGTCGCATAATACTTTGTTTCCTTACGGTAGACATTCCTTTGATTAGTTTATTGTTTACTTCTGTTGTTCAAGGTCATTTTGATTCTCTTTTCCAGTTTGTTGGACACTTATTTTGTTGGTGTCTATTTGAAAAGTTCTGATGGAAAAAAAAAAAGTTTTTGGGGCCTCTGGCTGGCCCACAAGAGCAGGTGACTCTTGATCTCGGGGTTGTGAGTTCGAGCCCCACGTTGGGTGTAGAGATTAGTTGTAAAAATAAAATCTTAAAAAAATTTAAAAGAAAAAAGTTCTGTAGTTACCCTCACGTTTTACCTAAAAGGGAAAAGGAAGACATTAAAAATACTAAAACCACAGGTAAGATACTTATGTCTTAAATCGGTGATCATTTTTTAGTTTCTAGATTTAATGCCTTTACTTGAAATCAAGTACATACTAACCAGAGTGCTTAGGTCCAACATTCGTAGTTTAAAATAGTTACTTAGAGGGTTGATGGGGGGGTGGGAGGGAGGGGAAAGTGGGTGATGGACACGGAGGAGGGCACCTGTTGGGATGAGCACTGGGTGTTGTATGGAAACCAGTTTGACAATAAATTTCATATTAAAAAAGTAAATGAATAAAATAAAATAGTTACTTAGATCAGGATGAAGTATTTATGACAGTCTGGCGTATTTTGTTTTCAGTTAGGTATGTTACTAAAAAATACAACTTCAGCTATCCCATTTAAAGAAACAAAGAAGTAAAAGGAAATGATGTAATGTAACTAGTATTTGCGAATGATAAAGGAATTTTCTCCCCAGCAGTGGTGACACTTCCTTTGCAGCAGTGTCTAACTGACGTTTCAGTTCTAAAATAGTACGAAGATAATTTTGTAAGAGTACGTAGTTTTGCAATAGAAATTACTTAGATTTTAAAAAGCTTTAATTGTTAAGTGTTCATTAATGCTAAGATTTTTCAGGTAAAGCTGTCTTAACTATTTTTTTTTCCTGAAATGGTCTGCATGTGGCTCAAATTGTATTTCAGTCCGAATTTTTTGTTTTGAAAGTCCAGAAAGCTTTAAGAAGAAGTATCAAGGAAATGTTTAGTTCTGTTTACTGTCCTTTCCCAGAAGGCCTTTCACTTTATTTACTGCTTTGGTTGATTCGACTTCCGTGCTGTTTATTTCTGAAGGTCACCAGCCTCCATAAGATGTGGAGAAGATTGTGATAGATGGCAGGTTGGATGTGGAGTTTTGTTGATGACCGGTGTCTTTTGCTCGGTTTAGTCTACTTTTCTTTTGAGTGCTCGGGCTCCAGCACCAACATACACATGCCACTGTCTAGTTTATACACGTATTTAGCCAAATTAGTCAAACTGAATAAACAGTTTTCTTTAGGTTATTACCACGAAAAATGATACAAGGTGAGTGAGGGCAGTTACAATGCTTGAATTTCTGGTACCATTTGGTTATAATTTAACTTGTGGTTATTTTGTGTGTGCGTATGTGTGTTGGATGTAATCTAAATGCTCCCCGGGCCTTGGAAATATGTCTGAGTTTGGAATCGTGGTAAAACTCTGGGGAGAGAGGGACCCTTGAAAATGCCAGCTGCCTGAAATTCTTACCTACCGTACACGAGTGTGTGTGCGTGTGTGTGTTGAGATGTTTGAAAATACCATTATCCCTCTTGGTTCCCCCAACTTCCTGTCTCCTTTCTTTCTTTTCTTTTAACTTTTTTCTTTTTGTGGTAAACTCTGCATAGCAATTTGTCACTGTAACCATTTTTAAGTATCCAATTCAGTGACATTATTTATAGTCACAATGTTGTGCAGCCATCACTGTTCTCTGTTTCTAAAACTTCTTCACCCCAGACAGAAACTTTGTGCCCAAAAAGCAGTAACTCTCCATCCTCCTCTCCCCACAGCTCCTGTAATCTACTTTGTGAACTTGCCAATTCCGGATAGTTCATAGAAGTGCAACCATATAGTATCTATCCTTTTGTATCTGGCTTATTTCCCTTAGCATACTGTTTTCAAGGTTTATCCATTCTGTAGCATGTGTCGGAATTTCATGTATTTTTAAGGCTGAATAATACACCATTGTCTGGATAGATACCACATTTTGTCGTCCATCCATCAGTGAACATTTGGATTGTTTCCACTTTCTGGCTGTTATGAATAATGTTGCGCTGAAACTTGGTGTTTAAGTATCTGTTTGGGTTCCTCTTAAAATTCTCTTGAGGGGCGCCTGGCTGTCTTAGTCAGTAGAGCATGTGACTCTTGATCTCAGGGTTGTGAGTTCAAGCTCCACGTTGTGTGTAGAGTTTATGTAAAACACACACAAAAAATTCTTTGGGTATGTACCTAGGAGTGGAATTGCTGGGTCATGTAGTTTTGAGGAAATGCCAAACTTCTCCAAAGCAGCCTCACTACTTTCCAGTCCTGTCAGCAAAGTACTTAGGTTTCAATTTCTCTGTCTCCTTGTCAACACTTGGTATTTTTCATTTTTCATTATAGCCATCCTAATAGGTGTGAAATGGTAGCTCGTAGTTTTCATTTGCATTTCTCCAATGATTGGTGATGTTGAGTATCTTTTCATGTGCTTATTGGCCATTTATATATTTTCTTTGGAGACATGTCTGTTCAAGTCATTTCCCCATCTATAATTGGGTGGTTTGTCTTTTTGTTGTTGGGAGTTGTAAGTTCTTTATATATTCTGGGTATTAATCCCTTATCAAGATACATGATTTACAAATATTTTCTCCCATTTGGTGGGTTTCCTTTTTACTCTACTGATACTGTCTTTTGATGCACAAAATTTCTTTATTTTCATGAAATCCAGTTTATCTGTTTTTTTTTTCTTTTGTTACATGTGCCTTTCGTGCCTTATCTAAGAAATCATTGCCAAGTCCACTATCATGAAGCTTTTGCCCTATGTTTTCTTCTAAGAGTTTTATAGTTCAGCTTTTATATTTGTCATTGATCCATTTGGAATTAATTTTTCTTATTTTTTAATTTTTAAATAATTTTTTTACTGTTTATTTTTGAGAGAAAGAGCACTAGTTGGGGAAGGGGGAGAGAGAGAGGGAGACAGAATCCGAAGCAGGCTCCAGGCTCTGAGTTGTCAGCATAGAGCCTGATGCAGGGCTTGAACCCACAAACCATGAGATCATGACCTGAGCAAAAGTTGGATGCTTAACCAACTGAGCCACCCAGGCGCCCCGGAATTAATTTTTGTATATGGTGTGATACAGAGGTCTAACATCATTCTTTTGTATGTGGAAATCCAATCATCCTGGGATCATTTGTTGAACGGATTATTGTTTCCCCACTGAATGGATTTAGCATCCTTTCAAATACCAACTGGCCATAGATGTATGGGTTATACCTGGAGTCTCCATTCTATTCCACTGATCTACAGGTCGATCCTTCTTCCAGTACTGCATACCCAATTTATTATTATTCCTAAGTCTTGTACTAAATTATGAAGTTGGGAAGTGTCAGTTCTCTAACTTTGCTCTTTTTTTTCGAGACTTTTTGACGATTCTAGTCTCTCTGCAATTCCATATGAATTTGAGAATTGGCTTTTCCATTTCTGCAACAAAAGACTGTTGGAGCTTTGATAGGACTCCCCTTCTTTATTAACAAAACTCGATTGTATTCTAGCTCTCTTTGCAGTTAGGTGTGGACTCGTGGCTAGTTCTAGTCAGTTGCTATAATGTAAGTGGAAGTGATGTGTGTTATTTTATCAGAAATTTTATTGAAAGAGGGGAGCCCTCCCCCACTCTGTTCCCTTCTGCTGCACAGAACACATGGGGTGTCTTCAGAGCTTGGACCACGAGGCTGGGGGCATGAGGGCCACGCTCCATGGATGGCCAGGTTGTGAACTGAGAGCATCCTGGATCCCTGGCACTTTGTCAAATTGCCTTACCAGCCTTTGGACTGTTCAGCTTCAGACTTATTTTACTTGAAAAAGAAATACACTTGAATTTTGTTGAAGCTATGTTGAATTTGAGTTTTCTGTGCGGTAGAACTGAACTTTTCCTACTATAATTAGTTTGGTTGTCTCTTCTTTGTGTGCCGTGTGTGAGGGGAGTAAGAAGAGAATATATTGCCAGCATTGCCGGAACTGTGATTAAAAATTTTGTATTGTAGATGTATCTTTTGTGAATTTAACTGTGAAATTATTTTTCCTGAATATGTAATATTAACATGTTGGCCCATAGAAAGCCTTCAATAAGTGTTAGTTACCATTATCACCAATATTGTATAATCTTAGCCTCTTTTTGTGTATTTTTGTAGAATTTTCATAATTACTATTTTCAAAGTCTGCTTAATAGTTCACTAAATAGATACATGATTATTTATTGGGCAGTACGGTGTTTTTGCAATATTTAAGCTATTTCCAATTTTCTTTAGCTGTTATAAATAATGCTGTTCTAGACTGATCTATGTTTAAATGTAATTTTATTATGAGCCGGGGCCATTTTTCAAAGCAGCCTTTGTCCCTGCCTTTATAATGAAATAGTGAAGAAAATGTGAAATAGGTCTTTTTTAAGTGACTTTACCATAATAGCCTTGCACAGCAATCTGAAAGCTATTGGGGATACAGACTTCTGTCACAATAAATGACATTAGTCGAAGATCGTATGGCCTGTTCTGAAAGCCCATTCATCAGAAATTCTCTGAGCTGGAGGACCCAGCTTGGTTGACTTACCCTTTTGTGATAATTTTTAGGAATTGTAAGCAATTAAGGATTAAAAGTTGATTAAAAGTGTACCGGTCTCAACAAATATATACCACAGTCCCTAATTTACAACACTTATCACTATTTTTTTTTTGTTTTATTTTTTAAATTTATTTTGAGAGACAGCGAGAGACAGAGAGAGAGACAGAGACAGAGAGTATGCATGCAAGTAGGGGAGGGGCAGAGAGAGAAAAAGGGAGAGAGAGAATCCCAAGCAGTCTCTGCACTGATGGTGTGGGGCCTGGTGTGGGACTTGAACCCACAAACCATGAGATCATGACCTGAGCTGAAGTCAGATGCTTAGCCGACTGAGCCACCCAGGTGCCTCTGTATTACTATTTTAGATTATGTATGTTTGTCATTATCTGATGAACATATTAGTCTTCCCTACCAGAGCAGGGACTGTGTCCATTTTGCTTATCACTTCCTCCCCAATACCTAACACAAGTACTTGGTATATTATAGGTACTCAGATATTTCATTTGATAAATGAAAGAATTGGTCAATGAACATTAGAATAAATAGGCAATAACATTAAAATTATTTTGATACAGTCAAATTTCAACATCGAGTCAATTGTGATGAAGAAAAACTTCTGAAACTCCTACTTTAAAGCAATTTTGTAGAAACTGGGAAAGAAATAGAAATGTGACAAAGAGGGTAAGCTAAATATCAAAATGTTTAAGTCTGTAGACTTTTGAGTTTGTTTGAATGATAATGACAGTATCCAAGTAGAATGTTCAGGAGGCAGAAATATGGATCAGGAGTGAAAGAGTGGTCATTAATGATAATGGCAGTAATTAAATCCAAACAATTATGGAATGCTTACTTTGTGGTAGATAATTGTACTAGTCGTGGAAGGTGGGAAAAGATGTAATAATATTATTAAAATGTTTTTAATACCCATAATCCTCTTTGTAAGTAAAGTTTTAACAAAGTCAGAATTTTGATTTTAGAATTAGTGGAAAATAGTAAGATTATGACCGAATTATCTTAAGATCCGTTGAATTTTCACTGTATCTTTAGGGAATACAAGAGGATTCGAATTCAGTGAACTTTAATGGCGACTCATTTGTTAAATAAAACTATTTTCAAAATACTTGTTCTACTGCCATACTATCAAAAATAATTGGAATAATATTATACCTATCTCACTTTTTAAAAAATTATTTGTTTTTTTAACTTAATTTTTTATTTTTTAAAATATACATCCAAATTAGTTAGCATATAGTGAAACAATGATTTCAGGAATAGATTCCATAATGCCCCTGACCCATTTAGCCCCAACCCCCCCCCCCAAAAACCCCTCCAGCAACCCTCAGTTTGTTCTCCATATTTATGAGTCTTTTATGTTTTGTCTCCCTCCCTGTTTTTATATTATTTTTGTTTCCCTTCCCTTATGTTCATCTGTTTTGTCTCTTCAAGTCCTCATATGAGTGAAGTCATAGGATTTTTGTCTTACTCTGATTCATTTCACTTAGCATAATACCCTCCAGTTCCATCCACGTAGTTGCAAATGGCAAGATTTCATTCTTTTTGATTGCTGAGTAATACTCCATTGTATATATATACCACATCTTCTTTATCCATTCATCCATCGATGGACATTTGGGCTCTTTCCATACTTTGGCTATTGTTGATAGTGCTGCTATAAACATGGGGGTGCAAGTGTCCCTTCAAAACAACACACCTGTATCCTATGGATAAATGCCTAGTAGTACAATTGCTGAATTGTAGGGTAGTTCTATTTTTAGTTTTTTTGAGGAACCTCCATACCGTTTTCCAGAGTGGCTGCACCAGCTTGCGTTCCCACCAACAATGCAAAAGAGATCCTCTTTCTCTGCATCCTCGCCAACATCTGTTGTTGCCTGAGTTGTTAATGTTAGTCATTCTGACAGGTGTAAGGTGGTATATCATTGTGGTTTTGATTTGTATTTCCCTGATGATGACTGACATTGAGCATTTTTTCATGTGTCGGCCATCTAGATGTCTTCTTTGGAGAAGTGTCTATTCATGTCTTTTGCCCATTTCTTCACTGGATTATTTGTTTTTTGGGTGTTGAGTTTGATAAGTTCTTTGTAGATTTTGGATATAACCCTTTATCTGATATGTCATTTGCAAATATCTTCTCCCGTTCTGTCGGTTGCCTTTTAGTTTTGCTGATTGTTTCCTTTGCTGTGCAGAAGCTTTTTATTTTGATGAGGTTCAGTTTTCTTCATGTCGCTGCCCTGTTTTCCCAGTACCATTTGCTGAAGAGACTGTCTTTATTTCATTGGATATTCTTTCCTGCTTTGTCAAAGATTAGTTGGCCATATGTTTGTGGGTCCATTTCTGGGTTCTCTATTCTGTTCCATTGATCTGAGTGTCTGTTCTTGTGCCAGTACCATACTGTCTTGATGATTACAGCTTTGTAGTATAGCTTGAAGTCTGGGATTGTGATGCCTCCTGCTTTGGTTTTCTTTTTTAAGATTGCTTTGGCTATCAGGGTCTTTTCTGGATCTGTATACCTATCTCACTTTTATGTCCCTTAGGATGGAAATATGGAAACACTTGTACATCTATAAAAAATAGATATATTAGTGATAGGTAGTTATCATTTGGAATAGAAAAAAATCATCTTAGACTTTATATTTCTTCTTTTTTAAAAAAGTTTATTTATTTTGAGAGAGAGAGAGAGAGAGAGAGAAAACACGAAGTGGGGAGGGGGCAGAGGGAGAGAGAGAAAATCCCAAGCAGGCTCTGCACTGTTAGGAGCCTGATGCGGGGCTTGATCCCACGAACTGTGAGATCATGACCTGAGCTGAAATCAAGAGTCAGATGCTTAATGGACTGAGCCACCCAGGCACCCCTATATTTCTTCTTTTAAACAGTGATACTTTAAAAACTACTATAACAGGTCTGTTGTAGACCTTATTTTCATTAGTTTTCAACCGTCTTTCTTTTAAAATTAACACAAAAGGAATCTTGTGAACATTTGTACTTTATTTCTTGAATTTATGATTTTTGTAGCAGAAACAGGTCAGATTTCTAATGGTACAAGTCCTGACTTTGACTTTGGTGGTTGAGGTAGAAAGAAACAATTTAAAGGCTCATATGGTAACAAGAAAAAGTTGTTGATTAGGCAACAGAAATGGGGGTTGATGTGTGCTTTTGGCATAAGTACCTAAAAATCCACTGCACATTGGTTTAAATAATAAGGAATGTTTTCCTAGCTAACCTGTCAAGGATGGAGGTAGGGTGAGCCGCTTGGGTTGGTGGCTCAGCAGTGTTGTCACACATGCGGGTTCTTTTAGTCTCACTGCCGCCATAGTGTGGTCTTCTCTTAACACTGTTTTTCTCCAGGATTATAGGCACTGGGACAACATGATTCCCTGTTCAGGTGGAAGAGAGAGACAGACAGACAGACAGACTTGGTTTCCGGTAGCCTCTCAAGAGAAACAAGACTTTACCTTTCACAGAAACACCCAGAAAATCTCCTGTCTGGTCTTGACGGCCAGAATTACGTCTCCTGTCTGGTCTTGAACTAGTCGTTGCATTGGTGGGATTACTAAGGTACACGGGCTGTGTGAGGGAAGCGTAAGTAACAGTATTAGGAGTCCATCAGGAAGAGGGAATAGATTCTGGGTCAGACAGACAGTCTCCACTTCAGTTGGCTTGGTAGTTTGCCAGTATATCTGTAGCATTTTCTTTCGGGATTCTCGGTAGTAAAGTTTTAGGGTGTTCTTTCCCTCTTCCCGAACCACCTGGAAATAATGCCTTCTCTAATGTGTGGTTTTGATTTAATGATTCTGAGTCAGTGTTGTTGTCCGGAAGAGAGAAAAGGATACATTATAGATGGTCTATAATTAAATTTTAATTTTAAAATTGCAGACGTCATTAAAATGGTACTTTTCTCAGCCATGTTCTCTTCTGTTGACTTACCCTCTCTGAATGCCTATAAAATGTGTTTATGGTGCTCATTTGGCAGTCAGTATGAATTGTCTTAGATTGTTAATTATCTTTTTATATATATCCCCCCAAGGAGCGTCTCTTACTGTGTGTCTGACACAATTCCAGCATATATTTATTGTTAGTGAAGTCTGCAGAAGGTGTGGTTAGGAGGTCTGTTTAAAGTTAACTCAGTGAATATTTATCATGCATAATAAATATTATGTGTATAACGGGGCGTGGGAACAATAAAGATGAAGAGTGTGTGCTTCCTGCCCTAAAGGAATTAAGCAGAATGTTAAGTGCATAAAGGAGGCACAAGAGAGAGATTGATTTGATAAGGAGAGTGGGGAATGGACAAGGGTCAGTCATGGAGGTGACCTTGGAGCTGACCCCTAAGAGGTGTTTTGTGAATCAGAGAGGAGGAGGGCATTTTAGATGGAAGAGGGGAACAATGCAACCATGGGTACGGAGGCAGGAGAGCTCAAAGTTATGTGCTCAGAGCAGAGGGAGGGAATCGTGGGAAATATACTTGGAAGGGTGAGTTGGGGCCATTTCTGAAGGCTTACTACATAATTTGAATTTGACTCTGGACAGTAGAAAGCCATGGAATATGTATTTGTTTTTAAAGCAAGGTGACTTGGAAATTACTTTCTACCAGAACGTAAGTAGCCTTAAGATTTGTAGTCTTTTGTTATAATAGAATGTTTTTGGACTACACTAATGGTTTCATTTTAACAAATGTTTATTGCATCCCTATGTGGTGTGTACCAGTTTCCGGAGACACAACAGTGACCAGGAAAGGCAGGGCTTCACCTGTCACACAACTACGTCAGAATCTGTGTGTGTGTGTGTGTGTGTGTGTGTGTGTGCGCGCGCGCGTGCGCGTGTGCATGTGTGGGGGCTGGGGGGAGTCAGGAGGTAAACATGAACATAAATAGGATTATTTTGGATATTGGTAGGAGCTATAAAGAAAAGTACGGCAGGACAGAGTGTTTTGGGTGGTAATTTTGGTCGGTTGGTCATGGCATGGAGCCATTGTTTCTCGTCTGAGCGACCGGATGAATGGTAACAGCCCAGTGTTTATTGAGCAGTTACAGTGTGCCAGGCACTGAGCAGTTGTCATGGGTTATGTTACTTACTTGTGGCCAACCTTGCAAGCGGGCCTTTTTCTGAGCACAGCAGCCTATTTCAGCCCAACGTGAAATAGGAATTTTGGAGGGTAGGAGAGTGTACTGAGATTGTCAGGAATATCGTGTTCCTATGAAATGCGTGGTGATGGATTTAAGCAGCCAGTATGGTTATGATTTTTTGTTTCCTCGCTAGCTACAACCAGCTGGTCAGGGCCAGGTGGAATTGCAGTTTTAACTCGGTGTACCAAAATAATTGAACTTGTGCAAAAGTGGGGGTAGGGGGTTGCTTTTTCCACTCTAGTCCGAGACAGAGGCAGTGATTTCCTGGATTTTATTGCCCCTTAATGCTCCCACAGTATGTCCTAAATGATTCCCTTCCTAGTGACAGGAGCAGACAGGACTCATAGAGGAAAGAATTTGAACGGAATAACCTGGATATCTTCAAGAAAAGCAAATACCAGGTCCTGACAACTTTTCATTGTGACTTTTTGGGGGTCCCTTTACCTGGTTTGGTTTTGGGGCAGTTATTTCAGGGCTAGAAGGGTGGAATTTATTTGAGTGTCATTTCAGGGACAGGTGGATGGAACCACGAATGTAGATTTTGGTTTGCTTTTTGTAGGCATAAGTTGTTATTGACCAATTACTTACTATGTAAAGTTCTCAGAAGATGTGGTTCTTAAGTTAGGGTGTACATCCAAGTGACTTGCATGGCTTTTTAAAAGAACGTATGGTTTAAGAAAAAACAAATAAAAGAATGTATGATTTTAACTCATTTCCAGAGATTGTGATTCAGTTAACTCCAGTTGGAGACCAGGGTATGTGAATTTTAAAAATGCTTCCCTGTTGATTGTAATGTGCGCTTCTGATTAGGAGGTACAGTTCTAGACTGGGGAACATGAGCTTGTTAATCTTTATAAGTCTTGGACCCCCCACGAATGGACCTGTGTAGGCAACTTGTTTTGCTCCTTGTTTTATACGAGAATCCAGAAGAACTTTGTCGTGTTGGGCCATGTATCTGTACGGGAAGACTGGACAGGGCTGTCTGGACCATGTTTCTCCGTCTAGAGTTGTAGGTCAGAGAATCTTTTTGTTGGCCTGTTTACAACTAAGTGGATTTCTTTCTTTTTTTTCTTTTCTCTTCTTTAAAATTTTTTATTTTTGAGAGAGAAAGAGCATGAGCGTGTGCGTGTGTACAGGGGAGGGGCAGAGAGAAGGGGACAGAGGATCTGAAGCAGGCTCTGTGCTGACAGCAGAAAGCCTGATGCGGGGCTCGAACTCATTATCCATGAGATCACAACTTGAGCCAAAGTTGGACACTTGACTGGCTGAGCCACCCAGGCGCCCCAAAACTTAGTGGATTTCTAATAGTTAGGAGAACATAGATTACTAACAAGAAACTCAACTAGTTTTGTCCTAAAATTTAGGCTCAGGGACTAACTTTTAGTATTTCTTTAGGAATCCTGGATTGAGAAATTAGTACACTGTCTTCAGTGCTGTTAAGTTCAGGCACTCAGTGTGATTTCAAGGAGAATAAAATGTCAAGTAAATCAAGAATTTCTGTAGGAAATAAAAATCCTTGTAATATTTTTAGTTGCAAAATATGAAGAAGTATTATTGAATACCCATCAAACCATACCATCATATCTGATGTGATCAGAGAAGGCATTAATTTCTATTCATTAATTTCCTGTTACAGAAGAAAGAAAGTTTGTGGATTGTTCATTAGTTACTTAAAACAGTGTAGTAAAGCATTTTGAAATAGCACAAACTTATAGCACAAATATTTTCATCACAGAATCTTCCTACTTGGTTCTTAAATACATTTGCTATTTTAATGCTGAGAGCAGTAAATAAGACAAAATTTGTATAGGCTCTCAGTAGATCACTGTCGTAAAGTGTTTTCACAATGACTTATGAAGCCTCTCATTTTTATGGTGGGTTACTTTTTGCTCATTTATATTTCTCTCGTTTAGGTGCATACAGAAAGCCTATATAAAAACTTTCTATATCATTTAATATCAACAGAGTCAGAGATGCTTGCCTGCAGAAATATTTATGAGACTAACTTACATGCATCTATCGAGGACATTGCTGTTGCTTCAGTGTGCAGATCGTGTTGCTTAGAGCACCCAAACGCTGCCACTAAAGTAGAACAATGGAAATTTTTCTTTAATTTTCAGGGAAGATTAAGACATTGGGTAGGATTTTCTCAATTTAAAGTTTTTCCTCTCATAATTTTAATTAGACACTTATTTATAAACTTATTTTATAAATAGATATAGATATCTAGATATTTAGAAAATAGATACTTCTTTTTAAAACTTGCAGTAAAATAATACATAACAAGTTACCTTTTTAATCATTTTTAGGTGTGCAGTTTAGGGTCCTCAAGTGCCTTTACTTCATTATGCAGCCGCCTCTACCATCCATTCACGGGCTTTTCTCATCCTCCCAAGCGGCACCTGTTCTCATTAAAAATAACTGCCCATGGGCGCCTGGGTGGCTCAGTCGGTTGGGCGTTCGACTTTGGCTCAGGTCATGATGTCGCGGTCCGTGAGTTCGAGCCC
This sequence comes from Lynx canadensis, assembly GCF_007474595.2. Lineage (NCBI taxonomy): Eukaryota > Metazoa > Chordata > Mammalia > Carnivora > Felidae > Lynx > Lynx canadensis. The sequence continues at coordinate 3,056,618 of NC_044319.2, read as the reverse complement.
TGCGTCGGGCTCTGTGCTGAGCCTGGAGCCTGTTTCAGATTCTGTGTCTCCCTCTCTCTCTGACCCTCCCCCATTCATGCTCTGTCTCTCTCTCTCTGTCTCAAAGATGAATAAACGTTAAAAAAAAAATTTAAAAATAACTGCCCATTACTCCCCCCACCACGGCACCTGGCAGCCTCCATCCTGCTCTCTGTGAATTTCACTATTCTAAATCCCTCTTAGGATGGAATCATACTATGTGTCCTTTTTAAACTGTCTTATTTCCCTGGCTCTACACTTGAATAAGGGAAGAACCACTTGCAAAAAGTGAGGTGGAGCTGTGCCTTTCTGCCGTTTGCATTTTACCTGCTCCTAAGCAAGCAGTATTCCAATTTACATACTTTTTTTTTTTTTTTACCATTTATCATCTGTTTTTACAATATAACTATAATAGATTAAGCAAAATCTTTGATAACTGCAGGCAGTAGCAGAGAACCCATTTTGTGCTTGAGGAATTCTATTGCCTTTTCTACTCAGCTCCCATTAAAATTTTCATATCACATGTGTAGTACGATACATGCAAACACTGGAAGTGATTTTGCTATTTTCTATATGGATACTTTAGGGTGTTATGTAAACAACTGTTTAATTTTAGTTTAATCTCGTAAGTTCTGCATAGGAGCCATAAAAATAATAATTTTCAGGAAATCACTGCTCTCACCCTAAGAATATTGCATTTCCTAGGTAATATTGATTCATTCACTTTTTCTTTTCCTTTTATTTTTTTATTATTTTTAAAAGTTGTATTTATTTTTTGAGAGAGAGAGAGCATGTGCGCGCACGTGAGCAGGAGGGACAGAGAGAGGAGACAGAGAATTCCAAGCAGGGACCGCGCTGGCAGTGCAGAGCCCGACACGGGGCTCGAACTCACGATCCGTGAGATCACGACCTGAGCCAAAATCAGGAGTCAGACGCTTAACTAACCGAGCCACCCAGGTGGCCCTTCTTTTCCTTTTAATCATTAGAACTCTTTTTCTGACTCACTACCCAGGTGTTATCCAGAACCAGGTGGGTTCTCACTCTCCTTTTTATATTAAGGGGCGTGCCTCACTCAGGATGATTTATGAGTTCATGGCAGGGCCAGAGCAGAAGTTCAGGCCTCCTGAGCCTTCTCTCTGCCTCGGGCTTTGTTCTTACCCTCTCAGTTGTGAGTTGGAGAATTTGCGAAAGCTCCAACTCTGGGTGGGGGCGGAGGTGCTCAGAGACAAAATTGCTCCCTGGTGCTCAGGGCCAGGCCTCCGGGTCCCACTACTCAGCGCAGGCCCGGAGTACTTGCCACCCGAGACTCGCCGGCTGGGGGTGGGCAAGCCTGTGAGCTCCGGGCTGCTTCTGAGGGCTCACGTCCCCTGGGCCTTACCACCCAAGACAGGAACTCTTACCCAGGACCACAAGGCTGGGGCCAGGCTCGTGGCCCTGGGCTGGCTGGCTGCCTGTGTCCCACAGTTTGGAGAGTAGGCTGGAGATATCTTTGAGAGCGATGTCCTGAGAAGTCTTGGAAGTCCCTAGGCACTGGGGTGGGAAGTAGGGACGGGAGGGGAAGCTGAGGGCCCAGGGCTCCGAACCTTCCTGCCCGCAGCTGGTTCTGAGTACAGCCACAGCAGCCAGTCAGGAAAAAGAGTTCTAAGGACTTTTAAAAAATGAAAAAAAAAAAAAAATTTTTTTTTTTTTTAAACTGTAGCATTAGAGGGGTTTTGCCAGGACACAACACTGACTTTCCCGGTTTGGTTTGGTTTAGATTCTCCTGTGCCGGCATTCTCCATGCGCACTCGTGCTTCAGTGTCAGAGGGCGTGGAGGCCTGAGTTTGGGAGAGTACAGGGAGTGGGGAGGCGGCAGGCCCGGTGCTGAACCTGGGCCGTGGGACGGGCCCTGCGCAGCTGCTCGTGGACCCCGGTCCCTGGACCGGCAAGTCTGCCCCCGGGGACCTCAGAGGCGGGTCTGCCCCGAGAGGCGGCTCTGACACCCTGGATCCCTGTGCCGGGATCCCCGGCTGGCAGGCTCACCCTAGCGGGAGGAGAAGAGGCAGAGGGCTGAGAAGATGGTCTCCCTTTCCGGCCAGAACAGTCCTTCTCGTGTACTGTGGATGAGCGCTGTTAGAAAACAGATTCTTGAGGCTGGGGTCCGTTTTTAAGGTATCATCTCTCACTTGCAGCCAAGAATTAAAATCAGATTAAAATTTCTTACTAAGATAAAAATGATCAATTTCACCTTTTTTTCAAAATTGTCTACTAAAGCTCAGGATTATGGTAATCTAGTGCAGTCATCTTCGCACTGAGGAGTCCGTACCCACGTGCTGAGAATTTCCCAAGGGGTACGTGGGTACGCTCAGTTTTATGGGAATCCAGTTCCAAATCCTCAACCTCCCTAACTACTCTAAAATCTGTCTGTTTGAAAACACTGTACAGTCTGTTGATTTTCTTTTCCACTCCCATTTCACAATTGCCCATCTCCTGCTTTATAAACTAAAGGTACACTCCTTACCCGTCTCGAATCCTGCCATATGGTGCGTTGCTTTGGCTTGTGAAGATGTCCTGGGTGCAAAACAAAAGGGTCTGAGAATGCATGGTTCCTGAGGAAGGGGGAAACAGCAAGAACTTCTAGAAAAAGCACTGAAGCAGGTGTTTTCTTTCAGTGGTTTATAAACTTGTGGCGGAGTTCTGTCATCCATCATCTTTCTCAGTGCTCTGAAATAAAGTGGTTCCTAGTGGGCTATGTCATACATAACACATTCACTTGAGTAAAAATTAGAGTCCTACTTTTTCTAACAGAAAATAAGTCTTATTTTTGCTGATTGGTTTCACAGTGAGGACTGGCTTTGTCAATTGGATTATATGGTGGACATTTCTCTTAAATTTTTCATAAGTTCAGGTTTTGTTGGGATACTCCTTAAAGCACACATGCAATATGAAATACATTGGAAATTAAATCATTTACAACCATTAAATCTGTAATTAAATATTTGAGGGGTGCCTGGGTGGCTCAGTCGGTTAAGCATCCAACTCTTGATTTTGGCTCACGTCACGATCTCTTTTTTGGTGGGATCAAGCCCCATGCCGGGGTGGATCCTGCTTGGGATTTTCTCTACCTCTCTCTTTGCCTGTCCCCCCCTTAAAATAAATAAACATTTGAAAAAATACTTGAGCTATGATTTAAAACTGTTCAGGGGAGGGCACCTGGGTGGCTCAATCGGTTAAGTGGCTGACTTCAGCTCAGGTCATGATTTCACAGTTTGTGAGTTCGAGTCCCACGTCAGGCCCTGTGCTGACAGCTCAGAGCTTGGAGCCTGCTTTGGATTCTGTGTCTCCATTTCTTTCTGCCCCTCCTCAGCTTGCACTCTGTCCCTCTCACAAATAAATAAATGTTAAAAAAGATTTTTTAAAAAATAAACCTGTTCAGGGGAATACGTTATTTTTCAAAACCTTTGTAGAGACAGTACGTTAACAGAAATATGTCATGACTGTTGCTAGAACATTGTGAAAAATGCTGGGTCTTAGAGTCAATCTGAGCGGCCCTGCTTTGAATCTTCTCCCAGGGAATATTGGCTTTAGAAGTTGACTTAAAAGCCATTTAAGGTTTTTAAATGGTTGGGGTGCCTGGATGGCTCCTGGGGCCTGGATGGCCTCATTTGGTTGAGCGTCTGACTCTTGATTTCAGCTCAGGTCATGATCTTGTGGTTTGAGCCTCACATCGGGCTCTGCGCTGACAGTGTGGAGCCTGCTTGGGATTCTCTCTCTCCCCCTCTGTCTGCCCCTTTCTCTCTCTCTTAAAATAAATAAGCTTAAAAAAAATTTTGGGGGGCTTTATCTAGTGTATCTTCTCCTACTTTTCTAAAAAGTTTAAAGTTTTTAAAAAATATAAATTGTTATTTTAATATAAATATACTGTAAATTTAAAATTTTATTTGATATAATTGTACTGGACTTTTATCATATTTTGCATTCATTGAGATAATCATGATTGAAAAAAAAATTTTTTAACTTTTTTTTTATTCTGAGAGACAGGGAAAGACAGAGCATGAACAGGGGAGGGGGAGAGAGAGAGGGAGACACAGAATCTGAAGCAGCTCTGAGCTGTCAGCACAGAGCCTGATGTGGGGCTCAAACCCTTAAACAGTGAGATCATGTCCTCAGCCTAAGTTGGACACTTAACTGACTGAGCCACCCAGGCATCCCATAATTTTTTATCTTTATTTCAGTAAAGTCATGATTAACATTGAGGTTTGGATATTGAGTCAACCTTTACATTCCTGGATTAAACCCATTTTAGTTGTGATGTATAACATGTATTTCTCAATTCGATTTACTAGTGCTTTGATTACAATTTTTTGCATTGTGTACACAAGAGAGATTAGCCTGTAGTTTTCTTATAACGTGTTGCAAGGTTTTGGTATCAAGATTATGCTGGCCTCATAAAACAAGTTGGAAAGTATTTGCTCATGTAACGACAGTGTCATTCCTACTTTAGGTATTTGAAAGCTTGGAAGAATTCAGTGACAGATCTAGTTCATCTTGGAGTTTTCTTTCTGGAAAGATTTTTAAGTAGGGATTCAGTTTCTTTTTAAATATAAAATTATTCAAATTTTGTATTCTTGTGACAAGTTGAATTTTCCTAGGAATTTTCCCATTTTAATTTTTATAATGTTTATTTATTTTTGAGAGAGAGACAGAGTGCAAGCAGGGGAGGGGCAGAGAGAGAGGGAGACACAGAATCTGAAACGGGCTCCAGGCTCTGAACTGTCAGCACAGAGCCTAATGCCAGGCTCAAACTTGGGAATGAGGAGATCATGACCTGAGCTGAAGTCAGACCCTTAACTGACTGGGCCACCCAAGCACCCCAGGAATTTGCCTGTTTAATCTTAGTTTTAAAATTTCTTGGATAGGGACGCCTGGGTGGCTCAGTCAATTAAGAATCTGACTTCGGCTCAGGTCGTGATCTCATGGTCCGTGAACTTGAGCCCTGCTGCATCAGGCTCTGTGCTGACAGCTCGGAGCCTGGACCCTGCTTTGGATTCTGTGTTTTCCTCTCTCTCTCTGTCCCCCGCCTCTCCATCTATCAAAAATAAATAAACATTAAGAATTTTTTTTTAAGTTTCTTGGATAAATTTACTCAAAATAATAATATTCGGTTTAGTCTCTTAAAATTAGTAATTGTGTACATTTTTTTCATTTCTAATATTACTTATTTACATCTTCTCTTTTCTTGATGGCTTTTAGAGATGTGTCAATCTTGTTAAAGAACCCATGTTTTGTAATGTTGATTTTATCTATTTTCTATTTTATTATTATCTACTCTGAATCTGTAGTATATTCTTTCATTTACTTTTATCCCTTTTTCCATCTTTTAAAGTTATATGATTAATTCATTAATTCTTATCGTCTTTTCTAATATACATTTTAAGACTAATCTTTAGGTTTCTACTTACTACTATGATTACATCCTACATGTTTTGATATGTTGTTTTTTCGTTATTGTTCCTTTTTAAATGTTTTCTAATTTTCTGTTTTTTTTTCTTCTTTATATTATGAGTTGTTTAGAGGTATGTTTTAATTTCCAAATGCTTTTTTTAAAAGTCATTATTTAAAAAAATTCTAACTTATTCGTATCATGGCCCAGTATTTAACATATATGTGTGTGTGTGCGCATATATACATATATATATATATACATATATATGTATATACACACACACACACATATATATATATATATAAATAAAAGTTTCACATGTTTTAAAAATAATGTTTCTCCTGCCGTTGTGTTGTGTCTGTGTCCAGTAGACCTGGCTTGTTATTTAGATTGTTTAGATTTTGGTCTGCTTCACCTATCTGTTACAGGGAATGTTTTAAGAGTTACCTATCTTGATGGGATATTTGCCAATTTTTTCATGTAACTATCAGTTTTTGCCCATTATATACTTTGAGACTAGACTAATTAAGTACATAAAGTGTAGAATTACTATGTTTTCCTGATGAATTGCATCTTTTGTGTAATGACAATCATTATTTCTAGTGAGGATTTTTGCCATAACTGGATTTTTCTCCCTCAGTGTGAAATATTTCTGTATTTTATCTGTAGTGTGTAGACCATTTACATTTATTGTAAATACAGATTTGTTTGGATTTACTTCTGTATTTTTCTTTCCTTTTTTTTTAACTTTTAAAATATTTATTTTTCCATATGTCCTCAGTATCTTAGGGATTAATTCAGTATATTTTCCTGTATCAGTTTTCCACTGTCCTTGTTTGGATGACATACACTCCATCTCTCTTCGTTCAGTGGTTACCCAATTGAAACTTAAACATATAAGTTATCAAAGTGTAAAGTTAATCACTGTCTTCTCTGCTTCTGTCAAGGATCCTCTCCTGTGACTCCTAGTCTATATTTGTTATAATGAGAGACACTCTGATTAGGGTAGCTTGGATCAAGTGTCTCCTGGATCATAACTATTGTATAGGGGAGAGGAAGAATTTTAACAGAGATATGGTCACTGGGTTTCTCTCTCTTACCTCCTTTACACCTCCTTCCCCTTTCCTGTACCGTATATTACTGACTTTTATCAGCCAATTTTGGGAGATATCTACCACAGAATTGCAGCAAACCCAAATGTATGTAATTTCATATACTTTCAGTAAGACTTCTCACAAATTCAGAGTGGGAGAAGTCTCTTCCCCTCCCCCTTCTCCTTATTCTTCCTTCCTTTCTTCCTTTCCCTTCTCCTCTTCCCCACCTACCCCTTCTGTTTTGTATATGTGAATATTTGAAACCTATCCAGATCAAGTCCCACACCTCGACTGGTCCTCTCTCCATGGCTATGCCCTTTGAAAAGCCTTGGGTCATTTATGTCTCTTTTCTTGTACTTTTCCATTAGAAAATTGGAATTGGTTGAGAATTCCTAGGAAACTGAATGGGTCACCAGTGTTCCTCAGTTAGAATGAACTATGCATGCTCTAACAGTTAATGGAGGTTCAGGACCACGGACAGATGTATATAAGCCACCTGTCTGTCTCATCTTTCACCCAAGCATTTTAGCAGGCCAAGACATTCTTTGGAAGTCACCACTGCTCATCATTCTTTTCATTTCAAGGTGAATTCTTCTCCATTTTTATCAATCATCTTATAGGCAGGCCTTACCTTTTTGAAGTTTTCATCTCATCTGCTTATAAAATACTTATCTTACCATCATCTTTGAGTTAATAAATAATTTAGTGTCCATGAAGAAACTGAGCACTAGACAGGTTAAGAAATTTATCTACCATTAACACAGCTATTCAATTATAGTAAGGTTTGCAACTCAGATTTTTCTGAATGTGAAGACAGAGCTCTAAGTTACTTGATATACTTGATTTAAAGCTTGTTGAATGTGTGTTTTAAATTGATTTATATTTATTTTAAAAATTACCCATTTGCCCCATTTTCTATTGTAATTCTCTCTCCTTTTTCTTACTGCATTGCAGGAGTTCTTTGAGTTTTAGGGATGGAAACCCTTTAACAATCAGTTGACAGATATCTTCCCTATTTGTCATTTATTTTTCTTTTAAACTGATTGAGAGTATTTGTAGAGTTGTATGATTAAGGAAGACATTATGTTATTGAATTTATGGGACTCTAAGTCTCAACCTTATAGTATATTTGCTGCTGAAGTGAGCATAGTTTCAGCCTCATAGAACTGATCAAATCAGGTATACTAATATATTCACTAATCTCACTAACTTATAAGAGGCACAGTGGCTGAACTCAAATGCGAGTTTAGCAATTTACAATAAAAAGTATATCTGTCAAACACTGGAGTCATTTGTGTCAGCCCCACCTGTGCTCCCCCCCCCTCCCCGGGAGAAAAATTTTATCAGAAGTTTGCTTAAAGAATGGGAATGGAATAAGGATTGTTATTCTGGTGGATTTAAGTTCTGATAGTCTGTGATAGGAGTGACACATCAAGCGACTAATATTTTGGTCATTTTTCAGCACCCTGTCTACTGTGTATGTGAGACTACTACCCAGGTTTCTCACTGATATCCTCTCTTGATCAGCGTCTTCCTCCTGGAAACGTTCTTTCTTTAGTTATGGGATTATTTTAGCATCAGAACTTGCTCTTAATTAGGAGCAAATATTAAAAAATTTTACATGTTGTGTATGAATACATGTTTATTTAAACTATTCAAATAATAGAAGTATAATTAAAATGTATTGAGTCTTTGTATATGCCGATATCATGCTAGATATTTGATTTTCTTATTGAATTATAAAACCTGTTGAGGGACTCAGATACTTGTACACAGTGTTCCTAGCAGTATTATTTACAAAAATTAAAAAGAGGAAACAACCAAAATGTTCATTAACTGATGAATGGGTGAAAAGAATATTTTATATGTGTATATTTATAAATTACATATATTACAAGTAATATATATGTATATATGTTACAATGTACATTATATATTAATGGAATATGATTCAGCTATAAAAAGGAATGAAGTCCCAATACATGTAGGGTGGATGATCTTTGAAAACATTATGTTATGTGAAATAAGCCAGAAGTAAGCCACATATTGTATTCCACTTGTATGAGGCAACTAAAACAGGCAGATTCATAGAGAAAGAAAGTAGGTTATGGGTTTCCAGGGGCTGGGGAAAAAGAGGAATGGGGAGTTACTGCTTAATAGTTGCAGAGTTTCTGTTTGGGGTAATGAACAAGTTTTAGAAGTAGATAGCAGTAATGGTTGCACCACACTGTGTGTAATTACTGTCACCAGTGTGTGCTCAGAAGTGGTTAAAATGGCATATTTTGTTACATATGTTTACCACAAAATAGAAGTGAAAAAACAAACAACCCAGTCACTTAGGTTCTTATATCTCCATTTTGCCGATGAGGTTTAGAAATGCTAAGTCATAATAAATTTCATGTATTGGAAAAAAAAAAAAAAACAAAAAAAACTAAATTTCATATGGAAAAAAAAAACACGCAAAAAAACAAAAAAACAAAAAAAAAGAAATGCTAAGTCATTAGTATGAGACCATATAGCTAATAAGTGACCAACCCTGGCCTTGATCAAGCCCAGGTCTGCCTGACCTCAGATTCCATATTTTTAATCAAATGGTTCTCTCCTTTGGTAATAAAAGTGAAAAGCCCTTTTTTCCTATTTCCATTCTCTTTATTAAAATTTTTTTTAATGTTTATTTTTGAGAGAGAGAGAGAGAGGGAAGGAGAGAAAATGAACACAGATGAGCGGGGGAGGGGCAGAGAGAGGGAGACACAGAATCCAAAGCAGGCTCCAGGCTCTGAACTATCAGCACAGAGCCCGATGCGGGGCTCGAACTCACCAACCGCTAGATCATGACCGGAGCTGAAGTCAGGTCTCTTAACCAGCTGAGCTACCATTCTCTTTAATAGAAGTTCTCTCTATTAATTGTTTGACCTGTACCCTTTTAGGCCTTTTTCCTATGAGTCCTCTTAAAAATATGTGTACATTTACAGATGTGTACAACATTTCCTTTTTTGTTTAATTAACGTACTTGCGATAATTTTCTACATATTCTGTAACTGCTTTTTTCACTGAATAGTATGCCCTAGAAATGTTTCCCTGTTAATTCACATAGGTCTACTTCATTCTCTTTACTGACTGCGTGGTCTTTATTACATAATTTATGGAATAATTTGATACCATTTTCCTGCTTCTTAGATAGTTTCTGGATTTTTGTTCTTACATACCAAAACACTGTTACAGTACTTGTTCGTGTCTCTTTGTGTGTTACTCAGGAGTAGATACCCAGAAGTGGGGCAAATGGAATGCACATTTAAAATACTATAAGTTATTGCAGTATTTCCTTCTATAGAAGTGGATACCAGTTTAAACTCCCAATAATGGTGTATGAACATCCCTGTTTTCCAAGCACAGGTTATTATCAGTCTTTTTTTTCCTCCTATCCCATGGTCAATAATCGATACTGTTAATCAATAACATTAAAAGTAACAATAATTCAATATTGTTACTTGAATATATAAACCTTGAATTTACCTTAGGGATATTTTCCATATGGTGTTCTTTTTTTTTTTTTTTTTAAATTACCCATTCATATACCCTGCTCATTTTTCTAATACTAGTCTTTTTCTTACTGGTGTGTAAAAACTACATATTAATTCTTGTTAAATATTTGTTGCAAATATGTTTTTTCGGTTTTTTAAAATTAACTTCGTTCATGTTAACTTTAACCTTACATAAGGCTTCGGTTTTTATGTAAGCAAATTTAGCACTTTTTTCTTTTACAGCTTCTGGCCATATGGCTCTGTTTTGCTGAGAAAGTCTTAGACACGTCAAGATTATAGGAATATGCTCCAGTATTTCTTCCTATCAGTACTACAGTTTTTACAAACACTTATTTCTTTAATTATAGTATTATTTTTTGAGTTGTATGCAGCATGGATTGATTTTTTTTCCCCCCCAAGAGTCTGTCTTTCCCCCACTGACTTGAAATTCCTCTTTGCTTTTACGCTAAATTTTCAGATAATTGTGGACCTGTTTCTGAGCTTATTTTTGTTTTGTATGTCCAGGGTTCAGCAATCTATGACACATTGGACAAATCTGTCTCAAATTTCTGGACAAATTTCTTGGAACATAGACCTGCCCATTTGTTTATATATTGTTATTGTTTGCTTGCATAATGCAAGGGCAGAGTTTTGACAGAGCCTAAAATATTTTTGTAGCCTCTACAGAAAGTTTGCCAACCTCTATGTTAATCTGTCTCTTTACCACACTCTTTTCTTTACTACAACTGTATATAATGTTTTGATATCTGATTGGAATAAACCCACACGTATCTACTGTCTGTGATTTAGAAAATTTTCTTGGTTATTTTGCATTTTGCCTTGCAGCTAAACTTTAGAAACAGCTGTTAACCTCAGTCATATATCATATTGGGATTTATTTTAATGCATACTTCAAAAAATAAAACTTTTCAAAGAGATTAGGTACATTTTGCCTATTATTTTGCAGTTTTAAAATATTTGATTCAATACTCAGTACTAGCCATAGTCCCTGGCCACATGGGGGATGCTTAATAAATGCTTTTTGTATGAATGGTCCAGAATTCTTTGTACTGTATCTTTTGCTTTAGACTGCCTTATTAGCTAGGTGTAGATAATCATTAACAGATATCTGTCACCCCTTAGCTGACAGCATCTGTGTGAATTGCACACATGATGGATGATACAAACCAGGCTGTGTGTTTCTAAAGTGATCAAGGGCCAGGAAACATTCCTAAAACATTAAAATATCATTATAGTATTCCTTTTTTCTCCATAAGCCTTATAGATATTTGATCTAAGTTAATTTAATGTATCTATTTTTGAGAGAGTGGGTGAGTGGGGGAGGGCAGAGGGAGAGAGAAAGAATCTTCAGCTCAACCTGGAGCCTGATGTGGGATCTTGACCTGAGCCGAAATCAAGAGTCAGATGCTCAACCGACTCAGCCCCCCAGGCGCCCATATTTGATCTAGGTTTTAAGAGACCACCGGATTCCCAAATTAATTTCATTTTGTAGAATTATATATTCCGTGAATCTCTATGAGTAACTGATTGGAACTGAGTTGGAGATGAGTTGGGATATCATTCATGAATTTAATTACGTCATTCAACACTAAATGTGAATTCTTGGCTGAAGGAGCTATACAGACAAAATCTATTGTTCTAAAAATGAATAAGTTAAGTATTAGTAAGAGCAAACTCTCTGATACATTATCTTAACTAACTTTTCTTTCCTAAATTTGCAATGGCCATTTTAAGTTTTACTTCTCTCTTTTTTGAAAAAAATGTTTTAATGTTTATTATTTATTTTTGAGAGAGAAAGAGAGACCCAGCTTGAGTAGGGGAAGGGCAGAGAGAGAGGGAGACACAGAATCCGAAGCAGGCTCCAGGCTCTGAGTTGTCAGCATAGAGCCCAACATGAGGCTCAAACCCATGAACTGTGGGATCATGACCTGAGCCGAAGTCAGATGCTTAACTGCCTGAGCCATGCAGGTGCCCCTAAGTTTTACTTCTATTATTCCTTCCTTGACAACTCCCAAGTCAACATTTTCCTGCTCTTTCTGATCTACTAAAAATGTGCTAGATATTCTGGTTTGAATCCCAATTCCTTCATTTATTTGGCTATTTGAGGACCAGCAAAATTATCAAAAATTAGTTGAAAAATATTTTTAAAAAAGACTAAGTAAAATAAATTCTCTTGCTTCTGTTTTCTTGTTTCTAAAATGAACTAATGATGGTACCTAACCTCATAAGTTGTTGTGAGACAAGTTGGTATGTGCAAAGCCCTTAAACAGAACTTGTTACTTAGTAAGCTTTAGTAAGGAGTTCTCACTTATTCTTTTGTGCTGATTAAAAAGTTATTATTTTGTGGTTTCCAAATATTATTTCCCAAATTTTAGCCTGGTGTCTAAGATCCCTTAAGACTGGGGATAGAGTAAGGATTATGCCTATGTTTTTTGTTTTGTTTGTTGTTGTTGTTGTTTTAATTTAAATTCTCCATAGAGGAGAAAAGGAGGAATATAAAATGCTGAGCTTGTTAGATTGAATGAATCTGAACATGATGAATACTATTCAGATGACCTAATTTAGGAGAAGCCAGAAAAGTGCTCCAGACATGTATAGTTTCAGTTAATAAATGCAGAGATAAAATTGTTGACGAGGGCTGAACTTGACAAAATTTCCCCAGAGTATCAGCTGTCACAGGATAGAATTATATTTTGAATTTGTGTTTAATAATCTGTAACATTTAAGGTGTGCTTATTATTACCTGTAATTACACAGTGGCTTATAAGTCAAGGATATTTGCTGTTAAGCGAGAAGTCACAAGGCAGGTGGTCACAGAGATGGTTCTCTGGCTCAGCAGTGTCCGGGATGAGCTGGTCTTTCCCCACATGGTTGCAAGACAGCTCCTGGAAAAGCGCATCACCACTGTAACACCCTTCGTAGAAAGAAAGGGAGTGTTTGGGAAAGGGCTTTCTGTTTATTCTTTTTACTCAGAAGCTCTTAGGCCCTTCACCTTGGTTGCCAGCGGTTTCACACAGAAGCCTGACCAGACAAGGGGAAGAGGGGAAAGGGGTGGTGACGGTTGGCTATATCAAGTATAATTTCAGCATCTGGGGCAAACATAAGACCACCACCCCAAAATCTGGAGTCTTTTAGTGAGGAGGAAGGGAAGAGTAGTTGTCTGGAAGGTAACTAGGCTGTTGACCACGATGCCATGATATTAATTTATTTTACAGTGGTTTATAGAGGAACGGGTTTTAAAGTAGTGAACAGATCTGTTCCTTTGAATTCATGAGACTTTTTTCCTCCTTATCTTTTTCCTTTTAAGGTATGCTGTTGTTGGGATGTCACTTAGGCATTTTCTTATCCTCCGAATGCTTGTCATAAGTCTTAGAACTTAAAGGACCTCCTTTGGATTATCAGAGTTTTAAAATCTATGTTTTGAGATCCTTGGAAGAAAGTAATTCAGCTTAAAAATGTTTTATTCTTACAGGTCTGCGTTAGTAGTTCTAGTTCAGGGAAAAGGAGAATCTGGGGTCCGGTGACGTAATACACTTCAGATCAAAGATCAAGTAGATAGTAAGTGGCACTAAAGATTCTTTTAATAATATCAGCTAATACTTTTGAATCCTTACACATTCCTGGTACGTATTACAGATCTTCCTCGCCTTATGATGGTGTTACTTCCCATTAAACCCGTCATTACTTGGAAATATCTAACGTCTAACCTACTGAACATCCTAGCTTAGCCTAGCCCACCTGAAACTTGCTCAGAACACTTACCCTCGCCTACAGGTGGGCCAAATCATCTAACACTAAGCCTATAAAAGTGCTGAATATCTCCTGTAATTTAGCGAACACCGTGCTGAAAGTGATAAATGGAATGGTCATCAGTGTCCTGGCTGTTCACCGTCGCGATCGTGGGGCTGACTAGGAGCCATGCCTCCTGCCCAGCATCTTGAGACGGGACCGTCTGTGTCTCACTGGCCCGGGAAAGGATCCAAATTCAAAATTCCAAGTATGGTTTCTACTGAACGCATATTGCTTTCACACCATTGTAAAGTTGAAAATTGTTGAGGTAGGCCATCTTAAGTTGGACATCCTTCGTGCTTAGCACCGGTTCCTTAGCACCGAGGATTATGAGGTATCAGTGCCTGTACAGGTGCTTCAACTCCCCTTTCACAGTCTCACAGGTAGTCAGGGTCCATCAGACTAACTCCTCAGGGCTTTGATGCCCAAGGCCTACGCTTTTAACCATTAACAATTAAGCATTCTCTTGTATAAATGAAATTCTTCCTTTAACCTTTCTGTGTAAGAAAGTGATTTAATGAGAATCACTAAAAATCTATAGAATAAAGTAGCTGCTTTGCTACTCTCAGTCACTCGTTATTATTAAAGTCACATTTATTTATTGTAGGGATGGGAAAGTGTTAGTGTTTAGGTGAGATGTTTTTAAGTCTGTGCAGCATAACTCTGTCATTTGAACACCATTTCCTAAGTTCCTTATTGTTGTTCTGCTGTGTTGTGGGAAATAGAATTCACTGATGCTGGGAACATGTTAGGTGACATTCTCAGGATATCCTGTGGCTTAAAAGGCTTTTTTTTTTTTTTTTTTTTTTTTTTTTTTTTAACTAGGTAATACTTTCTGTGATGAGATATAATTTGGCTTAAATTTATACTTGATAGTAAGTTTTGAAATGTGTGTGCACACTCAGTACCCTTTAGGACATGTTTCTTAGTCTAAGTTTATGACGTATCTAGTAGTCTTTTGTAGGACATTTAAAATTTGAGGTATGTGTGTTTTCCCTTGGGAGGAGTTCTTAGTCGGCTACCTTATGCCTGAGGAGGTCCTCCCAACCCACCATTCCCTCCCCCGTTTTGGAGTTACTGGTTTAGATGATTGGTTTTTCTTTTTACATAAAGCGTGAGGGGTGCACGGGTGGCTCATTCGGTTGAGCATCCAACTCTTGATCTCAGCTCGGGTCTTGATCTCAGGGTCAGGGATTCAGGCCCGTGTTGGACTCCACCCTGGCGTGTAGTGTAATAGAGAAACACACTAAAATTAGACACAGAGAGTGAGTTGGTGACTTAAATTATCTGATGTGCTCACGTTATGAATTACCATTAAATTTCAGTGACTGTACTTTTTTTTTCTTTTTTTTTTAATGGTTATTTTTGAGAGAGAGAGAGAGAAAGAGAGAGAGAGCAAGCAGGGGAGGGGCAGAGAGAGAGAGGGAGACAACAGAATCTGAAGCAGGCTCCAGGCTCCGAGCTGTCAGCACAGAGCCCGATGCGGGGCTCGAACCCATGAGATTGTAACCTGACCCGAAGTCGGATGCTTAACTGACTGAGCCACCCCTCAGTGACCATACTTTAAATTTCTCGAGGTTTTCTTTGGTTCATTTTCACACTTTGTTTTCATTATTTGTATGAAATTTATATTATTTCACTATTTATATATCTCTCTTTAATCATTGTTACCCACTTTATGGTGTTTTCAGATTGTACTCTTGAGTTCTTGGGTACTAAGCTGTTTGTTTTGATTGCCAGCTTTCCATTGTGGTAGATACTTCCTCATCGGGTTTAAAGTTGTAGATTGTGGGCTTGCTTTTGATTGGGGTAGTTTTTTTTTTTTTTAATTTTTTAACATTTATTTATTTTTGAGACAGAGAGAGACAGAGCATGAACGGGGGAGGGGCAGAGAGAGAGGGAGACACAGAATCGGAAGCAGGCTCCAGGCTCTGAGCCATCAGCCCAGAGCCTGACACGGGGCTCGAACTCACGGACCGCGAGATCGTGACCTGAGCTGAAGTCGGACGCTGAACCGACTGAGCCACCCAGGCGCCCCTGGGGTAGATTTTTAAAGGTTGAGCTCTCTTCCCCTGAGTGCTTCTCCTCTGTAGGGTAGGGACTAGATTTAATATTAATTTCTTGGCTTCAGACTCCTAACTCATACCTGCTCTCCCTTTGTACCCCCAGTCCCTCCCTGAGTTGCCTTACCTGGTCCAAGAGTCAGAATTTTTGTTATTTTCTTACATGGAGAAAGGCCCTGGGCTCCTTAATCAGGGGTTTCGACCCTGGTCCTCTGCCTCTCCGAGGTCACCAGCAATAACTCATGTTTCCTGGTCTGTCTATTAGGGCCTGTGTCCAGGACTAGTAATCCCTTAAGCTTTCACAGCATTTATTCCTGCGTTTAAAATTTGATTGGCATTCTCTCTGTAATTCTGGCTCTTGGGGATTTCCCCTTCTCTCTCTCTCTCTCTATCTTTTCTCTTAAAATTTCTAATTGTTGTCTATTTTACTCAACATTTCAGTGTTCTGTGTGTTTGTTCTGTGGTTGTATGTGTGTGAATCTGTGTTACTTTTGCTTACTGTGTTGCCAAAACCATATGGACTGTGTTGTAACTTCTTTCAACGATAACTCAATTATTAAAAATTAAAAAAAACCCCACGCTGTCAAAGATACTATTTTAAGCGCTTAAAAGTGAGTAGGAAGCAGTTTTATACCTGCTCTCAATATTTGTGGTTGCCAGAGATGAGACATCTCAGACACGTGCCACATGTAACTTTTTTCTTTGTAGATTACAAATGATTAGCGTAGAGTCCCATTCTATTTCATAATATTTAACTGTGTATTAATTTTGAAGTACCCAGCATATTTTATTTGAGAATCTGCACACAGAGCTTGCTACAACCGGTGAAAGCTTTCATGTGGCCTCATATTTGTCTTCGTTCCCCGCCCCCTCCACCTTCTGCATGGACGATGATCTCCTCCTGCCCTCGGCGGTGGTCCCTGCCTCTGCGACTCCACTGCACGTGGAAGGGCAGGCCGTGGACAGGATAAGGGAGAGAAAGATGGAGAAGCTGGAGAGGAAAGGGAGGAAGCAGGCAGCACGGGTGACCAGAAGGTTGAAACCTTTTGCTCCAGTGCTCCCCGTTCTCTCCCGGGCCTCTCTCTGCCCCAGGCTCTGCCTTTATTCCCCAGGCTCACCTGTACCTCCCTTCTCCACACCCCTTTTCTGTTGGAACCTCTCACTTTGTCCCTTTCTCATCCCCCGGTAGTTGTCACCAGTAGGCTCATAGCCCGTGCTCCTGTCCCCAGGCCTGGACAGCAGTGCCGAGGAGGAGGGAGGCTGGCGTGAAGGAGCCTCCGTGTTCAAATCTTGGGCAACATTCAGCAGCAGAGACGGTGCATCTCACGAGGTGTACGGGGCATTTCCCACTGGCAACTTGAATTCTTTCTCTTTTAGAACAATTTATTCATTTGTCCATTTAGTCAACAGTGTGTAAGTGAATGAGCCACGTAGTATGCTGGGGGCTGAGATGGAAATATGCTTTCGTCTTTCCTGTTTCAAAGGGATCTTTAGTTTTTTTTTTTTTAATTTAGAGTTATGTTGTATTTGATTCTTGTAATTTCAGCATCTGTTTATTTCAAAACTTTCGGACAGAAAGAGGCAGCATGGTATATTAGAAAGGCTTTGGAGCCTGACAGATCAGAGTTTGAATCCTGTTTGTGCCACTGACTAGCAGGACGATCTTAGCAATTTGTCTGAGCTTTCTGAACCTGTCCATCCACCCCCGGAAAATGGGAATAATAGTTATTCTGAGTGATAATGAAAGTGAGCGAGAATGTAGAGACAAGTGCGTATAGCATAGTATTTGGCCTCGACAGGTCCCGGTGAAATGTACCTGCCAAATCATTTATCATCACACAGAGTTTGTCCTTAGCACTAAATTGTTTTCTTGTCCAGAAGCACTTTAAAAAATGGGGTACATTCAGACGACAGTGAAGGGATTTTTTTTCAACATCGTATTCTTGAAATTGGGGCAGGTTTTCAGAATGATGAGTAAAACGATTACTTCCACGTTGGTGTGCCCTTCTCAGGCCAGCTGTGACACAGCGGTGCTGTGACTTACAGGCCTCGGAATCAGTGGGGGTTAATAACATGTACCGTAGGGAGGTTTGTGATAAATTAGATATTAGACTGGATGCTAACTCGGACTAGCTGTGAGCGGAAACACAGGTTCTGTACCATCACATTCAGGGATGTTCAAGGAACTCAAGTCCGAAATGCAGCTAGTGTGCAGGAAGCCGCCGGAAACTGAATACGGGACAGATGTCACAGCTGTCCTCATCTTCGCTGCTCCTCGTGCATGCACTGTGCTTTTTTTTTTTTCTCTTTCTGCCTTTTTCCGGTGATTTTCTCCTTTGCTTTCAGCCACGTGGTGGGCTGCTTGGCGCAGTTCCTGCTGCGTGTATGTGCTGCCACTTCCAACCATCTGCAGAGATGAGCACTTTCTGAGCCGCGGTTTTCAGCTGTTTGCTCTACGGCTGTGGTCAGTACTCCACTCCGGTGCACGTCACTGAGGCTCCACCGTCTACACTTGACCTTCCCCTGAGGAGCAGGGGAGGGTTTTCAGAGCAGGGCAGGGAGGCGGCATGGCACATGTCTCCAAGAGAATGTGCCAGAAGTGACAACTCCGAACTGTATGGCGTTAAACAGTCAAGCTGTTGCTGTCGTCAGATGGCGTAGTCGCTGGGGAGACGTCGCTGAACGTCATGCACTCAGTGTAGATGTGTCTGTTGTGTAGAAGCACAACAGTTGAATTCTGTGGCCCTGGTTTTTGTCAGAGGCAGTAATCTAGTTGTATTAAATCTTTCTCAGTTATTGTAATGAATATAAAGGTTTTTTTTTTTTTTTGTAATTTGTCATATATATGAAATGATTTTACACTGAGTGTCTCAAATGGCCTTGTGGTGGATAGAATTCATGACTTTTTAAAAAATTGTTATTTGTTTTTGAGAGAGAGAGAGAGAGAGAGAGCATGAGCAGGGGAGGGGCAGAGAGAGAGGGGGACACAGAATCCGAAGCAGGTTCCAGCCTCTGAGGTGTCAGCACAGAGCCCCACGTGGGGCTTGAACTTGTGAACCGTGAGATCGTAACTCGAACTGAAGTCAGATGCTCAACCGACTGAGCCCCCCAGGCTACCCCTTCATGACTTTTTTCATACTTACTTTTGTTAAATATAGCTAATGAAATTTTGGCACTAAGTTGCATGTATAATCAACTTTTTTCAAACGCAATATAGAAATAAATATTCAAGGAATTAAAATTGTGAATTGTCTGGTTCTGTGTCATAATTTCATTGAATTTGTGAACTCTCAGCTGTAATGTAGAAGGGAATCTTTTAAACCGTCCCAGACATTATGAATGGCGTGAGAGGTAACTACATACCTCTCCAGAGATATTTAATAGTTCTTGTTCCTTGGTCATTTGTACCACATATTAGAATAATCAGAGATGTAATTTGCCTCAAGTGTCAGCTGTCAGCACCCTGTTTCTGGACTTCTGATTTAGCCTTGGGAGGAAGTAAATTATGTGTGAATGATAACCTTTGTTTTGTGATCTTGTTATATAGTAGAAATCACAGCTCCTTTTAAGTGTTGGAGATGGCGTTATAATGTTTTTAGGCTCCCATTTTCAGCTCTAATAGGGCCTGTATATATCAACCCACCTTGTCAACTTTTTCTTTTTTTTGGAAGAAACCTTAAAGCTTAAAGGAAGCTTTATTGACATTTAATTCATATCAAACAATTCACTCATTCGAAGTGTGTAATTCAGTGGTTTTGTCATATTATCTTACTAATTCTTAACACTGTGGTAAAGTATATAAAGTTTGCTATTTTAACCATTTTTAAGTGTACAATTCATTGCATTACTTGCATTCACTTCATAATGTCATACAACCATCACGACTATTTATGTCCCAAACTTTTTCATCATCCCAAAGAGAAATTCTGTAATCATTAAGCAATTAACTCCCTCTTTTCTCCCCTCTCTCAGCCCCTGGTAACTTCTGATCTGCTTTCTGTCTGTGAATTTGCCTATTCTAGATGTTTCATATAAGTTGAAGCAAACAATATTTCTCTTTATGTCTGGCTTATTTCGCTTAGCATAACGTCTTCAAGATTCATCAATGTTGGAGCCTATATCAGTTTCATTTCTTTTTAACGTTCAATAATTTATCAGTGTATGTATATACCATGTTTTGTTTATCCTTTTATCTGTTGACGGACATTTGGGTTGTTTCTACCTCGTGGCTATCGTGAGTAATGTTGATGAACCTTGGTGTGCAAGGATCTGCTTGAATCCCTCTCTCAAATTCCTTTGTGTGTATGTCTAGGGATGGGATTGCTGGCTCATAAGGTAAATGTTTGTTTAGCTTTTTGAGGACCTGCCAAACTCTTGGCTAAAGCAGCTGTCCTCTCTGCATTCCCACCGGCGATCAATGTATGGGGCTCCACTTTCTCTACGTCCTTGCCAGTGCTTATTTTGTTTATTATTACTATTTTTTATTATAGCCATCCCGGAGGGCGTGCCGTGGTATCTTGTGATTTTGGTTTGCGGTTCCCTAATTCTTGGTGATGTTTAGCATCTTTTCATGTGCTTATTGGCTCTTTGTATATCTGTGGAGAAATACTTATTCAAACTTTCACCCAATTTTTGATAGAGTTTTTTTTTTTTGTTATTGAGTTACAGGAATTCTTTATATGTTTTACATTAATCCCTTATCACATATATGATTTGCAACTATTTTTCCTCATTATGAGTTGTCTTTTCTCTATCTTGGTAGTGTACTTTGACGTACAAAAGTTTTTAACTTTGATGAAGCCCAGTTTACCTCTTTTTTCCTTTTATTGACTGTGCCTTTTGGGTCATATCCAAAAAATCATTTTGTGTCCTGTCTAAAAAAATCACGGAAGTTTCTCCCTGTGTTTTCTTGTAAGAGTTTCATGGTTTTAGCTTGGATGTTTAGGTCTTTGATGCATTTCAAGTGAATTAAAACTGCGATCCACGTTCACTCCTTTGTATATGGACATCTAGTTTTCCCAGCACCGTGTGTTGAGAAGACTGTCCTGTCCTCAGTGAATGGTCTTGGCAACTCTGTCACAATCAGGTGACCATATACGTGAGGGTTTAGCGGGATCCGTGTCAGTTACATCCTTTGGCTTTAGTCTTTGTTAAAGGTGAACAGATCGGAGTTTATAGCGATGTCGGTCAGATGAGTTGCAATCAGAAGGACACGTGAGAGGCCCCCAGGTATATATTGTAGCTAAGGTAGGGTCATGAGGACAAATAGAATAGTGAGAAGCTCGTGAGCCACGTTTCTTGGTACTATGTGAATAGAACACGGTTCTGAACTAAGTAATCATCGGTAAGATGATTGTTTTACTTAAGGGATCAGGTTGCTTCATTATGTATGTAGTAGGTTGAAGGTCCTGTAATCAACCAGTCATTTACTCTTCTCAGGAACATGTCTTCAGGGAACTTTGTTTTGGTGAATAATGACTAGTAATGATTTATTTTATTCCTAAAGTTGTTCACAGTTCATTTTTTCATGACCAATTGTTTTCATCTAACTCGATCACTAAAATTAAAATAAAGGCATATCAATAGGTTTAATGAAAGACATCATAGTTTCTCAGATTGGAAAGAATATCAAGTTGTGAAAAACTTCTTGCCAAACAAGTCCATTTTTGAGCTAACCGTTTTCATTAAAATGAATACTGTTTTATTCACATTATACAAAATTTAAAATTTCTTACTAAAAATTTTTCCTGTGTACATATATATAAAAGAGTTTATAAAACTTTCTGTGCAATTCAAAAGATGATAATAAGAGGAACATCTCTCTGTCATTTGATCCAGCTTAAGAAATGGGATATGAACAGGATCTTGGAAACACTCCTGTGCGTCAATGTATTTCTCTCTTTTTTTTCCAGAATAAATCACCATCGTGAAATTCCTTGCTTTTTTATAGATTTATCACTTGTATAAGTTCCTGTAGAATATTTCTTTTTGCCTGTTTTTGAAGTTTATGTAAAAGAAATCCTACCGTATGTTTTCTGTGACTTCTTTCCCAAGTAGTGTGTTTTTGAGATTTATCTGCATTGCTTATGTTAACCTTAAAAATAAAAGTTATTTTGCTTGCAAAAATGTTTCTTCAGGGGGCCTGGGTGGCTCAGTCAGTTAAGCGTCCGTCTTCCGCCCAGGTCATGATCTCACGGTTCATGAGTTCAAGCCCCGTGTCAGGCTCTGTGCTGACAGCTCAGAGCCTGGAGCCCGTTTCAGATTCTGTGTCTCCCTCTCTCTCTGCCCCTCCCTAACTCACGCTCACTCTCTCTGTGTCAAAAACAAATAAACTTAAAAAAAATGGTTTATTCAGGAATAGTAGAGAATTGCCATTCAGGATACGCAAACTATAGTCAAACTATAGGCAAGTCCAACAAACTGAGGAGAAGCACATTACTTTATAGATAAGGAGGAGGAAATTAGGAGGGAGTTGTTTTGAACAAAAGTCCATTTGGAGAAAAGCAAGAGTTCAGGGTGGTGGTTTCTCACTGGCTGAGCTGCAGGCGTGATCATTTCTCGTAAGAGACGCTGTGCTGGCTCATCTTTCCCTGGATCTTTTCTTGTTAACGATTTTTGTTTTGGGGCCTGTAGTTGACATTCAGTGATACAGCTCCCCCTTCCTGCCTCCCCTTCTGCATCCAGAATCCACTCTAGTGATGTTTCCTTTTATTAATTTTCACACTTAAAATAGCTATGGTTTATTTATTTTCATGTGCTTATATTACTTGATTGCATGAATGAACCACAATTTATTTATCTTCATGTAGATGGATGTTTGTTTCCAGGTTTTCATTATTATGGATAATGCTGTGTAGTACTGTCTTTCGGTTCCCATATACAAGTGTCTTTAGGTGCTGTATGTATCTAAGAAGGAATCTCTGGAGAGTAGGGTATGCACATGATCAATTGAAATAGCTAAATGGGAAACTTAAAGTGGTTATATTCATTTACATTCCCACTAGCAGTGGACAAGATACTGTTCCTCCCAACACTTGGTTTTATTGACTTTAATTTTTGCCAGATGTCTGAAATTGTCATTGTGGTTTTATGATTACTCATGATTACTAATGAGCTGTCTATCTTTTCATATGTTGTGGGCCATTGTGTTTTCTTCTCTACGAAACACACAATTTTTCAGTTGGTTTGTTTGTTTTAAGTGGATTGGTAGGAGATCAGTATGTATTCTGAGTACCAATCCATTTTCATTTATATGTGTCACAGTTAATTACTCCTACTTAGTGTCTTTTATGGTGACTTCTGATGAAAAAAAATTCTTAATTTTACATGGTCAAATTTTTAGATAATTATTTTTTAGATAAACTATACTTACCTTGATTTAAAAATTCTTCTGTAACCCAGAGTCATAGAGTCTTGTATATTGCCTTTAAACAACCTGGAATGACTTTACTTTGTGTATCGTGTGACATGCTATTCCAGTGGCATTCCTTTCCCGAAAATGACCATTGTCCCGAAGTCATGTGTTAAAATAGTCCATTCTTTTCCCACCATTGTATTGTGCCAGTACTATTATAAATCATGTCCATACATGTGTGAGTTGCTTCTGGGCTCTCTGTTTGTTTGGTTGATTTGTCCATCTTCTTGGCACACATACTATTTTAATTACCATAGTTTTTTAATAGTGCAAGTCTTTTTTCTTTTTCTCTTGTTTTTATTTTTTGTCAAAAGTGTCTTGATTATTCTTGGTTTTTTGTTCATCCTTGTAAATTTTATTTTTATTTATTTATTTATTTTTTCAATGTTTATTTATTTTTGGGACAGAGAGAGACAGAACATGAACGGGGGAGGGGCAGAGAGAGAGGGAGACACAGAATCGGAAACAGGCTCCAGGCTCTGAGCCATCAGCCCAGAGCCTGACGCGGGGCTCGAACTCACGGACCGCGAGATCGTGACCTGGCTGAAGTCGGACGCTTAACCGACTGCGCCACCCAGGCGCCCCTATTTTTAATTTTTTAGTGTTTATTTTTGAGAGAGAGAGACAGACAGCGTGAATGGGGGAGGGGCAGAGAGAGAGGGATAGAATCGGAACCAGGCTCCAGGCTCCCAGCTGTCAGCACAGAGCCCAATGTGGGGCTTGAACCCACAAACTGTAAGATCATGACCTGAGCCAAAGTTCGGTGCTCCACTGAGTGAGGCACTCAGGCACCCCTTTAAAAAGCTTTTTAAGTGTTTATTTTTGAGAGAGAGAAAGAGAGCGAGCACATGTGAGTGTGAGAAGGGGAAGGGCAGAGGGAGAGGGAGAGGGAGACACAGAATCTGAAGCAGGTCCTTGTAAATTTTAGAATTAGCTTGTCAAGTTCATGAAAACCCTGGTTGGGATTTTCATTGTAATTACATTAAGTTGCAGATCTGTGTGTGGGAGAATTGACGTTTTAATGAACTAATGCCTTCCTATCCAAGTACTTTTTATTTGGGTCTTTAACATCTTTCAGTAAACGTTTGTAGTATATTAAGGACAGATACAATTTTTGATAGATTTATTGATAGGTACTTTCAAAAGTCCCATCATAAATATGTTTCTGGATGATTTTCCAAAAATTTTTCTGATATATAGGAGTGAAATTGACTTTTGAATACTATTTATGTCCAGCAACTTGCTTGACTCAGTTATTGCATTCATGATGTGTGTTGATTTTTTTGTGGGTTTTTAATTTTCTCTCCGTGCTATACCTTTCATCTCCACGACTTTTTTGTTTTATTGCTGGTGGTTTGTACTCTTAATCTCCTTCACCTGTTTTGCCCATCCTCCCACCCACCTCCCCTCTGGCAACCATGGGTTGGTTCTCTGTAATTAAGAGTCTGTTTGAGTTTTGTTTGGTGGGGGGAAATATATGTGAAATAATTTACTTGCATTTAGAGTGGAAAACTCACTTTAAAATGTTATGGATCATTTCATTATTTCAGTTTGAAGCACATTTTTATGGAAGATGACTTTTAATACGTAAATTTCCTCAAAATCGTTGGGAGTATAGTTGACACACAATGTTACATTAGTTTCAGGTGTGCAACGTAGTGATTCCACTTCTGTTTGTGTGATGCTGTGTTCACCACGAGTGTAACTGCCGTCTGTCACCATCCGACGCGATACAAGATCATTGACTGTATTGGCTACGCTGTGCCTTTTATTCCCCTGACTTACTGATTCCATGACTGTACGCCTGTTTCCACTCCCACTCTCACCATCTCTCCCCGCCCCCTTCCCCACGGCAACCATTAGTTTGTTCTGTTTACGGGTCTGATTATGCTTTTTGTTTGTTTATTCATTTGTGTTTTTAGACTCCACGTATAGGTGAAACCACATGGCATTCAGCTTTCAGTCTGACTTACTTCACCTGGCATAATGCCCTCTAGGTCCAAACATGCCGTTACAAATGGCAAGACCTCATCCTTTTTTATGGCCGCGTAATCAGCCACTTATGGCTGAGTTGCTTCCGTATCTTGGCTATTGCAAATAATGCCACAATAAACGCTACATATCTTTTTGAATTAGTGTTTTTACTTTTCTGTGGATAAATAGTAATGGAATTACTGGATCATGTATTATTTCTATTTTTAGTTTTTTGAGGAACCTCCATATTTTCCATCGTTGTTGCACTAATGAATATTCCTCATCAATATTTGTTATTTCTTTCTTTGTTTTTTTGAGAGAGAAAGCGTGAGCAGGGGAGGGGCAAAGGGAGAGGGTGAGAGAGAATCTCAAACAGGCTCCACGCCCAGCTTGGCGCCCCACGTGGGGCTCGATCTCACAAACCATCTGCGCATAGTAACAGCTTGCTCTCTTCCTTTTCTTATGTCTGTTATTTCTTTTCTTGCCGCACTGACTTGTATCATTATTAAAATGATAAGTAGAACTGATAATAACAATTATTTTAATAGAATGCATCCTTATTTGCATCCTAATTTTAAAGAGAATGTTTTTAACATTTTACTTTGTAAGTGTTTTGTTTGCTGTTCTGCAGTGCTGCTGTTGTCGCTATCAGTTATCAGGCCGTGGAAGTTTCCTTTTGTTTCTCATTTGTTAAAAGTGTAGCTTTTAAAAGTAGCAAGAATGGTTGTATAATTTTATTGAACAGGATTTGTATTATAAATATATTTATTAAGATACTGATATTTTCTTCAATCTGTGTATATGGTGAGTTATGTTAATCAGTTTTCTAATATTAAAACAACCTTGTATTCTTGGGATAAACTCAATTTGGTCATGTTATTTTATTTATAAATTGATTAGTTTGATAATTGGTAAGTTTTTTTACATCTGTATTCATGAACAAACTTACCTATATTTTTGGTATGAGATTAGGATGAAATGATAGCTTTCTCTCCCGGTTTATTCTTTGGAAAGTTTGTTTTAATATGGGAGTTACCACTTTCTTAGTGTGTATAGTTGAACTTGCAGGTAAAGCTGTTCAGGATTGTAATTTTCTTTGTGGAAGATTTTTTACATTACTGATTCAACTTATTTATTGGAGAGTTCATATTTTCAGTTTTGAAAAAAATCAGTTACTCTTTCTAGGAATTTGTTCACGGCTACATTTTTGAATTTATCGGCATAAGCTTTTAATGATATTCTTTTACTATCCATTTAATCTCAGAGGCATCTGGAGTTTTGTCGTTTCTCATTCCTAATGGTGACTTTTCAGTTGTTTTTTATTGTTTTTCTTCAGTGAACCATTCTTTGGTCTTGTTGAACTTACCTATTATATGGTTATTTTAAAATTAATTGATTTTATTTATTTTGCTTTCCTACATTTTTATTTTCTTATACTTTGAGTTTATTCTTTTGGTCTAATATTTTGTGTTGTCTGCTTAACACCTTAATTTTTAAGCTTTCCTTCTTTACCAGTGTAAATGTTGAGAGCTTTTTCCCCATGTGGTATATACTGGTTTAGGTTGTGTTCTAGAACTTTTGATGTATAGTATTTTCTTACTATATAGTTCTAATATTTTCTGATTATTTTATTAATTTTTCTTTGAAATTGTTTTTGGATATCAGAGTTTATGGTTTTTCCTGGGAATCTTTCTGCTATTGATTTCTTTTTTTAAAATTATTTATTTATTTTGAGAGTGAGCACAGTGGGGGAGGGGCAGAGAGAGAGAGAGAGAGAGAGAGGGAGGGAGAGAGAGAGAGAGAGAGAGAATCCCAGGCAGTCTCTGTGCTGTCGTTGCAGAGCCTGACAGGGGTCTTGATCTCACAAACCGTGAGATCATGACCTGAGCCGAAATCAAGAGTTGGATGCTTGACTGAGACACCCAGGCGCCCCTCTGTTACCGATTTCTAATTGCACTGTACTCCTGTAATTTGGTTTTTATGTTCCCAATACTTTGAAGTTCTTTGGAGGTGGTTTTATGTCTTGGCATATTACCAAAATTTGTAGCAGTTTTATGTGTGTTTTAAAATGATATTCTCCAACTCCTCAGTGGTGTATTATAGACAAGGTGCTCAGGTTTTTTGTTTCTTTTTTGTTTTTGCTTTTGTTTTGGTCTGCTTGAGCTGTCAATTACTGAGAGAGTTACAGTAAAATATACGAAGGTGAGTTTGTTTCTTTTATATCTGTCAGTTTGGCTTTACCTATTTTGAGCTTACGTTGCTGGCCTATACATGTTTAGAATCATTATGTCCTGGTTAGTTCAACATTTTTTTTAAACAGTATGTATGGCTCTTTTTAATCTCTATTCTACTCATGCCTTTCCCCCCAATATCTCTTTTGTCAATTATTAATATGCCTTAGTTTTTTGGTGGTGGGAGGGGTTAATATTACCCTCTACTTTTTCTGAAACTTTGCATAAATTTGGGGGAGAACCCACTAAAACAAGAAAAAACGCCACAGAATTTTAGAGAGCACTGGCAAATCTAAATATTATCTACTTGGAAGAATAATTGTAAAATGTGCAAACTTCCAGCAGTATTGGTAAGGGAAAACAATGAAAATAGATCCAAATATACAATATTAGCACCTAAAAAGGGATCAAACCTATCTTATAGATTTTTTATTTTAAAAAAAAAAATTTTTTTTTTAACGTTTATTTATTTTTGAGACAGAGAGAGACAGAGCATGAACAGGGGAGGGGCAGAGAGAGAGGGAGACACAGAATCTGAAACAGGCTCCAGGCTCTGAGCGGTCAGCACAGAGCCTGATGCGGGGCTCGAACTCACGGACCGTGAGATCATGACCTGAGCCGAAGTCGGACGCTTAACTGACTGAGCCACCCAGGCGCCCCTCTTATAGATTTTTTAAACAAAAGAATCTTATTTCACTTTGCTCCAATGAATTTAAAAATTTCAGCGTAATGTATAAATTTGTAGAAAAGTGTAATTAACACAGTTGTCGTAGGAAGAAATCGAAAACATGAAATGGGCAATAATGTGAAAGAAGTCAATTACCAAAAGTCCGTGAAAGGATGTTTTCACTAGCACGTGTTTTCAGACCTTATGATTATAAGGTCTCTATCAGTCTCTGCTTTCTTCCTCTAAAAGTTTTGTAGTTTTGTTCTTTAAACAACCTGAATTTTGTTTAGAGAGTAAGCAAGAAGAGAAGGCTACTCAACTTATTTAATGAGGTTGATTTGTCATTGGTCCTAAAGCAGATGAAGACAGTATAGAAAAAAGGTCATTGTAGACCAACATTATTTATGAACACAGATGTAAAATTTTAAAATAGAGTCAATGTCAGGAGTTTATTAACTAAATACACCCAAGTATGGTTTGTCTCAAGGCATATAAAGATGGTTCAACTTCTTTTTTTTTTTTTTTTTTTTTAATTTTTTAATGTTTATTTTTGAGACAGAGAGAGACAGAGCATGAACGGGGGAGGGTCAGAGAGAGGGAGACACAGAATCTGAAACAGGCTCCAGGCTCTGAGCTGTCAGCACAGAACCTGACGCGGGGCTCGAACTCACGGACTGTGAGATCGTGACCTGAGCCGAAATCGGCCACTTAACCGACTGAGCCACCCAGGTGCCCCATAAATGTTTAATTTTGATGATGTGCCTTTGATTTAATTTGGGCCACTTTTTAAAAAAAATTGGTTTCAGGAGTAGAATTTAGTGATTGATCACTTACATATAATACTCAGTGCTTGTCACAAGTGCCCTCGTCAGTGCCCATCACCCTTTTAGCTCATCCCACCTCCCCTCCAGCAGCTCTCAGTTTGTTCTCTCTAGTTAAGAGTCTCTCTTATGGCTTACCTCCCTGTTTTTATCTTATTTTATTCTTCCTTCCCTTCTCCTGTGTTCATCTGTTTTGTTTCTTAAATCCCACATATGAGTGAAATCGTATGGTATTTTTCTTCCTCTGACTTGTTTCATTAGCATAACACACTCTAGTTCCATCCAGATCATTGCAAATGGCAGGATTTCATTCTTTTTGGTGGCTGAGTAATATTCCGGTGTACTTATATACCACATCATCTTTATCCATTCATCAGTCGATGGACATTTGGGCTTTTTCCGTACTTTGGCTATTGTTGATAGCGCTGCTATAAACATTGGGGTACATGTGCCCCTTTGAATCAGTAGTTTTGTATCCTTTGGATACCTTTGGATAAATACCTAGTAGTGCAGTTGCTGGGTCCTTGGGTAGTTTGGTCTTTAACTTTCTGAGGAACCTGCTTACTGTTTTCCAGAGTGGCTGCACCAGTTTGCATTCCCACCAGCAGTGCACGAGGGTTCCCCTTTCTCGGCATCCTTGCCAACATCTGTTGTTTCCTGAGTTGTTGATTTTAGCTGTTTTGACTGGTGTGAGGTGGCATCTCATTGTGGTTTTGATTTGCATTTCCCTGATGATGAGTGACATTGAGCATTTTTTCATGTGTCGGTTGGCCATTTGTATGTCTTCTTTGGAGAAATATCTCTTCATGTCTTCTGCCTGTTTCTTAACCAGATTATTTTTTGGGTGTTGAGTTTGACGAGTTCATTATAGATTTTGGATATTAGCCGTTTATTAGACAGGTCATTTGTAGATATCTTCTCCCATTCCGTAGGCTTCCTTTTAGTTTTGTTGATTGTTTCCTTTGCTGTGCATAAGTTTTTTTTATCTTGATGAGGTCCCAGTATTTCACTTTTGCGTTTGTTTCCCTTGCCTGCAGAGATGTGTCTAGTAAAAAGTTGCTATGGCCAAGGGCAGAGAGGTTGCTACCTGTGTTCTCCTCTAGGATTTTGGTGGTTTCCTGCTTCACATTTAGGTGTTTCATCCATGTTGAGTTTGTTTTCCTGTATGGTATAAGAAAGTGGTCCAGTTCCATTCTTCTGCATGTTGCGTCCAGTTTTCCCAGCACCATTTGTTAAAGAGACTTTTTCCCTTGGATTGGAATATGCTTTCCTGTATTTCCTGCTTTGTTGAAGATGAGTTGACCATATAGTTGTGGGTCCATTTCTCGGTCCTCTGTTCTGTTCCATTGATCTATGTGTCTTTTTTTTTCTTCTTCTTTTGCCGCTACCATACTGCCTTGATGGCTATAGCTTTATAATACAGCTTGATGTCTGAAATTGCGATGACTCCCACTTTGCTTTTCTATTTGGGGACTTTTCTGGTTCTGTACAAATTTTAGAATAGTTTGTTCTAGCTCTGTGAAACATGCTGGTGTTATTTTTATAGGGACTGCATTGAATGTGTAGATTGCTTTGGGTTGTATAGACATTTTAACAGTGTTTGTTCTTTCAATCCATGAACGTGGAATGTTTTTCCATTTCTTTGTGTCTTCAGTTTCTTTCATAAGCGTTCTATAGCTTTCAGAGTACAGATCTAATTTTTACCTCTTTGATTAGGTTTATTCCTCCTATGTTACGGTTTTTGGTGCAGTTGTAAAAGGGATCAATCGATTTCTTGATTTTTCTTCTTCTTCATTGTTGGTGTACAAAAATGCAACATGTTGTGTCCTGTGACTTTGTTGACTTCATGTGTCCATTGTAGGAGACTTCTGGTGGGGTCTTTCAGGTTTTCCATGTGGAATATCACTTCCTCTGCAAAGAGTGGGAAGTTTGACTTCTTCCTTGCTGATTTGGATGCCTTTTATTTCTTTTTGTTGTCTGATTCCTGAGGCTAGGACTTCAAGTACTATGTTGAACAACAGTGTTGAGAGTGGACATCCCTGTTGTGTTCCTGACCTTAGGGGGAAAGCTCTCAGTTTTTCCCTATTGAGGATGATATTAGCTGTGGGTCTTTCATATATGACCTTTATGATGTTGAGGTATGTTCCCTCTAAACCTGCGTTCTTGAGGGTTTTTGTCAAGAAAGGATGCTCTATTTTGTCAAATGCTTTTTCTGCATCTGTTGAGAAGATCATGTGGTTCTTGTCCTTTCTTTTATTAATGTGGTGTATCACACTGATTGATTTGCAGATATCCATACATAATGACCTTTTAATCACATTACTCCTTTTTGTGTGAGAATAAAGAGGGACATGAGGGGAAGGAAGGAAGCAGGTCTAAATTTGTCTTAGAGGCAGCAGAATGTACATTGATTCTGTAATTTTTAAAAATGTCAGTTTATCCCTTATAATTAATAATATGTCTAAATTCTTTCCATGATATTTAAGGCCATTTATGTTTTCCACTTTCCATCTTCAATTTCTTTGCATTTCTTCTCAAAATTCTATAATGACAATGGATTATTGTATGTTACCACCTCAAATTAATATCCCTCCTCTCTTCATTTGCTTGTATTGCCTCCTGTGCCTGGAATGTCTGCACTGCAAACCCAGTCAAAGTAGCAAAATTCTACTTAGTCCTCAAGGTCCAGTTCCTGTGGTATATCTGCGAATTCTTAGTGTTCTGTTCTCACTCGTCTGAAGTACTTTATGTTTACCTCCATTAGAAGTCTCATCACATTGTTACATTTTGTACATGTGCCTACTCTCTGTCCTAAAGCCTCAGAACTTCTTGAAGGAAGGTACCGTAGTGTAATCTTATGTGTTCAGACTCTAGTGATTGCCACCATGCTTTGTATAGTGTAAACTCTTGCTGAGGGTGTGTTAAAAGGATAAATGAATGAATGAATGTGAAAGAAATCTGAATTTTCTTGGCTGAAACTCCCTTGGGTACCATGAAATTTGCTTTTACTTCTCGGACATTTGTGTTCAAGTATGTGTCTAGCTTTGAGAGCTAGAATATGCAGAATGTTTAGCATGAAAATAAACTGGCCTCGTTTGTACCTCCCTGTTACTTTGCATCATTTCATATGTTATTAGGTGTTTAACAATATGTTCTCAACAAAAATGTATTCACATATAAGAAATAAAGGAAATTGGGGTGCTGGGTGGCTCAGTTGGTTAAGCATCTGACTTCCGCTCAGGTCATGATCTGGCAGTTTGTGAGTTCGAGCCCCATGTTGGGCTCTGTGCTGCCAGCTCAGAGCCTGGAGCCTGCTTCGGATTCGGGGTCTCCCTCTCTCTGCCCCTCTCCTGCTCATGCTCTGTCTCTCTCAAAAATAAACATTAAAAAAAGGAAAAGAAATAAGGGAAATTGTTTTCTTATGGATATTAAATCTATTGTCAATATAGTGTGATGGGATTATGAAACACTTTGACTTCATTCTTAATCATAACTTGAATTTTTGTTGTTTAAGAAATACCATTATATGTACCTAATTTGCCTCACATTTCATTAAGAAAGTGACTAATGTTGCTCTTTTGTTTCAGCCAAACCATTTACTTCTAAAGTGAAACAGATGCGTCTACATAGAGAAGACTTTGAGATATTGAAGGTGATTGGTCGAGGAGCTTTTGGAGAGGTAAGAAATAGAGTTTTTATAAAAGTTCTGCTACTTGGTTTGGAAGCGATTTTATACAGTCTGTGAGGCAGTTTAACTCAAGTATGATTTCCTTGCTGTCGTAATTGATACAGTTGATCAGAAAATATATTAGAGTTTTGGATGAAATATTTCTGCATGGAATTTTTTTCCAAGATATTTTTCTTCTTCATATGTCAATGTAAGGTTGAGGATCTTCTGGACTCTCTTCTCCTCCAACGGCTTATTTGTCTCTCGTCGTGCCACTGCCACACTTGGTTTACGTTACTCTAGATTAAGAAGTTTCTGTATCTGGTAGTGTATATCCTCCAACATCCTCCCTCTCCTCCTCTGTTCTTGGCCCTTTATATTTTCATGTAATTTTACAGTGAGTATTTCAATTTCAGAATCACTCTTAAAAATCCATACCCATACATCTGCTTGAATTTTGATTAGGATTACACTGAAGCTAGAGATCAGTTCGTAGGGGCACCCGGGTGGCTCAGTCGGTTGAGCTCTGACTCTGGATTTGGCTCAGGTCATGATCTCTCGGTTCATGAGACAGAGCCTCCCATCGGGCTCTGCACTGATAGCGTGGAGCCTGCTTGGGATTCTCTCTCTCTGCCCCTCTCCTGCTCGTGCCCACCCCCCACCCAAATAAATGAATACCCTTAAAAAAAAACAAACAAAAAAAAACTTCTTTAGACATCAATTTGTGGATAATTGACATCTTAACACTAGGTCAGCCAATCAATGAAGGATTGTGACATTCTTTGTTATTTTAATTAGAATTGTTAGATTTCATTTTCTAGGGTTTTTTTTTTTTTTTTTTGCTAATAGTTAGAAATATAACTGAATTTTGTTTGACTTTGCACGTAGTAACTTAGCTAATTTTACTTTTTCAATTATGGATTGTGTTGGATTTTAAGATGTTTTATCTGCATCTTTTGAGACACTTAAGGCTTTTCTCTCTTGCTCTGTTAATGTATTGAATTACCCCAGTTTATTTTCAAATGTTAAACTAACCTGGCATTTCTAACCTAAGCCCAACTTTGTATTACCCTTTTTATGGTTCCTTGCTCTTGGTTTGCTCTGTGAACATGTGTACGTGCTTAGGATCTTTGAGAGAAATTGGCCTGTAATTTTCCTACTTAAAATCCTCATCAGATGTTGGTGTTTTGATTATGCTGGCCTCATAAAAAGAGGGAGGTATTCCCTCTTTTACCATTCTCTGGTAGAGTTTGGGAAGGTTGTTATTATTTTTTCTTTACATGCTTAGAAGATTTCACTTGTCAAACCGTGGGCCCTCGAGGTTGCTGGTGACACTGTTTGAGATTATGTGTTGAATATCTGTAGTGGAAGTCAGACTAGTTTGGATTGAGTCCATCCATGTCATCTAATTTTTCACACTTAATACTCTGTTGATTATTTTTACCTGTTGCTTTTTTCATTTGTCATGCTAGAGCTTTATCGGTTTTATTATTTTTTCAATGAATTAACCTTTGCCTTTTGAATTTTTCTGTTGTAGATTCGATTTCTGTTTCAGAAATTTCTGCTCTTAATATTGCTTCTTTCTATTCTCTTTGGTTTTAACTTGCTATCCTTTTCATAGCTTTTGGAGATAGATACTTACAGCATTGATGTGTAGCCCTTCTTTCCATATGTGTATTTATAAGGCTATACATCTTCCTCTAAGTAGCTTTAGCTACAGCTGATAAGTTTTATTATGTCATGTTTTCATTGTTATTTTGCTCAAAATACAATGTGATTTCCAGTATGATTGTAAATTTCCACTATTTGTGTGGTTTTTAAAAATTTATTACTTTAGAAGTTTGTTGCTCAATTTCTAAATATTAGAGGGTTTGTAGTTATATTTCTGTTATTGAGTGCAGTGTAATTCCATAACAGTTACTGTGTGATTTCAGTCTTAAATTTTTTTTTTTTAACGTTTATTTATTTTTGAGACAGAGACAGAGCATGAACGGGGGAGGATCAGAGAGAGGGAGACACAGAATCTGAAACAGGCTCCAGGCCCTGAGCTGTCAGTCAGCACAGAGCCCGACTCGGGGCTGGAACTCACGGACCGCGAAATCATGACCTGAGCCAAAGTTGGCCGCTTAACTGACTGAGCCACCCAGGTGCCCCTGTGTGATTTCAGTCTTTAGAAATTTGCTGTGCATTGTTCTAGAAATACTAATTAGGTTAAATTCATTAACCTTGTTTAAATCTTCCACATCCTTACTTCATTATTTTCTCTGCTTGATCTGTCATTTCCTTATTTATTCTTTATTTTCTTTCTTTCAGTTTTCACTGATAACAAATATAAAGTTACATCTTCCTGGTGATTAACTCTTTTATCATAGTGGAATGATCCTTGTCATCTCTAAGTAATGCTTTTGGAGTTAAATTGTCCTTAATTTGACATCAGTGGAATGATTTCAGCTCGTTTTATTAGCATTTGCATTAAATATCTTATTCCTTCCTTGTAGTTTTAGCTTTTTAGAATCTTATGTATGTTTACTGTTAAGTAGAGTATAGTTTTTGTTTTGTTTTTTAAAGTAAACTCTACCCCCAATGTGGGGCTCAAACTCATGACCTTGAGATCAAGAGTCGCATTCTCTACCAGCTGAGCCAGCCAGGTGCCCCAGTTTTTGTTTTTTAATCCACTCTGATAATCTCTTGTCTTTTAGTTGGAGTATATAGTCAGTTGATACTTAGTGTAAATACACTACGTACTGTAATTTTTTTTCTATATTTGTCTTGCCCATTCAGTATTATGTGTCTCCCAATTCCTGGATTAATGGAGTATTTTAAATTATTTTTTCTCTCATTTATTAATTTCTTAGTTTTACTTTTTGTTGGTTTCCCTAGAGATTGCCACATGTGTCCTTGGTAAATTTGTGTTTTGCCGATTCTCATTTACCTGACTTCTACCTTTTTTGTCATTGCTCTTATGTTTTTAGTTCTACATATATTTAAAACCTTAAAAATTACTGTCCCTGTTCACATGGGCTTATTCATACATTTACATTTTCTCTTGCTCTTCATAGTCACATACTTTACATTCACATACTTCCCTTTGATACCATTTCATTTTGACTTAAAAATTCTTTTTAGTATTTCATCATGTTTGATGATAAAGTGTCTGCTTTTATTTGTCTGAAAATATGTTTATTTTAAGGTCTTAAAATTTTTTAAAAATTGAGTTATATGCATGCCTAACTCAGTGGATTTTTGCATTTGCATGAACTTGTGTCACCATTATGCAGACCAAGATAGGCATGCATTGCCTCCTCTATGTAAGTACCTCCATATTAACCATCTCTGCTGACTTTATCACCGTAGACTTATTTTACCTGGTTTTGAATTTTATATTAATGGAATTCTAATATATGTCCTTGTTTGTGACTTATTTTGCTCAAGATATGCTTGTGTTATTCATCTTGTTTGTATTGGTTCATAGTACTCCTTTGTATAAATATACAAGTTATTTATTCATACTAATGTTGTGGGGATTCAAGTTGTTGATGGTTTATGGCCACGTTATTAATGTTGTTACGAACGTTCTTGTACATGTCTTTTGGGAGGCAAGACACTCATTTGTGTTGGATGTAAACTTAGGAGTGGAATTGCTGGCTCACTGGGGTGGGCATATTCAGGCTTAGTAGATAGTGCCAGATAATTCCAAGTGGTTACCCATTTATCATTTTTACCAGTACACCTACCAACAACATATTAAGGTCTCAGTTGTGTTACAGCCTCACCAATACTTGGTAATTTTTTTTTTTTTTTTTAACCTTTAAGCCATTTTTTTTTTTTTTTTTTGGTGAATGAATAGTAACACTGAATTATGATTTTATTTACATTTCTTTAAGTTAAGATTTCTTTACAAATTCTATAAGTTAAGCCCATTTTCATATCACTTTATATAACTTAGATTTTTTTTTTTTTTTTTCATGAAGTGCACATTCTGAGGTTGGGGAATTGGGAGTGGGTTGTTGGACTTATTGGTATATATTCTGGATTTACATCCTTTGTTGGAGATAATGTGTGTGTGTGTATTAAATAAAATATCTCTTCCTTCCTGTGGCTTGGCTTTTCCCTCTCCATATGGGTTTTTTATTGAAGAGAAGTTCTTAGGTTTAGTAAAGACCAGTTAATTAAACTTTTCTTTATTGATCAGCCCTTTTTGTGTTCCTTGAAAGAAGTTTTTTTTCTAACCTCAAGGTCATTTAGACATTTTCTTGTGTCATCTTCTATAATCTTTAAAAATGTCTTTTATATTTCAGTTTTTGATCCATCTGGTATCGATTATTTTGTATTTCTTGAGGTACAGGTCAAGGTTCATTTTATTCTTTATGGGTTTTATACATTTATTTATGAGTGTTTGGTGTTTGTGGATGAGCTTTTTATAGAATTCTGTTTGCTAATAACTTTGTTGCTAGAATAGAAATACAATTGATTTTTGTATATTCATCTTGTATATAAGGATCTTGACATATTAATTTAGTTTATCTGTAAGTTTTTTGAATTTTTCATAATCATATTTCTAAATAATGACAGCTTTTGTTTCTTTCTTCCCAATCCTTATGCCTTTTATTTCTTTATCTTGTATTATTGCAGTGGAGAGGATCTTCCA
Source organism: Lynx canadensis (assembly GCF_007474595.2). Lineage (NCBI taxonomy): Eukaryota > Metazoa > Chordata > Mammalia > Carnivora > Felidae > Lynx > Lynx canadensis. The sequence continues at coordinate 3,019,265 of NC_044319.2, read as the reverse complement.
GAAAATGTTGAATTCAAGTCGTGAAAATAGAATTTTTACCTGATTTGTGATTTCAGGAGGAAGTGTGCAGTATTTTACTATTGGGTTTGAAGTTTGCTACAGCTTTTTTGTTTGTACTGTTACTCTTTTTCAGGTTAAGGAAGTTTTCTTTATAGTCCTAGTCTGTTGAGAGTTTTTGCCATGCATAGGAGTTAACTTTTATCAAAAGCTTTTTCTATATGTGTTTTGATGATATGATTTAACTTCTTTATTTGGCTACTGTTGGGATTATATTGGCTAGTTTTTAAAGGTATCAATACTGCATTATTGTATAAGTTCAGTTGTTCCTGATGTATCATTTTAATATATGTAAGTTGGGTTGGTTTGCTAATATTTTGTTTAGCAGTTTTTTGTTTTATGTGCACGAGAAAGATTGGCCTTTAATTTATCTATCTTGTTAATTTTGGAATGATATACCTAACTCATAAGACAATTTGGGAAGTGTTCTTGCTTTCTCAGCTTTTTTGACAGAGTTTGTAGAGGATTAGTATTATTTCTTTGGAAACTAGTGAAGCCATTGAGACTAGGAGTGTAATTTTTTTTTTTTTTTTGGTTGTCTAGCTCTTCTGAGGTAAATTTTATACATGTTGAAGTACACTAATTATGTATACATATAATGCTGTGAGTTTTGAGAGATAGATAGATTTACCCTTATTGAAGATACAGAATATTTCCATCTTCCTAGCAAGCTCCCCTTCCTGTCACTTTCCCATAGCGTCCAAGTGGCAACCACTGTTCTAAATTTTCACTGTGGATTAGTTTTGGGTTTTTGAAAATTTCACATAAATGGAATCATACCATAGGTACTTTTTGGTGTACAAATTCTTTTGCTCAGAATATGTCTGATGAGATCCATCCTTGTGATCGAATGTATGAATATTCTCTTCTTATTGCCGATTAACATATTATTTTATTACTATATTACAATTTATCCATTCTTCTGTTGATGAGCATTTGGGCTGTTTCTAGTTTTTGGCTATTAGGAATAGAGCCGACATGCATATTATTGTACAAGTATTTATGGAAATACATTTCTCTCTTCTTTGGACAAAACCTGCTACTGGAACTTCTCTGTTATTGGTAGGTGTATGTTTAAATTTAAAAGAACCTGGCACATTTTTTTCTAAGGAGGTTATACCATTTTACATTCCTATCACGTTCCGTGGTTCTCACCAATACTTTTTTGTTGTTAGTCTAGTGGGTGTGTAATAGTCGCTCATGGTCTTAAATAGCATTGTTATAGGTGTTTCTGTGGCTTATTCACCATTCTTCTATCTTCTTCGTGAAGTATGTGTTCACATGTTTTGCTCATTTTTAAAAATTGAGGTATTTGTATTTTCATTATTGAGTTCTAGGAGTTCATTATATTTTATATTTGTAAAAGTCCTTTGTCAGATAGATGTTTTGTCAGTATTTTCTCACAGGCTGTGTGGCTTGCCTGTTAATTTTCTGAAAAATGTTTTTATGAGCAGAAGTTTTCAATTTTGATGCTATAATTATGAATTTTTTTCTCCCATGGTTATTGTTTTCTATGTACTTTCTCAGAAATTTGGGTTCGTACCCAGGTCACAAAGATATTTCTGTTTTTTCCTGAAAGTTTTATAACTTTAGCTCTTATGATGTGTAGTTTGGTGATTTATTTTGAATGAATTCACGTGTCACGTGAGCTAAGGATTGAGGTTCATTTATTTCCTAATGGATAGGCGGTTGTTTCCGCACCATTTAGTGAAAAAAGCTGTTTTCCTCCTATTGAATTACTTCAGCACCTTTGTCAGAAATATCAGCTGACCATATAAATCTTGATCTTCTTCTGCTTTTCCTATTCTGTTTCATTGATCTCTCTCTGTCTGTCCTGTGCCAGTCTCATACTATCTTGATTTTGATCCCTCTAGCTTTACACTGAAAAGTTGAGAGCATGTAGTGAAGTCTGAGGGTAAGTCCTTCTACGTTGTTCTCTTTCAAATTGTTTTAGCTCTTCTAGGATTGTTGCCGTATTGCATACATTCTAAAATCTGTGTCAGTTTCCGTAAATGCCTACTCATCATTGAACATGGGTTCATATTCAATTATAGATCAGTTTTGGTAGAACTGACATATAAATAATGTTGAGTCTACTAGTTCATAAACAGGGTATTTCTCTTGTTTTTTTTTAAGGTGTATTTTAATTTTTCTTAGGATTGTCTTATGTTAGTATACAGTTTTGTTCATACTTCGTTAAATTTATTCTTAAGTATATTATGTTTTTTGATGCTATGGTAGATGAGACTGAAAATTTTTATGTTTAGCTAGAATGCTGCTAATATGTAGATACATCAGTGACTTTTGTATCTGACGTGATTTCCTCAATTCACTTACTGTTTTTTGGACAGTTTTTTATCGTTTTAATTGCTGTTTTCTTAGATTTTCTTGTAAACAATCACCTTGTCTGAGACTAGGGACAATTTCCTTATTATTTTCCAGACTTTCTACCTTCTATTTCTTTATCTTGACTTATTGCACTAGTTCAGATCCCAAGGAAAATACTGAATAGGTGTCCTGAGACACCTATTCCTGAGCTTTGGGGGAAAGGATTCGGCATTTCACTGCCTAAGTATGGCGTTAATGGTAGGTGTTGGTGGAGGTGCCTTTTAACCGATTGAAGATACTGTCTTCTATTACTAGTTTGCTGAGAGTTTAAAAAATTTAATGACTAATGGGTGCTGAATTTTGTCATATGCTTCTCGGGCATCTGGTGAAATTATCATATAGATTCTCCCTTTTATTCTGTTAGTACGGTTAGTTATTTGATTGACTTTTTAAAAATAGACCAATTTTTATTTATTTATTTTTTTTAATTTTTTTTTCAATGTTTATTTATTTTTGGGACAGAGAGAGGCAGAGCATGAACAGGGGAGGGGCAGAGAGAGAGGGAGACACAGAATCGGAAACAGACTCCAGGCTCCGAGCCTCAGCCCAGAGCCTGACGCGGGGCTCGAACTCACGGACCGCGAGATCGTGACCTGGCTGAAGTCGGACGCTAACCGACTGCGCACCCAGGCGCCCCTAAAAATAGACCAATTTTTAGCGCAGTTTTAGGTTCATAGCAAAATTGAGTGGAAAGTACAGGGAGTTCCCATGTACCCGACATGTGCACAGCCATGTGCACTGACATGTGCACAGCCTCGCCCACTGTCAGCATCCTGCACTCCAGTGATACATTTGTGTGTAGTCTGTGAATCTGCAGTGACACATCATCATCACCCAAGGTCACAGTTTACATTAGGGTTCGCTCTTGGTGCTGCCCATTGTCTGGGTTTGAACAAATGTATAAAGGACACATACCCACCACGTAGTGTCGCATGAATGGTTTCACTGCCTTTAAAAATCCTCTGCTCTGTTTATCATCTCCCTCCCTCATCCTCTGTCACCGATCTTTTTACCGTCTCTACAGTCTTGCCTTTTCCAGAATGTCCGATAGTTGGAATTATACAGGATGTAGCCTTTTCAGAGTGCCTTCTTCCATGTTCATTTAAGTTCCCTTCATGTCTTTTTATGGCTTTTGATCGCTCATTCTCTTAGTGCTGAATGACATACCATTGTCCGAATATGCCACTGTTTTTATTATCCATTTGCCTGCTGAAAGACATCTTGGTTGTGTCCAACTTTTGGCAATTATGATACAGCTGCCATAAATACCCACATGCAGGTTATTGTATGGACATAAGTTTTCATTTCTTTTGGGCAGATACCAAAGAGCATGATTCCTGGATGACTGACATAAGAGTATTATTAAAGTTTTGTAAGAACTGCCAGAAGGCCTTCCAAAGTGGCCGGTACCATTTTGCGTTTTCACCAGGAATGAATGAGAGTTCTTGTAGCCTCCATATCCTTGTCAGCATTTGGGGCGTTCAGTGCTTTAAATTTTGGTCATTCTAACAGGTGTGTAGTTGTATCTCATGGTTGTTTTAACTTGCAGGTCCCCAGGGTGGGTGTGGAGCATCTTTACACAGGCTTGTTGTGTATCTTCTTTGGTGAGACGTCTGTGAGCACCTTTGGCCCGTTTTTTAAGGGTTGTGTTTGTCTTCTTCATGTTGAATTTTAAGAGTTCTTTGTTTATTTTGGATAACAGTCCTTATCGTGTGTCTTTTGCCAATATTTTCTCCCAGGTCAATGTCTGTCACAGAGCAGAAGTTTTTAATTTTGGCGAAGTCTAGCTTATCAATTATTTCTTTCACGGATTATGCCTTTGGTATATGATTGATTTTTCAAATATTAAAGTAACCTCTGGGATAAATTCAGTTGATCATGACTTACTATTCTTTGAGATATTGCCCTATTCAGTAGTTCCTTAGTATTTTCTTAACTATTTTCATATCTATAATTCATGGAGAGTGTTCACCTATAATTTCCTTTTTATAATGTCTGTGTCAAGTTTTGATGTTAATATTATGCTGGACTTAAAAATGAATTGAAGGAGTTTTGTTTTTGTTTTTTGCTTTTTTAAAAAAATATTTTATGTATATTTGGTCCCCCCCCCCCCAAATGTTTGATAATTTACCAGTGAAACCATCTGGAATTTTTTGTTTTTGTGGGGAATATAATCCTACTAATTTAGTTTCTTGATGGTTACAGAGCTATTCAGTTTTCTATTTTACCTTGGGTCAGCTTCAGTAAGTTTTTTTTTTCATGGCAGTCATGTTTAGAGGTTTTTCAGTGTTATTAATTTTGAACAAAGCTACTTGAGGTTTGTGAATTGTCTATATTTTGTCACTTTTTAACTTTAATGTTTTTACCTTTGCTGTTTTCTTTTCCTAATACTTTCTTTGGGTTTAATTGCCTCAACTTTTTTCTAGTTTCTCAAGGTGAAATCCTAGATCTTTGATTCTTTTCCATTCCAATTTACACATTAGAACTATAAATTTCCTCCTGAGAAGGATTAAGTGCTTCCCACATACCTTGATGTTATATTTTCATTCTTCATATCAAAATACTATTTATCTTTGATATCTTTTTTGATTGAGTTATTCAGTGTAGCATTTACTTTTAATAATTTTGGGGCTGTATGAGTTATCTTATTGATACCGAAGTTATTTATTATGGTCAGACATACTCTAAGTTTTCAGTACTTTTGAGGTTTATTGAAATTCATTCTGTGGTCAAAATATGGCTTATCTCTGAAAACTTCATGTGCACATGAAAATAATTTTTATTCTACATTGTTGCTTGTAGTCTTTTATACATGTCAGGTCAAGAGAGTTGATGCTGTCGACAAAATCTTCCATAATATGGTGAGTTTTGTTTAGTTTCTTTTGAGAGAGGGCTATTAGAATCTTCAAATGCATTTGTAGGTATGTCTGTTCCTCCTCTTCATACATTTGAAACTCTTCAAAGGGGCATAAACTTCTCAATTTTTATGTATTTTTGATACATCAACCCTTTTATCATTATGGAATTTTCCTTATTTGCAACATAATTATTTCTTGTCTGGTATTCTAGTGTGTTTCATGTTAATATAGCTTTCTTAAGGTTTGAATTTTTTTTTTTTTTTTTTTGCCTTTGTATATAAAGTGAATCTCTTATGGATGGCATATAGTTAGGGGTTGCATCTTTTACACATTCAGGTAATTTCTGAGCTTCAGTCCGGCTCTTTAGAACCGTGGGTCAACAAACTTCTTCTGTGAACTGCCAGACAGTAAATATTTTAGATTGTACCGTCCGTTTGGTTTGGGCAAGTACCCTGCTCTGTCCCTGTAATGTGAGTATAGCCCTGGGCAGTTTGTACATGAATGGATTTGGCTGTGTTCATATAAACCTTTATTTATAAGACAGGTATTGGAATACAGTTGACCTTGAGGCCATAGTTTGTTGAAGCCTTGGTTTAGACCACCTGGATGAATATTATAAAATATGTTATAGAAGTATATATGTAGGTTGTGTCATTTTTTTTTGTTTGTTTGTTTTCTGTTTGCCTCATCCTTGTTCCTCTCTTGCTCTCTTTCTTCTACCTTTCTGCTACGCACAACCCAGAAGCTGAATCACATGAATTGCCCATAATTAGAGTCAAACACAAATGAATTGGAATGACCCAGACACATGTTTAATTTTTGCCAAAAAGCCTTTATTACTTGGGCATAAGAATTGAAAAGGAAGAGTTTTAGAACATCAGTTTGCAAATAGGTATTATAGATCTAAAAATATATCTAAGAGCTCCAAGATAATGCTGAAAGCTACTATAAATAAAGGGTTAGTTCAACAATAATTATACATCTACACAAGTCATGAACTTTATATGTATAAACAACCACAGTTGGAAAATAATGGAAGAGAAAACTACGATTGCCACATTATAAAAATGTTAATTATCTCTAAATTAATAGATTAAATAATTTCAATACATATGCTAATTACTAGACTGATTCTTCAATTTATACAAGAAAGTAATTAAGAATCAACAGAAAATGGGCGCCTGGGTGGCTCCGTCAGTTAAGCGTCCGACTCTTGATTTCGGCCCAGGTCAATGATCTCACGGTTCATGGGATCGAGCCCCACAATGGTTTCTGTCCTGACAGCACGGATCCTGCTTGGGATTCTCTCTCGCTCCTCTCTTTGTCCCTCCCCTGCTCGTATGTTCTCTCTCTCTCTCATAATAAACTTTAAAAAAAAGAATAAACAGAAAAACTTTTGAAAAATGGAGCAGTGATGGACCTGCTGTATATTACATGTTACAAAGCCTCGAGAAATAGTACATAAAGTCCAAGAATAGGCTCAAATCATGCAGTAATGTAATATTAACTAAAGGCAGTGTCTCCAGTTAGTGTAAAGAGAGTTTTTAATACATGGTCTTGAGACCACAGGATAGCTGATTGGGAGAGTCCCATTTGTGGATCCAGTTAAAATTCATATTCTAAAATTTTTTCTTAACGTTTATTCGTTATTGAGACAGAGAGAGACAGAGCATGAGCAGGGGAGGGACAGAGAGAGAGAGAGAATCTGAAGCAGACTCCAGGCTCTGAGCTGTCAGCACAGAGCCCGACGTGGGGCTGGAACCACAAACCGGGGGGATTATGACCTGAGCCGCAGTTGGACGCTCAATTGACTGAGCCACCCAGGCACCCCAAATTCATATTCTCGATCAGGAACAAACTACAAATGGATCAAATTTTTAAGTGTTACAAAGAGACAAATTAACACAAGCATCCAAAGTAGGTCGAATAAACTATGGTTTATCCACACCCTGGAACACTGCAGCCGCGGTAAACACTGTGCCCCTGCGCGGAGGTCTCCAGGATGTATTGTAAAGTAAGTAAAACAGGACACAGGATCATAGCTATAGAGTGCTATTTTTTTGTTGAAAACAAATTTTTCCGTTAAAATATTATGATCCGTGCTCGTATTATCGTAAAGTACAGGGACAAGAGGAACGGGGTGCAGGTAGACACTGACTGGAGTGGGAGTGACACTTCTAAGCGGAAACAGTTTTGTTCTGATTTGTGAAGCACTACCTATTTATGAATCATGAATTATTTATGAATTTATTATCTATTTAAAAAATCATTAAAAATTCTTCCAGGTTGGGGTAAATTAACCTGTAAGTTCTGTGAATACTTAAGGAAGAAGTAATTCTACATATTAACTTCCCCAAAGTTAGAAAAGAGGGACCACTGCCCAACTCATGAGGCTAGAATGACCTTGTTTGAAACCTGACCATATGTGAGTTGAAGGAGGCAACACAGGAAAGAATGCAGATGATCTGATTTCATCACAAAAGTCAGGGTAATGATGTAGAGTGGGAAGTGGGGGAGGCGCGTGGGCAGTTTCTTGGTTGCTGCAGCGTTCTGTTTCTTGATCTTGGTTTTCATACGTTGTTCACCTTATGCCTGTGTTGAACTCACATGTCTTTTGTTTTCCTTATGTATGTGATAATTGGTTATAAATGTTATAAAATAATTTTTAAAAGAAGCTGTAATTATCGTGGAATACACGTTCATCTAACAAATTAGCTTTAAAATATATACAGTAACGACAGATAAAATTGCATAGGAGAATCTAAAAACTTGCAGTAGTTTAAAATAGAGCTTTTAACTCCCTTCTCAGGAATTGGCAAGCAAGAATAGAAGTCTTGATTTTCTGAAGGTAGAACTTGTTAGTGGCATATTTATTCCATTCTGTGTTAAAACGATTGGTAGAGTAAAGCAGTGATTTTTAAAAATGGTAACAACTGGTTTCTCCCAGACTAGCTTCACGAAGGGGTTAGAGGCAGTCAAATCTGTATCTAGTAGGGACCCACCTACTTTTGTTTTGTTCAAGCTATTCTGTTGGGATTTATGTTCCGCAGCTAGCACAGCAGTTCTAGCCAGTGTTAGAGTTGTTCATTCACATGATCAGGTTCATTGCAAATAAAACTTCTGTTTAAAACAAAAACAAAACAAAACATGCCACAGAAGAGAACAGAGAGGGTATCCACAATGGAAGGTTCAACAGATTTAGGGACTCCCGGACAAAGTGTCTTTCCTCATTAATTTTTTTATTAATGTTTTTAATGTTTTTTATTTATTTTGAGAGAGAGAGAGAGAGAGAGAAGGGGAGGGGAGGGGTGGCAGGCGCAGAGAGAGAGGGAGACACAGAATATGAAGCAGGCTCCAGGCTCAGAGCTGCTGTCAGCACGGAGCCCCACACGGGGATCGAACTCACAGACCGCGAGATCATGACCTGAGCCGAAGTCGGATGCTCAATCGACTGAGCCCCCCCAGGCACCCCAGGGCTTTCCTCATTTAAGGGGCTGGCATGTCTCTTCTTATTCCAAATCTAGAAAGTAACTATTTGGTAAGAGGTACTGAATACGTGCAGGAATTTCAATCATTGTTAGGAATTTCATTTCCCATCCCTTTGGAAAACCTGAAGTCACGCCCTTCAGGTCCCTCAGGTTTGCTCTCTGGAGCAGCTCCCAGGGAGGCAGCTTGTAGGGATGTGCTTGTAGCGGGGTCTGGAGGCGCAGGCACCGTGCGTGCCCGCAGGTCCTTACCGGGAAATGGCAAGGGCTCTGTGCCTGTCGGCGGCAAGGATCCGCCCGCGGAGGGGGCTGCGGGTACCCAGGGTCTGGCGTTTCCCGTGTGGGAGCTCTGATGAAGCCAGAAAAGGTCATCTTCGATAGTACACGCAGGGCGTGGCCCGGTCTAGTCTTTCAGGCCCCGGAGCTCGCCAGCCACTCTCCAGACCTTCAGTCTTACCGGAACTGAAGGAATAAAAGGAGTTGCTACTGCCGTGCTCTCCTTTCGCCCACCCAGCCTTATGAACAAACGAGAACAAACCACAACAAAGCCGGGCTCCGGCAGGCCACCGCGTTTTTGTGCTCCTGACCGGGCCCCGGGGTTCCACAGCCTCCGATGGATTTCACCGTGGCCTCTTCTCGGAGGATTTGAGGAGCAGCCGTCACCCCACTGTTTCTGGGCGTGACCCCAGCGGGGGGTGGCCTTCTCCACTGTCCAGCCCGGGATGCCATTGGCGTGGCCTCCCTGTATTTTGCGGGTGCCCAGTTGAACCTCAGATTTGGACCCCCGGAGTCGTCGTGCACAGGGAGGGCTCCCTCTGCTGGGCCCTCTGGTAAAACCAGCGGCCATCAGTGTTCTCGGGTGGCTGCTTCTCCCTCCGTGGGAAGGAGTGTAGCCGTGAGCCCACTGCACTTGGGAGTGTCTCCATCTCCGCCCGCTGGTGACTGAGGGCCGCTGAGATAGTGCTCGCGTGGGGGGAGGGGGCTGGAGGTCTGTAGCCCACGTGGGAATCATAATGAGGCCATCAGAGGCCAGGCCTTTCTTGGTCCCGAAATTCCAGGCTCTGGGAGGAAGGCCCCGTGCAGTCATCCCCGGACCGCACAACGGGGGACCGGTTTTCATCAGGCATCTGTCTCCACGTTGGCATTCGCAAGGTCAGAAATGGTTTTCGTGACCCAGCCAACCGGGAAGAGACCCTGGAATTCTGTTGATGATGTCTCTGGGATGTTGAGATAGTTTGGCCACCATTTCTGGATGGCCCAGGTTTTAGGCAGACTCATTTTTAGCTGACCGCGCTCTCTGAGGCAGCTTCAGTCTATCCGGGAAAGGCTCCGGCAGTCCACTTAGCCAACGTCCCCGTCGTGGAGGCTGAACCGTTCCTCCGCAGGGGTGCAGAGCGGGGTCTGCTTTCGCAGGTAGCACCCCGGCCCATGGAAGGGTGGCTGGGGCCACCGCACTCTGGGATTTGGATCCTGGGTTTGCCGGGCTGGTGGAGGCCCCGAGCCCGCGGTTAACTGTGTCCAGTCCTGGCGCCTGCTTCCCGTGAACCCATGTTCACCTTCATTGCCCCTGGGATGAGACACAGAGCGTTTTGGTGATGTGTTGATCGTGAACCTGACAGATAACATAAAGAACTCTGTATCCAGCAGAGAATGCACATTCTTTTCCACCACATGCGGATCATTCTTAAACTTTACCATGTTCTAGACGAGAAGGGCTGCCTCAGTAACTTCCCAAAATATCACTATTATGCAGACAGTATCTCTGACGTTAATAAATAGAAAGAGAAATAATATCAGTCCGCTAAAAATGACCCATGCTTGTATACTTAAAAGTATAGATCATAAGGGAAATTACAGAGTAATTAGACATGAATGGAAATGCTGCATTTCAAAATCTGTGAGCTACTTAAAGAGAGATTTATAGCTTATAATACATTTACCAGGAAACAGGAAACTGCTACGGGCTGAACTGTGGCTCTCTCCCCAGGCCCTCAAAAAACCTCAAAAGCATTCATACGTGGAAGTCCCCACCTCTAGTACCTCAGAATGTGACTCTGTTTGGAAACAGAGGAGTCTTTATGGAGGTAACTACGTGGAAATGAGGTCATTAGTGTGGGCCCTACTGTACTTCCATGGCTCTCCTCATAAGAAGGGGAAATGGGACGAGTCTTGGACAGAGGGAAGATGATGGAAGATACAGGGAGAAAATGGCATGTCAAGCCAAGGAGAGAGGCCTGGAACAGATCCTTCATGACACTTGGAAGTAACCGACCTCGTCCCCTTGATCTTGGACTTCCAATTCTCCAGAACTGTAAGAGAAAACACATTTCTGTTGTTTAAGCTACCCAGCTACCTTGTTAGGGCAGCCTCAGCAAACTAATACGGTCATTAATCAGCCAAATTTTAATTCAGGAAGTTGGAAAAAGAATCACAAGGTAAACAAGAAGGAAAGAAATAATGAAAGCAAGGCTGGAAATCTGTTCAATAGAGAGTGGTATTATCACATCCCCAAATTGGTTCTTTACAAAAGTTAATGTACTTAAAACTTGTTGGATCATGGCTCGTGATTATTTCAGTTTAGAAGAAGTATTAAGGGGAGCCCGGGTGCCTCAGTTGGTTAAGTGTCTGACTCTTGGTTTCAGCTCAGGTCACAGTCCTGTGTCGGGCTCTGTGCTGACAGTGAGGAACCTGCTTGGGATTCATTTTCTCTCCCTCTCTCTGTCTCTCTGTCTCTCTCTCTCTCAATAAATAAGTCAACTTAAAAAAAAAAAAAAAAAAGAAAAGCATTACGTTAATACATACCTGTTATAAAAACTCAAAATAATAAAGGGAATGTCTTTAATTTGATGAAGGGTATGTGCCAAAACCTAAAGCAGACTTTTAATGGGAAAAGTTCAGATGCGTGCCACTTAAGGTCAGGAACAAAGCAAACATGCTTTATGCTGTTGCAGCTTTTCATGTTACTGGAGTTCCTGGCCAGCACATTAAGAAAATAAGTAGAAATGAGTTAACAGGATTGGAAGGGAAGAGATACATCTGTATTTATAGGTCACCTACAAATAAAAATCTCCAGAAACAACAGGCAAAATACATATACTAATAAGATAATTTGGTATTTCTCAAATAAAAGATCAGTTTACAAAAATCAGAATTCCTCTGTACTCAAAATAATTAGCAAAGGGGTACCTGGGTGCTCAGTCAGTTGAGTGTCGGCTCACAATCTCACCATCATTTTATATTTTTGTCACAATCTCATGAGATTGAGCCCTGCATCGGGATCGGGCTCTGTGCTGACAGCGCTTGGGAGTCTCAATCAATCTCTCTCTCTCTCTCCCCCACCCCCCAGCCCTTCTCCCCTGCTCGTGTTGTTTCTCTCTCTCAAAAAAAAAAAAAAAAAAAAATCCTCTAGAAGAGATGAGATAATGATACAAGATACCATTCACAAGATAAAAACAAGTGTCTAGGATTTAACAATGGTCAAGATTTACATGGAGAACAGTTTACAGTATATGATGAAAAGACCTGAAAAACAGACCATGTTCAGACAGGGTGTAACATATTTCTAAATATGACGGTTCTCTGTAGATCGATCTATAAATTCTACGAAATGCCAGTCACAATCCTGTAGAATATTTTGAGAAATTTGACATCTATCTCTATCTCTGTCCATATCTATATGGAACTATCTGATATCTATCTATTTATATAGATACATAATAATAATCCATAATATATATATAATATAGATATATAATAACCTATAATATCTATAGATATATATACATATATGTACATTATCTATCTATCTATCTATCTATCTGTGGAACTTCTGATTCTGACACACTTGCTTTTATCACAGCACTCTGCTGCTGAAAACAACTGGAAAATTTGATTAAAATATACATGTATCTGCACGTGTAGAGCTGTAAAATCAGTAAGGCCTCAGGGGCATGATGAGTCCGAGAAGTAGGTCTGTGGACATATGAATCCCCAGCATTTAGCTCTACCTGCCCATTGGAGGCAGTTGTCTGGAGGCAGAGAAGCTGAAGAAAACTTCCAGAAACCTCACAGGTAGGGCAAACAGAAGTTGGAGATTAGGTCTCAGTAAAGAGGAGGACTCTGCTAATTTTCTAGGTATTTAATTGGGGCCCCTGAAGGGCTACGCCCCTTAGATGAAAGGACACACGGAAATAGGCCAGCCCTCCTAAGACGGAAACTCGGTTGTAATCAATCCCAGATGGCGTTACGGTGATCTGACCCTAGGGTAGAAAGAAAACATAACAGCGGTTTAAATTAAAACGAGATAGGTTTCGTAGCAACCACAGAAAACTGAAGAGAGGATTAGTGGACTGGAAACTAGGTCAGTGGAAAATATCTGGGCTGAAGTACGGAGAGAAAAAATGGACAGAAAATTAAAGCATAAATTAGGATTCCTGTTAGACACAGTGAAAAAATTAACATGTATGTATTTATAGTTCCAGAAGGAGATGAGAGAGAAAAAATGGGACAGAAACACTATCTGAAGAGATAATCTGTGAGAGCTTTTCAAAGCTATAACTCAGAACAGAGATCTACACATAGATTCAAGAGTTCCTGTGACTCCATGACGGGATAAATACTTCTCAGCACGTAACACACCCAGGCATATAATAGCAAAACTTCTGAAAACCACAGATGAAGAGAAGGTTTTATAACAGCTAGTGGAAAAAGGACATGCGAGTTCTGAAAAGCAGTTTGACAGCTTACAAGGGGAGTGATGGGAGTGGGAGGTAATGGGAAATGTTAAAACTGCTCAAAGAAGCAAACCTGTCAACCTGTGATTCTGTACCCAGCAAAAATATTTACTGTTGAATGAAAGCAAAACTAGAAAATGTTGACAGCAATCAAAGAAGACCTGGACAAATCAAAGATCCTGTACTCACAGGTTGGAAGACTTCATACCGTTGAGATGGCATTTCTCCCCAAACTGGTGTATAGCTTCAGTGTAATCCCTGTCAAAACCCAGGCTACCTTTTGGGTCGAAATTGACAGATTGATTTTATGGGGCGCCTGGGTGGCTGAGTTGGTTGAGCATCTGACTTCGGCTCAGGTAATGATCTCATGGTTTGTGAGTTTGAGCCCCGTATGAGGCTCGCTGCTGCCAGCTTGGAGCCTGTTTGGATCCTCTGTCCCCCTCTCTCTCTGTCCTTCCCCCCGTCACACGCTCTCTCAAAAATAAACCTTAAAAAAAAAAAAAGGAATTGACGGGCTGATTTTAAATTTATGTAGAAATGCATGGGGCCCGGTATAATCAATACGATTTTGGAAAGGAACAAAGTGGGAAGACTCACACTTCCTGATTTTAGTACTGGTAATCAAGGCAGTGTGTTCCTGGTTAAGGATCGCATATGGATCAATGGGATACAATTCCAAGTCCAGAAATAAACCTATACATCTATGGCAGTTGATTTCTTTCTTCCTTTCCTGTCTTGTCCTGTTCTTTCCTTTATTAGGTTATCTCTACCCCCAACATGGGGCTCGAACTCATGACTTCAAGATCACAGGTCACACACTCTATAGACTGAGCCAACCAGGTGCCCCTGGTCAGTTGATTTTTGACAAGGGTACCAAGAACATTCAAGGGTATAAAAAAATAGTCTTTTCAACAAATGGTGCAGGAGCAACTGGAGATCCACAAGCAGAAGAATGAGGTTGGACCCTGCCTTACACCATGTATAAAATTAACTCAAAATAGAGCAGAGACTTAGACGTAAGAGCTAAAACTCTGTAACTCTTAGAAGGAAACGTATGTATAAATTTTTGTGACCTTGGGTTGGGCAATGGTTTCCTAAGTATACACCAAGACCACAAGCACCAAAGAAAAAATAGAGAAGTTAGATTTCATCAAAAGTAAAGATTTTTGTGCTTCTAAAAAACGCCATTGGGAACGTGAAAAGAGTCCACAGAATGGGAGAAAATCTCATGCAGGTCTAGTATCCAGGAACATATAAAGAACATTTACAACTCAACAGTAAAAATGTAAATAACCTAACTAAAAATTGACAGATGATTCCAGTAGACATTTTTCCAAAGAAGATAAATGAATGACCAGTAAGTGCGTGAAAAGATGCCCGACATCATCAGTCATTTGGGAAACACGAGTCAAAACCACAATGAGATATCACTTCTGGCCCACCAACATGGGTGTAATGAAAGACCGTAAACAAGTGTGGTGAAGAGATGGAAAGATTGGAACTCTTGTACGTTGCTGGTGGGAATGTAGAATGTGTGCCTGCTTTAGAAAACACGCATTCAGGAGCACCTGGATGGCTCAGTCATTTAAGCGATGTGACTCTAGATTTCGGCTCAGGTCGTGATCCTCGTGGTTCATGAGTTCCAGCCCTGCATTGGGCTGTGTGCTGACAGCATGGAGGCCCTGCTTGGATTCTCTCTCTCCCTCTCTCTCTGCCCCTTCCCTGCTCACTGTCTCTCTCAATAAATAAACATTAAAAACTTAAACACCCATTCAATCCAACAGTTCTGTTTCTAGGTATACACCCACGAGGACGGAACACAGACACACCCACCTATGACAGCATGGAGCCTTAGAATAGCCCAGACATGGAATCCAATGTCTGTTAGCTGATGGGTGGATAAACAAATGTGGTATATCCATCCAATGGGATATTATCAGCCACGGGGAATGAATACTGATAACGGCTACAGTGGGGGTGAACTTTGAAATCATGCTGATGAAAATTAATCAGATGCAGACAACCACATATTGTATGATGTCATTTATATGAAATACCAGGAGCAAATCCATAGAGACTGAAAGTAGATCAGTGGCTGTCAGGGGCTTGATGGGAGAGGGTGTGGGGCATGCTTGCTTCTGGGTGGCGGGGGGGGGGGGGGGGGCGGGGTTTGTGGGGAGTGGTGAAAATATTTCTGGCATTAGATAGTGGTGATTGTACAGCTTTGTGATTATACTGAAAACCAGTGAATTGCACACTTTTCAAGTGTGTACATATGTGTATTGTACAGTATGTGAATTATGTCTCAATTTTTTTTTTTTTTTTTTAACGTTTATTTATTTTTGAGACAGAGAGAGACAGAGCATGAACGGGGGAGGGTCAGAGAGAGGGAGACACAGAATCTGAAACAGGCTCCAGGCTCTGAGCTGTCAGCACAGAGCCCGACGCGGGGCTTGAACTCACGGACCGAGAGATCATGACCTGAGCCGAAGTCGGCCGCTTAACCAACGGAGCCACCCAGGCGCCCCTGTCTCAATTTTTCTTAAATGAAGGCAAAATAAAGATGTTTTTAGACAAAGAGAAAACAGAAAATCTGTCCTCAGTAGACTTACACTAAAGAAGATGCTAAAGGGAATCTTTTTTTTTTTTTACATTTATTTTTGAGAAACAGAGTGAGACAAAGCATGAGTGGGGGAGGGGCAGAGAGAGGAGGAGACACAGAATCCGAAGCAGGCTCCAGGCTCTGAGCAAGAGGTCAGCACAGAGCGTGATGCAGGGCTCGAACCCACGAACTGTGAGATCATGACCTGAGCCGAAGTCCAACGCTTAACTGACTGAGCCACCCAGGTGCCCCAATACTAAGGGAATCTTAAGGTAGAAGGAAAATGATCCTAGAAAAAACAGGGAAATGTAGGACGGGATGGAGGAGCTTCAGAAAGGGTAAATGTGTCCTTTTGTTGACTGCATAAAACAGAATGATGCTCTGGGGGGCATACGGAAATGTACATTGAAGTTACATGACAGCGACAGCACAATGGGTAGGAGGTGGGAAATGGACTTAATGTGTTTTAAGACCTATTCATTGGGAGGTGGTAAGAATACTAATTTAAGTTGCTACTGTAAATTGTAATCTTCAGGGTGACCAAGGAAAGAAAAATATTATAGTGGCTCAGTCGGTTGAGCACCGACGTCAGCTCAGGTCATGATCTCCCAGCTCGTGAGTTCGAGCCCCACGTCGGGCTCTGTGCTGACAGCTCGGAACCTGGAGCCTGCTTCGGATTCTGTGTCTCCCTCTCTCTCTGTTCCTCCCCTGCTCTTACTCTCTCTGTCTCTCTCTCTCAAGAATAAAATAATGAAAACATTAAAACCTACATAAAGGATACAGGAACAGCTAAATGGAGGAGACGCACAGGGCCAGGTGTGGAGGAGGCATGTGCCACTCCCACGCGCTGTCCGAGTGCCACTCTCCCAGCACCTTGGCGTGTTCACCAACCTGGAAGCTCCCAGAACCCCGTCAGTTGGGGGGTGTTGTGGAGATTTTGTTACATGGCAGGATTGACTAAGTCATTGGCCGTTAACAGCTCACCCTGCAGCACCTGCCCCCTTCTCTGGAGGTTGGGGGTGGGGCTGAACCGTAAAAAGCTTTCCATCCCATTGTAGCTGGTCTTCCTGGCCACCTGCCAGGAAGCTCTCTTGGGACACCGGGACACCGGCCGCCAATCCGCTCGTTAACATACAGAAGACAGCCTTATCTCTCCACAGATTCCAGAGGTTTTAGGAACTGTGTGCCAGGAACTAAGGACAAAGACCGCACCCATTATAGCTTTGTATTGCCTAATAGCTTTTATGTATATAGAGCAAAAATGGACAGAAGTAAAAGGATACACATATGAATTTCCTAGTAGGGGATTTTTTTTTTTTTTAATGTTTATTTTTGAGAGGAGAGAGAGGGAGAGAGAGAGACAGAGAGAGACAGCGTGAGTGGGGGAGGGGCAGAGAGAGAGGGGACACAGAATCCGACGTCCCGACGCGGGGTTCAAACTTGCAAACCGCGAGATCTGACCTGAGCTAAAGTCGAAGCTTAAGCTGACACTCCCCGTAGTAGGAGATCTTAACACACCGTTTTCCTATCTGATGTTACAAGTTGACAACAGTCAGTAAGGAATAAGAGATGTGAACAACAAACTCAACTCGGTCGATGAAGAACACAGTATTCAGTAACTGATGAGTCGTCTTTTCCTGCCGGCACACGTGGGCATTTACTAGCGCGGAGAAACGCGGTTCGTGTTATTGTATGTGGACCTTATATTCCGTGGCCATTGTAAACCCACTTACTGGGTTTGGCTTCCTGTTTGATCCGCCTCTTGGGCCGCCCAGTCTCGGTTTCCCATCTCCTCCCGCCGTCCACTTCCCAGAGGGCCAATTCAGTCTCCGGAGTTTGGTGGAAACCTCTGGGTGCAAGCCGGCTGTGCTTGCTCGTCCTCCAGTGTCCTTAGATGTGCTCAGTCTTGAGGCCATGCCGCCTTCTTTCTCCCCATCTCTGAAATGTGTGAAAGGTGGTTTTCATACTTCGTCACATCTGGGATGTTCAGGAAGCTCATTCAAGTTATGTAACCTTCCACACCACCAGGACTAGAGGCGCCTCTTTTCCTATGTGAGTATTGGATGCAATTGTCTACTATTTTCATTGGGGTGATATTAAGCTTACAGGTTAATTAAAGGAGAACTGGGGCCTAATCTTCTTTGGGACTATAGTATGATTTATAATTTCAGAGAAGAAAGCCGGGTACTTTTTGTGAACTTCTTGTTCATCTCTTACGATGTTAATACTGGGTTTTGTTCCTTTGGTTCTCTTGGTGGGATATTTTCTGCTATTTCCTCTTCTTTTTTCTTGGAAAGTATGAAAGCTATTTATATATACTATTCATTCATACTACTTTTGTTACCAGCTCCCTGACCAAATCACCTTGTTTCTTATAGTTGCCTTTTCCTTTATCCTGTTGTTCCCTTTTATGTGTACAGTTACACCTTCCACCAGAAATGACAAAATTTGCAGTTACACCGACAGTTTCCACGTGAGCTCTCTTCACTCTGTAAGCGCCTTGATTTTGGTCTTTGACACTCTATGTAAGTGCTCGTAACTGCACATTAATTTTCTTCTGCAGGGAAGTTTGGGCCCTGTTTCTCCATTCTTGTCTGTCTGACCCCCATTTTACTCATCCTAGATCTTAGAAATTCTTTAAAATCTTTGATCGGCTGATGTTACTCTTACTTTCTAATGTTGCGGTTTTATGTCTTTAGACAGGTTATATTTGCTGTCATTTCGTGAGCTCGAGGGTGGGAACGAAATAAACGAGGATCCCTAGTTTCTCATCTTAGAAGTAGTATCGAAGTACTAACTTAAAAAGAAGACATTCATGGGGTGCCTGGTGGCTCAGTCGGTTAAGCACCGACTCTTGATTTCAGCTCAGGTCATGGTCTCACGGTTTGTAAGTTAGAGTCCTGAGTTGGGCTCTACGCTGACAGTGTGGAGCCTGCTTGGGATTCTCTCTCTCCTTCTCTCTGCCTCCCCCGACCCCCCCAATCAACAAACTTAAAAAAAAAAAAAAAAAAAGGAAGAAAGAAAGAAAGAAAACATGAACCAAAGTCTGGTGTTCCTGGCTCTTATTCTTGAATAATTGAATATTTCTTGGCTAGTCTTCATGGCTGGGGTTCTTTATACTACTCTTAAATGTTTCCAGTTTTTAAGAACCCCAAATCCTTCCCTGTTCCTGCTTCTCTGTATCATTCGTGAATGTCTCCAGTCCTTGTACTGTAGATCCTGGATGTGTTTGGTACTTTTTGATTTCTGGGCTGTAAGATAATTGCATCTGTATAAGGAGGTGAGTTTCCATTTCCTGTCTTCTCTTTGCCTCTGGGTTTTAACCAGTACATGGGAGCCATATCAGGTTCAAAGTAATCAGGATCCCCCCTTAAAAGGGATTAAGACGTGAACTTCGGGGCACCTGGGTGGCTCAGTCGGTTAAGCGTCCGACTTTGGCTCAGGTCATGATCTCGCAGTCTGTGAGTTCGATCCCCGCGTCAGGCTCTGTGCTGACCGCTCAGAGCCTGGAGCCTGTTTCAGATTCTGTGTCTCCCTCTCTCTCTGACCCTCCCCTGTTCATGCTGTCTCTCTCTGTCTCAAAAATAAATAAACGTTAAAAAAAAAAAAAAAAGATGTGAACTTGGAGCCAAACTAGAGACTTCCAGCTGCCTTCCCCCAAGTATAAGCCTTGATTCCCCACTCTGGATCCTAAAATAGACTCAAAGTTTGTGTGTCCAGGTGGTTGAACTGAGTGCACCTTACAAACTCATTTGCTAGTGGAACAGAGTGATGAGATACGGGCCTTCTGGCCGATTGCTAGAGAACAAGTCTTGAGTCGTAATCCACCTGAGTTGTGATTTGGACACAAGTGGAGGGGAATTAACTCACTTTTGTTTTTCAACACTTGCCTCTCAACTCTAAGAGAGACGATAGAGCCTTTCTTGCTTTTGGGGTAGAAAGCATTCCATTTCCATTCACTCTTACTCGAGCCCTCGGAAGAAAAAGGTAGCAGGATAAATTTTACAGGAAAAGGAAGTGGAGCAGAGTGATTGCCGATGCACTCGTCTCTTTTGGTACACTTTTCTCCAGATGCTTTGAAATGACTAATGCATTATATTCAAGGCTAACTTAAATGGGTATTGTGTTTTCAGAGAAAACAGAGGTCCTCCCTGTCGAACAGAACACATTTCCTTTTTTTTTTTTTTTAAAGTTTATTTATTTTTGAGACAGAGAGAGACAGAATGAACGGGGTAGGGTCAGAGAGAGAGGGAGACACAGAATCTGAAGCAGGCTCCAGGCTCTGAGCCATCAGCACAGAGCCCGACGCGGGGCTCGAACTCACGGACCGCGAGATCGTGACCTGAGCCGAAGTCGGACGCTCAACCGACTGAGCCACCCAGGCGCCCCCACATTTCCTTTTTTTAACATTTATTTATTTTCAAGAGACAGAGTACAAGTGGGGGAGGGGCAGAGAGAGAGGGAGACACAGAATCCGAAACCAGCTCCAGCCTCTGAGCTGTCAGCACAGAGTCCAACGCGGGGCTCGAACTCACAAACCACGAGATCATGACTTGAGCTGAAGTCAGGTGCTGAACTTTCTTCTTCCTGTGCCTCATGTTTGTCTTCTCTGGCCAGCCACAGGTGAGGGCAGAGGTTGAACTTTATTCATCATCCTAAGTACTTAGCACAGTTCTTTTGAATATGATAATTTTCCTAATTAGATTAAAAGCAGGAAAATGAAGTTCTTGCTTCTTTCATGCTTCTCTGTTTTGACTAGTGAAAATAATACTTACTAAACATGTACTGCCGTCTAAATACATTCCATGCCCTTGGTTGCGGTCACTGTCTGATCAGCAAGAGGGAAAGGCGTGTGGCATTGAGATCTACTTCTAAAATTTTCAGGCATTTCTTTCTAATGTTATTTCTGTTCATGGGTAGTAAAATTGGGATGGTTTTGTCAACCTTAATATCTCACTGGCTCTTCTTACCAAATATCGTAAGTCTTCTCCCCGTATGTTGAAACACTTCTTTGCAAACCTCATTTCTAATGGCTCCATAGAAAGTCCATTATGTGGGTGTTGTTCTGTAAGTTACTTAATAACGTCAGGCTAGAATGTGTGTTCTGCGAGTGTCCGGATTTTTTCCCGGTCAGTTCACTTCAATACTACAGCACTTACTACACTGTCTGGTACATCATGGGCACTCGATACGTATTTGTGAAATGAACGGATGAATATTTAGGCGGTGCTGTTTTTCCTGTGTTATGAATTATACTCTCTAAAGTGTATTTGCACATAGTACTTCACTGCATTTCAAATGGTTTTTCTCAGTAATTTGTTCTAGAATAAATTTCTAGAACAGGATCTTGCTGGTTGAAAGGGTATGGGCAAAGTTATATGATTTCAGAGTAGTTTTCTCTATGAAATGATGTTATCTGTGGCTTTCTATTTTTTTATACTTTGGTTTTGTAAGTTCTGTTAGGGTTAAAAGTTTTTTTTTTCTTTCATTTTGTTGAAGTTCATTTCTTTTAATTCAGGGAGCAAGTAGGGGTTTTGTGACTGGGATACAGAGTTGGTGGTGTTGCAGGCTGAGGATCGGACGGTCCCTTGAACGTGAGTGGGTGTGCGTGCTAAGGAGCGCTACTCTGTAGGAATGGGAGAGTATCAAAGGGTAGTAAGCAGAGTAGTGAGAGTCAGAACAGTAAAAAGGATACTCCTGGTGGTAGTGTGGAGGAACGATTGGAGAGAGGAGAGACCAGAGACACGGAGATCTGGATTTCTCACTCTCTGGTCCCACATCTAATTAATCACCAACTTTTATGCCCTCAGTCTTCCTTGAATTTCTTCCTCTCTTCCCCCAGTTGGGTCCTCAGTGTCTTTAACCTCAGCCACCGCTGTAACCTTGTTTCTCTCCCTGCCTCAGAACCATTCTCCATTGAGCTGTGAACGTGATCAAGCTAAACCCAGCTCTTGAAGAATCGTTCTCTATTATTCATACTTTAAGGCTCTAGCTCAGCAACACAGCATGCGAGCTCTTCCCTTATTTGGACCCCTCAGCCTCGTTTCTTGCTCCTCCCTGCTAGGAGGAAAGTCTTTCCTAGGAAAGAAAAGGGCTTCTTATCCTCAAACGTCTCACCTCTGTCCCCCACACGGATTATTTCTGGCTTTGTGCCTTGCTCATCTGTACCCGCTTCACAAAAGCCCCTCTCTTCAATCAGGCCCCCTCGGTCCCCTTTTTCTGGGGTGCCTTGTGTAAGACTCAGGTGTCTGTCACCTCTTCCAACAAACTTTAACATATATATTCACATATTGCCTCCCTTCCCCACTCTTCACCTTCTGGGTCAGGCATCCGTCTTCTGGACTTTTATGTAGGACCTTGTTTTTACCTTTTCCAGGTTGTGCTGTGATTGTCTGGTTAGGTATGTCTCCCACATTGAACTGTGAAGGCAAGAGCTCTTTTTATTTATGTTTGTATTCTCAGCAGTAAACATAATGTCTGGCATATAGTCAGGTGGTCAAAAAGGATCTGATTTATGATATTCTAGATGAAATAATGAGGCGGAGGGGTGTGAGCCAGGCCAGTGGTAATGGGAGAGAAAGGTGGGTGGGAGAGACAGATTGGAAGGAAGTCACTTGGATGGCAGAGACCAGTTACAGGTGGAAGCCATGGGTGATTGTGCGGGGGGGGGGGGGGGGGCGGTGTGCACCTTAGTAAATGAGCTTGGTATACAGGTTTTTGACTTGTTAAATTTCAGATATTTGTTGGACATTTAGAGATGACGAGTAGGCATATAGAAATACGCTGTAGATATTAGATCAGGATTTAAGAGACATGAGCATACAGGTGTCAGCTGGGGCATTTGGAATAGATACCCAAATCAGGAAGGGGAGGGGATTTAAAAAGGTGGAGTAGGGATCCTGGGGGAACATTGACTGAGTAAAAGAAAAAGTAGGAGAGTGTACCGATGGCCGACAGTGATGAAGAAAGGTTGAAACGGATGAGAATTGAGAACAATGTTTTGTTTTGTTTTGTTTTTAATTTTTTTTTTCAACGTTTATTTATTTTTGGGACAGACAGAGACAGAGCATGAACGGGGGAGGGGCAGAGAGAGAGGGAGACACAGAATCGGAAACAGGCTCCAGGCTCTGAGCCATCAGCCCAGAGCCTGACGCGGTGCTCGAACTCACGGACCGCGAGATCGTGACCTGGCTGAAGTCGGACGCTTAACCGACTGCGCCACCCAGGCGCCCCGAGAACAATGTTTTTTATTTGCAAAGTAGAAGATCATTATTGATCTTTGAGAGAATAATTTTGCTCCAGTGGGGTGAAACAGAAACTAGATTGAAATTAGTGATTGAAAGAGGCTGAGAAGCAAGTAAACGGTGAGTGAAGAAGCAAGCACATACTCCTCTTTAAAAATGTGCTTTGTGGGGACATGGTGTCTCCTGGAAAAGGGATGTGCCGCCAGGTCCTTGAGGGGAGGGTAGTTTGGCGATAATTTTTTGTTTCATTTTCTTGGTTTGGGATGGGAGAAGGTCTTGGAGAAGTTTATCAATTGATACTCAGGAAGCAGAAGAAAGGGGGCTGGAAGTCCAGAAGGAAATCTTTACTGGAACAAGGTTAAGAAGGAAGAGAGGGCCTGGGACCAAGACCGCAGATGGTACCGTCAGCCTCGAGAGGGTTCTTCCCTGGGCGAAAGGAAGAGGAGTCAGGACTCGTGGAAATGCACACACGTGTAAAGACGGCGTGAGGGGATGTGAAGGATCTGTGCTCTGTGAGGCAGGCCACCAGGTCACGAACTGTGGGGTGAAGGGTAGGTCACGGCCCAGTGGGCTGGGCGGTGGGGGCAGCCCCGGGGTCCTGGAGAAGGTTGGGAAAGGGCAGAGAAGTGACGGTGGGGCTGCAGGTGGGTTTCAGGGCCCAGTTGAGGTTGAGCTATGGGAAAACAGAAAGCAATCATAAAAATACTTTAATAGTAGGTTTTTCCCCAAAAAATGGCTGCAAAAGGGACGGCACTAGAGACTGACTGACACGTACCCCCTGGATGGAGTGAGGCAGATCGCTAAGGACGGCCGTATTTGCTCTGCAGGTCTGGCGGAGTGCAGGACCGCTTGGGCGGTCAGGGGCCCAGGAGCTAGTCGTGCCTGGGCGGCCACCCCTGGTGCCGTGGAGACCTCCGGAGTCAGCCCCCGGTGCTCAGTGCACCACTGACGAGATCGAGGGTCCGTGTGAGAGGGGGCCTTTGGCTTTTCCCTTCTTGTTTGCTGTATTCTTGCCCCTGTGAATATCAGTTAAAATATGTAAGATAAAAGCAACAGACTGCAGGTAATGGACTCTCTTTGAAGACAGTGAATTTTGCATAGAACAGTGGTATTGGCTGGGTTATGAGCTCTTACTGCAGAGTTACTCATGCCTGATTAGAAGAGCTCTGCTGGCCCCACACAGCCCGTATCTATCAGCTGATCCAGGGTGAAAGGACCCTAAAGAGAGAGCCGTTTCCTCCACGGTGTCTTGTCTTCCATCGGGAACTTGTACAGAGGTCTGTCCGGGCCTCCGGCTCACCGGCGGGATCTCCGATGGGAGCGGCGTTTCTATCAATTACGCTTCTCCTTAAAAAAATGAAACTCTGAGAACAAAAGCCTAAGTTCTGTAACGCCTTCAAGAAATGCATAAATCGCGGGAAACCGTCCAGGGGCAAGAGAGACTCGAACGTCAGCCGCTCTGCCAGTTCCGAGCCTTCTGTCTGCGACTCCGCCGTTGTCCGTCAGTCACTGCTTGACTTAACGCTGGGTTTTCGTTTCTGCTTTCAGGAAAACCTTTAACTTACGCCCTGGGCGTTGCCCGTCCCAGTTTCCTGGTGGCTCACCGCTTCTGCCTGCGCCAGCCTTGCTCCGGCAGCTTCAAGGCTGGTGAAAGCTTGCCGCTTTGGCCCGCTACCCCCGCTTCAGGTGTCAACAGCTTCTAATTAGCTCGCTTCCTCTGCCGACTGTCACTAGGCCCTCGCGTGTCTGCACACCTAGTCCCGGGGCCGAAAGGACTGAGCTACTCCTCCTTCCTTAAAAATCCTTGTGGCCCGGCTCTCGGGGATTCACGGGAGAGTGAGGGAGGTTGGAAGTCCACCGCATGATTCCCTGTCGACAGCCTCTGCGTATACAGGGCTGGTCTGGGGTCCGCAGGGGCACGGCGGCGTGGGCGTACCGCCTCGTTAGAGCCTGGGTCCGTTCTGATTTTTAAATATTCCGACTATGGCTACCGTGTATATGAATTGTGTCTCCATGGAGAGCATACCTCTGGCTGTTAGGAAACCCTAGGTTGCCTGTCAGAGAGACTTAGTTTTGGGGGTTTTTTCCAGTGAATATTTTGAACACCAACTGGTCACTAACAGAACAGTATAAGAAACAAATACAGTGTCTTCCACACGTATTAACAGCGATCACCATTAACAAGTCGGTAGGCATCAGGGTTATGGGCGTGGGGCATGGGAGGACGTCTTCAGGGCCGTGGAACGGCTCAGTACCTCTAGTCTAGAGAGCACTGCCTTTGTGATCAGGCAGCGAGCACGGTCGGACCCTGCCGTCCAGCGGTGTAGGCCCTGAGGTCGTACCTGAAATGTGCGCGGCCCGGTGTCAGGCACAGAGGACGCTTGCCCTAAATAAGAGTGGTTTTATTATTTTGTCATCATTATTAATGATGAATGATGATGGACGCTGTACATTGGAGATGATAAGGAGACGGAGGCTTGAGGCAGTAAATAGTGAACAGTAGCCACAGGCAGGAGATGAAGGGCAGGCTATGAAGTCAAGACTTGGGAGGCCCTGCGTTTTGCCCCGAGAGCAGCGGGGGCCGGAGTGGCCTCCCACACAAGCGATCTCAGGGACACCATTGCCTCTCTGACCGCAGTGCCCTGTTTGGGTTGGCGTGTTAGTGTCAGTTTAGCAGTGTGCTTGAAGCCACTAATATTGATGCCCGGTAACTTTCCTCGTACAAGTTCCCACTCAGATGACAAACACTCATCGTTTATCCATCTGGCACTTAACCAGGTACCTGTTGATTCCCAAGCACCGGGCATATGCCAGTGAACAGAGGAGAAAGAGTGACCTCTGCCATCATAGAACTTGCATTCTAGTGAGGAAGGCAAGTGGTAAAATACAGAAGAATATGCAGTTTGTCAAATAAGAGTGAAGGGTAAAGGGAAGCAAGAGATGATCTAGAAAGAGTGACAGGGCAGCGACCGTTCAGGAAGGGATGCTTGTCAATTCAGTTTGAGGGAGCAGCCCATGTCACTTTATGGGAGAGACTGCCTGAGACCCAGGGAATGAGGTCAGATGCCCTGGGTTGGGACTGGGCCAGGCGACCAGAATGTCTGGAGCAGAGTGAACCAGGGAGGGCGTGTGAGATGTGGGAGGTGGGAAGACGAGAATGTGTTGGCCTGAGGAGTTATGGCAGGTTGACGGTTACTTGGAGGGAGATGGGAAACCGTTGGGGGTCTTGGAGCAGAGGAGTGTCCCGATCTCAGCCACATTGACGCAGGATCACTCTGACTGCTGGGCTGGGAAGACACCGTGGGGGTCAAGGGCAGAAGCGGAGAGGCCGGGTAGGACCGTCCGGGCAAGATGTGACGGCAGGTTGAACGGAATGGGCCGGAGGAGGTGTGGTGAACCCTGGATTTACTGAGTGTAGACTAGATCTGAGCCCCGCAGGGAAACTGGTGCTTGGCATATTGAAATTGTGTTTAGTATAGAGAGAGAAATCCCGTGTTGCGTGTTGCGGCTATGAGTGCAGAGACTTAAGCTGTGTTTAAGAGCTCATTCGTTTATGTATATTTGTCACTTGGTGATTTTTTTCTGTAGTGTTTGCAGCTTTTCTAACAGTGGAGTGCTTTAAATATGAAGCCTTTGAAGAGACATCTTTGGTGTTTTTAAAAACTACATGTTCTGTGTTAAATTTATCATCTTCTAGGCCATACTAAATATAGTTTTTATTTATTTAGAAAAAAATTTTTTAAACGTTTATTCATTTTTGAGAGACAGAGCATGAGTGGGGGGAGGGGCAGAGAGAGGGAGACACAGAATCCGAAGCAGGCTCCAGGCTCTGAGCCGTCAGCACAGAGCCCGACGCGGGGCTCGAACCCACCGACCACGAGATCATGACCTGAACTGAAGTCAGATGCTTAACCGACGGAGCCACCCAGGCGCCCCTGTTTATATTTTCAGTTGAGGCTATTTCTAGCTCTATTTCTGTGTGCCACCACAGATACAAAATTATTAGTAGCTGAAGAGGCTGGAGTTTCTTATTTCATAGTTAACGTAAATAAGTTGGGATGTGTAATTGGGGTCGAGCAGACGACGGTGAAGGCATTGGGCCGGGCTGTGCTTTGTGCGGTGCCTGACAGGATAACGGCTGGCGCTTGTTGAACACTGAGTTGAAAGCAGTTTGCGCTTGTGTTATTTTCATCTTTACCGCAGTTCTGAAAGGTGAGTACCCTTCGTACGTTGTACGTTAGTGCATTAGCTGTTACACGGATGAGAAAAGTGAAGTTCTGAAAGGTTATGCGCCCAGAGTTACACAGCTGATGACAGAGCCAGGCCTCCAGCCCAGTGGTCTGCCCGCAGAGTGCGTCACGGCCGCCCTGAGCAGCCACCCGAGATGCTAGCTCCAGTGCCTGGTGGTCAGTGAATGCTAATTCCCCGCACAGCTCTGTGACCCACAGGCGGTGTTGGGCCCAGTGTTTTTTGGATTTGAGGACAATAATTCAGTGCTTCTGCTCTGTTTCACCTGGGAGCCGGTTGGGGTTTGGACCAGCACCTCAAAAGCAGGGGCTTTCGTGTGTCTCCAGTGGAGCATGCTTGTCTTTATACTGAATGGGATCAAAGAACCAAAACCCCAAAACCTATAATCAGCCTGATGTCAGAACCTGCTGCCGGATGGCTTGTGAAAGTCTTTTGGCTTTAGAACTGCAGGTAGGGGGTTGTGGACCAGCATCAGACTCTTAGGGGAGTAGCTGGCATTTAGAACATGCTCGGATACTACAGCGATTTCTCTTCCCAGTGTTCACCAGAAACTTCTGTGCTCAAACACAGACCTGGTGAGACGCACGGAGCTAGGCAATCTGAGGAGGGGGAATCTTAAGTCTTTCTTTCCCTGATCAGAATAAGGACAGCTTAAGTGATAGGCAGGGTCCCTTCCCTGTCCTGAACAGAAGTGTGTCGAACTCAGCGCTCCCGTCTTTCTGTCTGCACTCCCAGCACATAATTTGAATCTACCGAGCAGCTAAACTTGTTTCCAGCCTTTCAGAGGTTTGGGTGAAACAATATTTCATGTTTCTCCTTGCTCTTTATTTATAGTGTCCTTTATCCGCCCCCCCCCCCATCTTTGTTGAGATATTATTGACATATAACATTGTGTACGTTTCAGGTGTACTAAGTAATGATTCAATACTTGTATGTATTGCAAACTGATTACCACAGGATGGTTAATATCTCCTCCCATAATTACCTTTTGTTTTCTTGCCGTGAGAACATTTAAGATCTTTTAACAATTTTCAAGTGTGTAGCACAATACTGTTAACTGTAGTCACCATGCTGTACGTCACGTGCCCAGAACGTATTCATCTTACAACTGGAACTTTGTACCCTTGGACCAACACCTCCCCACCCCTAGCACCTGGCAACCCTCCTTCTCTTCTCTGTTTTCATGAGTGTGACTTTTCTTAGATTCCACATATAAATGAGATCACACGGTATTTGTTTTTCTGTGTCTGGCTTAGTTCACTTAGCATAATGCCCTCCAGGTTCATGGTTCGTCCGAGTTGTCATAGAAGCAGGATTTCCGTCTTTTTTGTGGTTGAATAATATCCCATTGTATGTGTGTGCCACATTTTCTTCGTCTGTTCATCTGGCAGTGGACGTTTAGATTGTTGCTGGGCCATGGACAGCCCCCTTTCTTTAAGCATGAACCCACTGGGAGAACAGTTTCACTGACCCGTCATTTCCGCAGATATGACCAGAAATGACTAAAGACTAAAGTGCTTGCATTTGAAGTTGAGATATTCCTCTTCTTTCCTACCATTTTAACGGATGAAAAACTCTAATCACAAGATACCGTAACCATTTACGACAATTACCAAGAAACGTTCTAGTTTGCATTGTGTAATGGCATCATACAGTGATTTTGGTTCTATGGTCATGTTACTTTTATTGCAATCTAATCCAAATACAGATTTATGAAGTGCTCCCAATATGTACATTTGCTGTTGAGATTTTAAAATTTTGACACTTGAGTTTAAACCTATTCACTATCCTTGGAAACATCCCTTTGAACTAGTTGGAAGAGGTGCTGCATATAGTTTGTTTTCTACTTCTGCCTATCAGGGTAGCGTTTATCTTCCTCTTCCCAGCCCCCAGTGACTGGAAGCCACCTAGGTCTCCACTTCTGTAGTTCAGGCTGAGCCCTAGCGCACCCCCAGGAAGCTGGAAGGGCCCTTTGAAATTATCTGGTCAAAGGGAAGCAGAGAGGCAGAAACAGAAAGGTAATCAGTTTGTTGAGGCTTATTTATTTTTATTTGACAGCTTTTCGGTCCGTAACTAAAATACAAAAAAATACAAAAATGTTTGTTCCTTTTATGGTTGGAAAGGAACGTGTGAAGTCTACAATTTGTAGAGCTGTTAGCCTTAATTGATCTTTAGGGGTGTGTGTGTGTGTGTGTGTGTGTGTGTGTGTGTGTGTGTGTGACAGACAGACAGACAGACAGACAGGGGCGGGGGTAAGAGTATGTGGTGTGAAAAATAATCTCATTTGCAGTTTACTTTATATTAATTGATTCCCACAAAACAGACTTGTGTTGGCAACACGATTCCGTGCAGCATCATGTTGGAATCTGGCATGTGGTATTTAACAAGCTCTAGTCATTCCAATGTTGTACATTTTGGTCAATTTCCTAGTGATAGTAGATGCTGAGTTAAAATTCTAGAGCAGAAAACTGGAAAAGGAGGATACAGTAAACAATTAGTTGATATGGTGTTAAAAAATAACATTTGTTTGGCACATGTTGACTAATGTAACTTTTTCAACTGACAATATGTTTGATTTAGGATCTTAGATTACGAACTGCATGGAAGTCATTGATAATTTTGGCATTTACTTTTTTACAGAGAGGAAAAAGGAAAACGGGTAACTGAAAAAAGTTGTATTTGTCATATTTTAAAAGTTGTCTTTCCTTTTCTAGGTTGCTGTAGTGAAACTAAAAAATGCAGATAAGGTATTTGCCATGAAAATATTGAATAAATGGGAAATGCTGAAAAGAGCTGAGGTAAGATTCTCATTATTGGGATGTTTAAATAATGTTTTAGAAATGATTTTAGAGACCTATAAAATTACAGAGACCAATAGATCTTTAAATCATTCAGTAACATTGTATCTGTAGTAACATTATTTTTAAGATAACAAATTCAGCAATTTACCGTTGTGATATAGTGATGATAAAAGTTATAATTCGTATAATTTCATATCTCTGAAAGCCAAATGGAAACCCTGTAATGTGGTGCTTAAATATTCATGTGAAAAGGGTGTTTGGAAACCTGTTTAAAACTTTTATGGGAAGAAATAATGATTGATTTCCAGCTTGATGTAACTTGTTTATATTCTGTATCTATCTGTGTTCTGCTCAAAGCAGAGGTCAGCCCGAGCTTTGAGTGTGCCCTCTGAGACTTCTCGTTACTACCGATTACACAGTTAAATTTGTGTTTTTACGTGATTAGAGGACGGTAGTAAAATCTGCTCTTGCAGCAGCTGCTGATGTTTCTGTGTTGGTCCTAGACACGAAGGAGAGATCGGCCGGAGTGAGGTTACAAATGTCTCATTGCTGGTGCGGTATGGTCAGAACTGACGTTACACATAAATTTGGGGTGGGGTTCTGGAGGTGTCCTGCCGTGTTCGATCCTGGGTGGGGGGCTGGGTGGGGGGCCTCAGGGAAGCAGAACTTACTGGTGTGCAAGTATTTCAGTATTTGAACCTGTAGGAGGATCATACTGCCGAGCAGGCTGAATATTAGTTCTGGAGGTTAGAGTTCTCTAACGAGAAACAGCGCTTAGAAATCTTCACCTACCAGGGGTGCCTGGGCGGCTCAGTCGGTTAAGCGTCCAACTTCCGCTCAGGTCATGATCTCATGGTCTGTGGGTTTGAGCCCCACGTCGGGCTCTGTGCTGACAGCTCAGAGCCTGGAGCCTGCTTCCGATTCTGTGTCTCCCTCTCTCTCTGCCCCTCCCCCACTCATGTTCTGTCTTGCTCTCAAAAACAAATAAAACAAAAAAAAAAGAAAAGAAAAGGAATCTTTACCGACCAGTACTTGAAGCAACCTGGAAAGCACCAAGCATACGGAGAAAAGCAAAAAAGGTTCCCTTGGTGGTAGATGGGACAGTAGTGAAATACTTTGTCAGTTGTTTCCTTTGGGAAGTTTGAGAAATGTAACAAAACACGGAGAAGCAGCTAACAGTCACTTATATTCCACTACCTGGAATTAATCACTAACGTTCCGGGGAAGTTGTTGCTTTCAGTCTTATTTTCTATGTGTGTCCTGGGGGGGGGGGGGACACACACACAAACTACAGAAGCAAAATACAGATACATTATTTGTAAAACAAACACTAGCGCATTACAGATGGAGCTGAAGTCTTCTTTGACCACGCCCCACCCCACGCAGCCCCTCTCCCCGGGACAGTAACCGTTGAGAAAAGCATCTGGTGACATTTGTGTCTCTTTCTGGCGTATGCGCCAGTGTCCGTTACATTCAGTAACTTCGGTCTTTACTTTGGAATCTCCCTAACACCGAGTTGCCTTACTGTCGCTGGTTGGACTTTCCAGGTGGTGAACACGGAGATTGAATTAGGGCATTCTTCTGAGATGGGGACCGATGGGAGTGAAAGGGGGTGAAATGTTTTCGGGGAGAAGTCAGGCTGTCTGTGGAGCCCCACGTGAGGCCAGAGGGCTGGCCTTTTCGTACCTGCCGTATTCGGTCATCAACTACAGGCCATCCCGGGAAGGACGTGGCCTCCAGACGGTAGAGTTTCTGCAGCCAAAGTTGCTGGCGGCATTGCCAGCGGCTGGCGCTACAGGTCTTACTACTAAGAAACAGTAAATAAGCGTGTTCTAATTGTTTCGAGGAAATCATTTATAGTCAGTTTAGTGTTTTGGCGTTGGAGTTGTGAAAAACGGAGTTAAAGTCTGAACTCTTTTCTTTGAAGTTGGTGTGCCGGGGAGGAAGGTCACTGGGTTGCCTTTGATCCACCTTTGACTGAAAGAAGTGGCCCAAATGGAAGATAAAACAAGGAATAATTGGGAAGTAAATATAATTTTGTTGAATTAAGAAACGTTATGGGGCGCCTGGGTGGCTCAGTCGGTTGAGCGTCCGACTTCGGCTCAGGTCATGGTCTCGCCGTCTGTGAGTTCGAGCCCCATATTGGGCTCTGTGCTGACGGCTCAGAGCCTGGAGCCTGCTTCCGATTCTGTGTCTCCCTCTCTCTCTGCCCCTTCCCTGCTCATGCTCTGTCTCTCTCTGTCTCAAAAATAAATAAAAACATTGAGAAAAAATTAAAAAAAAAAAAAAGAAACGTTAGTATATTTTCTTCCTGGGGCAAGATGGAATAAATGTATTTCTTCCTATCCCTCCCCTTAAGTACAGTCTTCAAGGCCTTGGACGTTATATATAAAACAAATACAAGAAGACACTGGAAGGCAGAGAGAAGGAGGTGGACCGTGGGGCCTGAGGAACAGCACTTACTCTGGGAAGTCAGTATTACTCGGATAGGAAAGCCAGACAGGGACTATACAAAGAAATTAAAGACCAAAATGCCTCATGAACATAGATAAAAATGTCTTTAGCAAAATGTCAGCAAATAGAATTCAGCTATATCTAAAAAGACTTGTGCATATACCAATGATGGGTGGGTTTTACTTCAAGGATACAAGGCAGATTCAGTATTCTAAAGGAACTATTTGAAACTTGCATTAAAGAAATTCTACATTGAAATTTTTAAAAAAATTTTTTATTAAATTTTTTTTTTTTAACATTTATTTATTTTTGAGAGACAGAGACAGAACATGAGCAGGGGAGGGGCAGAGAGCGAGGGAGACACAGAATCCAAAGCAGACTCCAGGCTCCGAGCTGTCTGCACAGAGCCTGACGCGGAGCTCGAACTCATGAACCGTGAGATCATGACCTGAGCCAAAAGTCAGATGCTTAACTGACTGAGACACCCAGGCACCCCTACGCTGAAATTTTTAAAGAGAGATTCATTTTGAACTAGAGTGGAATTGTATTTCTGTGCTTGAATTATCAAGTCCTTTTTTAAACAAATGTTAAAAAAAAAACCCGCTGCTCTGACCATGACCTCTCCATCTTTGGGAAACTGGGCCACTCATGATGCTTGATAATTTACAGTTGAGCAGCAACGTGTCTTGATTCTTAACCTGTGCATTGTTGATGTTTCAGACCAGTTTTTCAGGGGCGCCTGGGTGGCTCAGTAGTTGAGTGTCCGACTCTTGATTTCGGCTCAGGTCATGCATGATTCCAGGGTCGTGGGATTGAGCCCCACATCGGGCTCCGTGCCAAGCAAGGAGCCTGCTTAAGATTTTCTCTCTCCCTCTGCCTCTGTCCCTGCTCGCATGCCTGCTCGCTGTCTGAAATGAAATGAAGTGAAGTGAAACAAAATAAGTTTTCGAAGATTTATCTCCAACCTACTGGCTGTATTTATTTCCATTTAAGGTGCATAACAAATATGTAATTAGTGGGACATGCATTATTTGAAGGTCGTAGGACACCCTCTCTCTCTCTGGGCAGCTGCATAATTGCTAACGTCTTATGTTCAGAGATCGCTGTCCCTGCTCATTCATCATCTACAGACTTTGTCAACAGTCCCTGAACTTCTTCCAATATGTTCTGTAAATGTTACCTTCTCTTCACAGTTATTCAGTGCTTTATAGGAGGTGTCCTCACTCATTTCACTGGAAGGTGTGAAATAGTTGACAGAAATGCTCTCCATTGGAGTTAGTCCTTTCCAGGGTTTTGTCGTCTTGCTGATTACAGAAGATGATAATGATCTCTGTGTCACAGAGGAATACTGTATCTTGGTTGAACGGTGATGGTACCGGTTTATGCCACTTGCCTTATTGTTTTTGTTACTGTTGTTATTCCTTTATTATTTTCATAACGACTGGTGCCAGTAATAGTGATATTCATGAATTGAGGCCATTGGATTTGATCTGCCTTATTTCCTGATCTGCCACCTACATTAAAAAAAAAGTAAGCATGACAGAAAAGTAAAGAAGTAAAAAGTAAAGTAAAGAAGTAAAAAAAGTAAGAAGTAAAAATATGAAAGGTCCCTTTCCTTCTTCCAGTATCTAATCTTTCTATTCAAAGTAAACCATTATTAAGAGTTTCATATTTGTCCTTAATGGAAAGTTTTATTATAATGGACTCATACTAAAAGACTGATTTTTCACATTGCTTTTATCATTTAATAATACATATGTTGGATTTTTCTATTTCCATATTTATACATTTATCTCAGCCTGTTAAATCGTCTCATTATACTAAATGGATATATTTTTTAGTAGTTTGATTGTTTTTTTTTAAACATTGATGGCCGGGGCACCTGGGTGGCTCACTTGGTTGGGCGTCCAACTTTGGCTTAGGTCATGACCTCATGGTTTGTGATTTCGAGCCCCGCGTCGGGCTCTGTGCTGACAGCTCGGAGCCCGGAGCCTGCTTCCGATTCTGTGTCTCCCTTTTTCTCTCTCCCCTCCCCTGCTCATGCTCTGTCTCTCTCTTCTCAAAAATAAATAAAAACATTAAAAAAAAAAAAACAAACATTGATGGCCATTTAGATTATGTCCACATTTTACTATCTTTTTACTCTCTTGAACTGTGCTGTAGTCAAAATCTTTATACGTATACCTTGGAATAGCGAGTTTAATCAAAGTGTGAATTCTCAGTAAGGTGGAATCAAATTATCAACACATTCAGTCATTTCAGCACATCTGACTACGTGCGGCTGGCAGAGAGAAGATTCAGAATGTGAGAAGACAGCGCATCAGAGCGACTCACCACACCTCAGAAGCACGTGTGGCGTAAATAAGAATGAGACGGGATCAGATGCTCATGGTCTGCCACGCTGCTGTTGGCTTCTGTGGTGCTTTAGTTTGTGTACTGAGGTTGTGAAGGGATTCAAGGATCGTTTTTACATGGCGGGATTTTCATGTTGTGCAGACTAACATTTATCCACTCCTCAGATTAAACTCCTCGGTAGCGGATCCCCACCTATTTATGCACGTGGAGTCCTTGTTAGAACTTCACGAAGCCTGAGGTAATGCATGCATCATGGTTTGGCTAATATGGGTTGAGAACAGGGCTTCTCCGCAGTGACTGCGACATTGGGACCGGATAATTCCTTGGGGCATAAGCTGTCCTGTGCATTGTAGGATACATAGCAGCATCCCCGGCCTCTTCCCGTGTGATTGTCCTAACCACCCCCACCCCAGTTGTGACAACTGAGGACAATGTGACCTACTGGGGCAAAAAAGGAGACTGTGTTCTACATCTAAACTCAGTATCTGAGGCATTAATAGGACTAGTTTAATACCTAAATACTTACGGATAAAATCATATGGTGTCTGAGGTTTGCTTCAAAAAACGCTGTGTGTGTGTGTGTGTGTGTGTGTGTGTGTGTGTGTGTGTACATGTGCACACACATGCATTTCCATGGAGGGAGGGTGGTGACAAGGGTGAGGGGGTAAAAGGGTATGGATGGAACAATGACATAGTTGCTGACATTGGTTGATGAGTACATTGTGGGGAAGAGGTGGTTTTACTCTCTTCTCTTGTATGTGTTTGAAGTTCTGGGTCGTCGTTTATTTTATATTTTTAAAAATTGTTTTTTCATGGAACAGTTCAGAATAGATTAGAATATACTGAAGTTTCATCTGTTGACAGTCTTTGGAGCTTGATTTGCTTTGGAGTCGCCTATCAAACGTGTTTTAGAATTTAGCTGGAATGTCTTTGAGATTCCGGAAAGCTGTCCTAACAAGATGGTCAGGAGAAAGGAGTCTTCTGGGCTCCGACAGTCCTTACCTCTCTCTCTCTCTCAGACTGTAATTGTAGTCACGCAAATTCTGAAACAGAACTTAGCAGTGAGTGTGTCGGGTGGTTCTGTTTTCCCTCTAAAGTGAACCAGAGCATCGTGTGGACCTTAGTAATCGAAACGGCAGGTAAAACTGCCCGTGTATTTGGTTTAATGATTTTTAAAATTTTCACGCATGGCTTTGGAAGTTTCGTTTGAGCAAATACAGTTTTACGGAAATACATGGAAAGAATTAGGGTACTCGATTAGGTAACGTTAATTGTTTTGTGTGTCGTGGCTGAATTTATCTTTTGGGAAATCAGTAAGTAAGCACCTCCTCCAGGTAGAATACCGTGATGGTTTTTCAGTGTGCGTGGAGTATGTAGCCAGGAAGGAGGTGTCTGCGTACTGGTTTGGAAAACTGTTTGGGTGTATCGTTACTTGAAAAAACAGTAACTTGCAGAGCATCGTGGCCTGATTTGCGTAAAGAAATGAAAAGGTAGGGGAGGGGAGGTACCACGTGAATGTTGCATGTGTTCACGTGCACACGTGTGTTGACACAGAGGGACACAGATTTTCTAAGAAGACACCGCACAGAGTTCTAGGCGGTGACCTCTGGACACGCGTGACACCGAAAGGGTGTGACTCAGCAGATTGAGATTTTACTTTCAGCCTTTGGTTCTTTTTGAACTTTCTGGTGTGGTGGTTTTTTAAAATTAAAACTGAAGATGATAGATTATCGGGGCACCTGGGTGGCTCAGTCGGTTAAACGTCTGACTTTAGCCCAGGTCATGATCCACGGTTTGTGGGTTCACGCCCCGCGTTGGGCTCTGTGCTGACACCTCGGAGCCTGGAGCCTGCTTCGGATTCTGTGTCTCCCTCTCTCTCTCTGCCCCTCCCCCACTCGTGCTCTCTCTCTCAAAAATAAACAAACATTATAGAATTATAATGTATCATATAAAACCACATTTCTGAGGTTCTACCTTTATGATACTGGAAATACAGTCTCACAATAAGCTAAAACTTTTATAAATCAAAAAGGAAAAAACAGTCCGTTACAGGAAATGGACAAAGGGGAATGAACAAAGAGAAAGTTGGGTTATCCAGTAAGCGTACGTAAAGCTGTTTATCTGTATGGGTAATTAGGAATACGTTAATGAAAAGAGCAGTGACATATGGATTTACACCCATTGTATTGACACATTTCAAAGCCTTTTAATGTCAAATGCAGTTGAGGATGTGGGGAATAGGGGAGATTTCTACACCGGGGAGAGGGTAGTAATCAGCACAGACGTAGCAGAGAAAATTGGCTCCGTCTGGTAAAGTTGAAAATGCTTCTGGGTAGCATTTCGACCTCTAAGTGTATACCCTAGAGAGATTCTTGCACACTAGCACAAATATGTTCATTGCAACATCGTAATAACAAAATCGGAGGTAACTGTGTTTTCCTGGTTGGGGGTTTGCGTGAATAAATTCCGGAAGATTCAAACGACGGAATGTCACAGCCGTTGAAAGGAAAATAGCCATCATTGAATAAGAAGTAATTGAGTTGCAGAAGGAAAGATCAAATGATAACATTCATGGGAAATTTTCAAATGCAAAGCAATTCTGTTGATTTTGGACATGTACACGTGTGATCCAAGCATATGATGGGAAGAATATAACATATACTATGGATGAGTCATTTTATCAAGGGAGGAGGGCGGGGCAGGGTGAAAGGAGGAAGATTACCACTTACTTATATTTTAAAATTAAAAAGAACAGAAGTAAAGATGGCAAAATGTTACCGTTTATATTACCTAAATGGGCCGTGGTTGTGAAATGAATCTGTGCACTTTTCTGGTTGTTTGGAACTACAGCAGGAGTTTTCAAGAGAGAATGTTTTCAAGGTATCATTCCTGCTGCTCACTTTCTGAGGGTGCTTGACCTGTAGAAAAGTCCTGGAATATTGGATGTACTCCTTTTCCAGGACAGAAAGCATAACAAACATCTTAAGCAATTGTTTGTATAATATATTGCCTAGTTTTACGTGACGTGTCCTCTGATTAAAAAAGTGTTTGTTTTTCCTTTTCAGACAGCGTGTTTTCGTGAAGAAAGGGACGTGTTAGTGAATGGAGATAATAAATGGATTACAACCCTGCATTATGCTTTCCAGGATGACAATAACTTAGTAAGAACCACTTTTATATGTTTCAATATTCTTAATTTTTATCAGCAGAATTTAGCATTAGTTTCTTTCAAGCGTTATTTAAATGTAGTTATTATTTAGAATACCACTGAATTTCACAGCATGTAAATTGTCCTCCCCCCCCCCACCCCCCCCCCCCCACCCCCGGGTAATTTGGTACCTTTCCACTGGAATCTTTTATGCTCTGTAATAGGCAAGTCGATACTAAATCCAGACATTTAAATTCTAGAAAAAGTGCTCAGGATTTTCTCTTTTCATGATTTTCCCAATATATTTGATCTGTAGTATTCTTTTACTACTTGGAATTTTACACATTTTGCAAAGTGGCCACGTGCCACTTTAAGCGGAGCCGCATTTCACATCCGGGCTCATCTGCTTTTATATGGACATCCCGAACCACGTGGCAGAAGAGATTGGGAATGAGCACCGAGGAAAACGGGAAGCTGAGAAGCACTGCTGAGTGAAGACTGAAGGAGATGATGGTGGCCGCACGCCCCCACGTATGACCCCTGGGCCTGCCGTTCCAGGCTCTTCGTTTCCTGGCCCCAGTTTTTGTCTCACGGTTTGTTTTTTTAGCACACGTGTTGAGTCCCTGCCGAGTGCCACACACAACACTGGGGCCCGGGGTCTAAAAATTAGTACGAAGTCTTGTTCTTGTGATGGACATTTATGGGACGTGTGCCGTGTGCTAGGCACTGCCCTCTAGATCCCGGAGATTCAGTAGTAAGAGACAAAGGATCTCTTTTCTTACTGTTCCGGATGATCAGTCCAAAGCCAAGTAGTAATATCCTCAGACTTAGCTGAGAAAGTGTAACATTCATTCCAGATGAAGAAAGTAGAACATTCATTCCCAGGCGTGAAGTCAGTGAGGAGCCTTCAGAGACGAATGTCAATGAGCTAAACCAAGAAGGGAGAAGATGCAGGGAGGGCGTGGTGAACACAAATGTGCAGGGTGGAGCGGCTTGATGGAGGGGAGAGTAGGGGCGTGGGGAGGGGTGGGGACAGATGAGAGAGTCCCAGCACGTGGCACCTGACGTGTCACGGATAAGAAGTCAGCCACGTTTCTCAAATCAGTGGGGTATTTTGGTCTGCAACTCTTGTGTATTTTTAAAAATGGCATTGTGTCTGAGAGCCTGGACGACAGAAATGGGACTGCCTCGATCGGTCTCTTAGCTCCTTCCTCCTGCCTTCCCCCACCATCGCTCAGGCGTCTCTCACGGAGCCAGGCGTGAACACTGTGGTTTTAGGGCCGTGGAAAGTTTGTGGTAAGAGGGGGCGAGGGGCGTCTGAGGAAGGGAGGAAGCCAGGGTGATCACAGTAGGGAAGGGGAGAGGGTGTACAGTGGGGCTTCGAGTGGAGAGCCAGCTGGGGAGCTGGGACTTCGGTCTGATTTCAAGAGGGGCTTTAAAAGGGACAGTGTGAACGATTCCTCGTGTTCCAGGGCCTGACTTGTGGGATTCAGTGCTTAGTAGTTGACGAATCGAGTTGGGAAACATATTTGGGAAGGAGAAAGTAGAGGAGGGGGAGGGTGGTTAGTTTAATTTGCACATACTGGCTTTGAATTGTCATGTGATCCATTTAGTTGGTTAGACCTGTCAGTCAGGTGCTCCTGAGGGCTGGTAGCACTACCTATCTTGGGGTTCTTCCTCTTCTGGATCAATTTTCAGCGAACTACGGCCTGCAGCTCGAATTTGGCCCCCTACTTACTTCTGTACAGCCTGCAAGCTAAGAATTGTTTTTCCATTTTTAAATACTTGAAACAAAGTCAAAAGAAGAATATTTTGTGACCCGTGAATGTTCCATAAAGTTCACAATTCAGTGTCCATAAAGTTCTGTTGGAACGCGGCCATGCCTGCCAATCTGTATGTTGTCAGTGGCTGCTTTTGCACTACAAGGGCAGAGGAGTTGGCCTCTTGCAACAGCCGGCACGGTGACACACGGTGACACATATGTACACGTGAGTCGCGACGCTTTGCACAGCTGCTTGGCAGCCTTCAAATCACAGTGACGGTTATAACTTGATAGCCTTTCTTCTTTTTTAACGTCTGTTTATTTTTGAAAGAGTGAGGGAGACAGCGGAAGCAGGGGAGGGGCAGAGAGAGAGGGAGACACAGAATCTGAAGCAGGCTCCAGGCTCCGAGCTGTCAGCACAGAGCCCGATGCGGGGCTCGAACCCATGAACCGTGAGATCATGACCTGAGCCGAAGTCGGACGCTTAACCAACCGAGCCCCCCGGGCGCCCTAACTTGATAGCATTTCTAACACAATACGTATCGCTGTACCGTGACATTTTATGATTCCTGTCAGGAAGAATGCACGTGCAAACTTTATGTACTGTGCTTTTCAGGCAAGCGGAGTGCGGATGAGATTGTTAACGACCCAAACGGCAGCCCAGTGTGACCGGGCTCCACACCACCGCTGTTCTGCTAGAATGCGGGTGTCCATGTTGCACAGGGAGCTCTGAGCTCGGATCGCGGCATTCCCAGCCCACAGGAAGGCATCGTCAGGAAGTTCACCAAATATAAAACAATACCTTTTCACCGCAGAATTTCGGCACAGAAATGAAACATGAAAAGGATGCAGCAACCATAGGGAGTTCCTGACGGCTCATTTGTCAGGCAGGCAGGAAAGCCACTTACCAGCGTCAGGTTAATTAAATCAGGTGTGTGGCCGCAGAGAGACGTGCTCACAGAAAATAAACTTGCCTCAGACCGTTAGCCTTGGTGAGAACAGTTGCTTAAAGAATGGGGGGGCAGTGGGAACAGCATCAGTGGTTGATTTGAAAACCTGGAAACGATTTTGAGTGGTTGGTTTTGGCTCTTGAGTTGAAAGAGGTTACAGATTGTGCTCTGTTGTTGTTAGTTGAGGCGTCGGGGCTGAGTTTGAAGTCCCTGACGAATCAGCCTTTGTTAATAGTTTGTGTGGAGTAATTATAGTCCATAGTATTTTCGGAGAAGTCGAGAAGATGCTAATTTGGTACAACCTGAATGTTCTCTGCTAAGATGCATTGCGGTGGAGAGCGGTAAAAATGTGCGTGGACAGATTGACACATAATGTAAGATATCAGGCGCCTAAAGCCCGTGGACGTCCTTTGTCGTCTTAATCGGCAGGTAGCTGGCAGCAGATATTTGAATCTGTCGTTTGTTATTGAACCAGTAATATCCCCGGTCAACTTTATTCAGTGTCATGGAAACAACGGTTACCGTGTTCGTGAATTTTTGTCAGAAGCCACAGCCGCGTGTCCCCACCTGCTGTACATACGTTGAGTGCTTTTACGGTGTTAACACTTTGTGGCAGAGGACAAGATTGAAACATTTCTCAACAAAAAGCCCCACCCTCAGCCATTATTAGAGAATATTGAATAGCTTTGAAATGCGTTTCTCCTGTAGACTTGACACGTTTTAGAATAAATTTAACCCCAAATTATAAGACAACCCAGCACTTACATGTAAAACTTACACTACGGGGCCGTCATTTTGACATTTAACGTTGTTTGAATCACAGGTAATGTCAAGCTGCTTTATCCAATTCTCATGCTGTCGAAAGTAAAAAGAAACGAGGTCTCCGTTTTCACATAAATTTGTATCAGATAGACCTGTTGAGCTCCAGCTGCAGTTAGGACCAGTTTTGGGGATTTGATTTAAGTGCTAAGGAGCTGCCTCGGGTTTAAAACCCGCTTATCAGCAATTGAGAACTTCACCTGACCTTTAGTTAGAAGTGATTAATCTGCGGTGTAATGACTTGCTTCAACACAAGTAGCGGAACAGTCCCAGAGCGTTCTGCAAAGGCCTTCCAAGTGAGGAGCATGCTCAGTTAAAGTTATACGCTCACGAGGGGCGCCTGGTGGCTCTGTCGGTCAAGCGTCCGACTCTTGGTTTTGGCTCAGGTCATGTTCTCGTGGCTCATGAGTTCAAGCCCCACGTCGGGCTCTGCGCTGGCAGCATGGAGCCTGCTTGGGATTCTCCATCTCCCTCTTTTTCTCTGCCCTCTCCCACGTGCTCTCCATCTTTCTCAAGAAAATAAAGAAACTTAATCATCTGCTCATGAATTGATACCAGTAGCCACCTTTGTGAAGACATTTTCACAGATGACATACGAGCATCTCGTTACAGATCAGCATTTGCAGAGGGCCGTTAGCTTTAGATCCGGATGATGAGGAGCACTGACTCTGAGCCCCAGTTAAGCAAACTGTTACACCCCCCTCTGCCACGTAAAGAATTCCATTTTTCTATTAGTACACCTGTATCACAAAACTCACACTTAGTTATTTTATTTTGACTTGTACTAATAAGAATGTGTGGAGATTGGTTTTCTATCTTATTATATATCTTGATTTTTCCTCTTGGCCTATAAGCGGAAGTGGTTACTGTCTGGCCCTTTACAGGAAAAAATGGGCGGCCCCCTCCTCTTCGTAGATCACAGCGAATACAAGTAGTAGACGAGAATGACTGCCTAGTGCTTGTAAACGAGGAGGGTTCGCCTGGAGAGAACAGAGACAGGGGACCCAGCACGGAGAAGACTCCTGCAGACGGTCAGAGCGAGAGAGAGAGAGAGAGAGATGGGGATTCTGCCCCATTGGATCTAATGAAGGGGGGAGTGGGTTGAGGTGGAGGGAGATGGTTCGCAGTGACGTCAGCTGCACCGTGGCGGTCGGAGAGAAAAGATAAACCGGAAATACCGTGCCCACCCACAAACCCTGGTTTTCTGCCTCAGTGGAATAGTGCCTCTCTTGGCCATCTGTATTCTACTTTGTGCCTTTATGGCCCTTGTCCCTGGTACCTTTCGTCCTAGTGCCCGTTCTCCCCTCATCCCGGTGAAGTCCAGTTAATACTGCAAGATTGTTCTCAGATTCTGTGTGTTAAAAGTCGTTTCCAGAATTCCCAGTTTGAAGTCATCTTTCTCATTTCATTTTAGCGTTACCTTCTTTCTTAGTGCTGTTGTTATCCGAGTAACATATGTATATATACATCTTTGACTTAAGTGACATGAACCCTGCTATCTTCAGCAAAAATATAATTAAAAGTTTGTGTAATTTAGTAGTCACGGAGCTCGTCTGATTTAGGCCAGATCTTGTCTTTATATCCCTTATGCGCTTGCAGAATGGAATAGTGTGTTTCAAACTTCAGATTGTGACCCATTGGTGGATCATAAAATCAATGTAAGGGTTACAACCAGCATTTAAAAAAATTAAATAAAATAGGAAATGACAGAGTGCAGGTAGTAAGGGGAATTATTGTTTCGTGACATGTATTTCTTGTATGATACGTATTGAACTGTCATATAAATTGTATTTATTACTGTGGGCT
The DNA here is from genome assembly GCF_007474595.2 of Lynx canadensis. NCBI lineage: Eukaryota > Metazoa > Chordata > Mammalia > Carnivora > Felidae > Lynx > Lynx canadensis. The sequence continues at coordinate 2,975,555 of NC_044319.2, read as the reverse complement.
TTAGTCAGAATTGTTCAAAAGTCTTGGTGGAGAGCTTTGCATATGTTAGTTCTGTTAAATTGAGTGGGATTATATTTGATTTGATTTAGCCATACTTCTGTGAAATTTTCACAATGAGCGTGTCAGTGCAAATATAATCTACACAGATTTGTCTGCAAAATTTCTAAGAGTAAACACATACCAAGTATTTGGTTAGCAAACTTACAGCAGTTCATCATGATGGATTTTTGAACGCTTTTCGATAATAAATCCACCAATGACCATGCTTTCTGTTATAGATAGGTGCAACACTGTGGATTCAGGGATTGCTTAAAACTCTGTATTTCGTTATAAACATAGAAGTTTTTAGATACAGAACCGGAGTGTCCAAATACCCAATCTTGTATAGCAACATTTTGCCTCATTTTCATTGACAAAAAGCCTGACTTATTCTGTCTCCTCTGAGGTTAGTCTTCTATGTGTCCTTTGCTTTTGACGTTAGAATTGTTTTTTCATTTCTTGGTGAGAAATATCTCAGTGAGAAATAGTTTATACACACACACACACACACACACACACACATATATACATCACTTATTAATTTCTCGGTGAGAAATAGCTTATATATATCAGCCCTTAGTTATTTAGAATAATAGTTATAGAATAAAACTATAGAAAATATAGTTTTAGAATAAAAGTTACAGTGTAACTTTTCTTAGCTGAGAGGAAGCTTGTGCTGGGTTAGTCTCAAGAGTACAAGTCCTAAATTACCTTGGTTATCATCAAAGACTTTCTTTTGAATATTTATAAAATATTAGAAAATAAAATCATTTAGAAATGTTGGCAAACCTAGTCTTAGATACCAAAAAGGAAATTTTATTATACAGTTCTTTTCCAAAATAACTGTTACCCTGGAGGTAGCCGCATAAGGAACCTGGTCTGTAGTGCTGTGTGATTCAAGAAAGCCATCAGTCTCACGTATAACCTGCTCAAATATCTCTACGGCCAATTGATGAAAAAATTATATAGAGTCATAGCATATATGTGTTTTATTTGCTTCAGATAAGTTGGCGTAACTTAATGAATGATATCAAAATGTGATTAGACCCTTTTTAAAAAAAAAAACTCCTTAAACACAAACCTGCTTAGTTGCATCAACACTGTCACATGCAATTCTTATCACTTGGATGTCATTTAGAATATTATGAATCCGTGAAATTTGTGTCTTCTTCATACCTTCTTGTCCGCTGTTTCCTGTTTAGTTCTTTTATCCTGGAGGGGGAAGAAAAGTCAGGGAAATATTTAAAACAAAAATTCTGCTTCTTGAATTAGCATTTGTCAACTGTTTACAGGATGAGAGGCATTTAAATGTTAGATGGTGGATTAGTCATACAAACTCCAGACTCTTTACAGGAAACCAGTTTGTGCTGAAGATAGAAATTGTTAGAAAAAGGCACGGAAGGATGAGTGCAGGGTGGGCTCCAGGATTAACTGCGAATGTCTCTGAGAGCAGGATGACTAAACGGACTTCCTCTTCTCCCCAAGGAAACTTCCACAAGTATATCTGTTCTAGGAGACATTCTTTCTCCGGAACACAGTTCATTTATTGTATGCTTTCACACGTTGTAGCATTGTTTCTTTGGAATGCAGTTTCTTATAAGCACAAGATTTGAGATGAAGATTTTTTTTTTTTTTTTTTTTTTTTTTTTAAGAAATTCGGAGTTGGAAATCCTATGGTGTGCTTTGGCCATGCCTAGTGGTCTGTTTATTTTGGAGGGATGAAAGATTGCTAGAGACTCCGTCTGTGTCTTTGATTTCTTTTTTAGTATTCTGGCGCCCTGCACATATTCTTTATGTCATGGGTGTAGTCCGTTTTTTTTATCGATGACTCTTTTGAGTACAAAGAAGCTGATCTCAGGATCAAGAACCCTGAGCTCTGGTTTTCCGCCCACCCAGGGTATGTTTGGGCAAATCGTTTAACTTCTTACGCCTCTGATTACAGAGCCATAAGGCAGGGACAGCAGCTGTGATCCCTGTGTCTGCTACAGGGACCTTATCTAGAAAACCCTGTGCCCGCAGACTGGGACTCCTACTTCATGGAGACAACGAAAGCACTGGTCACTCAAGCATGAACTTGCCACTTGCCATGCCCTAGTCTCAGCATGAAAGTTCCCTTTCACCTCCCCTGTATCTGTGTAGATTTACTCGCATTTGTACCTGTTCTCATTCTTCCTCTCAGTGTGGATGAGCTATTTGCCTTTGACTTTGGGTCCATCACCTTTGGCCCGTTGCAGAACTTGATATCACTGGTCAACTGCAGTACTCTTTCCCCTCTACAATACAGAGGTCTAGAAATGTAAGAACCAAGTACATGTTACTCTGCAGCTTGCTCTTGTCCTTCAGTGATCCCATGGGCATATATACTTAATTATTCTTTTTGGCGACTGTATACTACTCCACAGAATGGACATGTTGGATGGATCCGTTTAATGGTTTCCTTGTTGGTCACTATTCGTATAGTTTCTGACTTGTTGCAGTTATCAAAGTGCCGTGAGGTAGCTATACTTGTCCATATGCCCGACATATTGGAGTTCTTATTTTCATTGACTGTATTCCTAAAAGTGGGAATACCAGGTCCAGGGGTACGCACCTTTTACATTTCAGTAAGTACAGGAGGTTACTTTCCCGAAGCGTTGCAGTGTGTCAACCCCAAGAAAGCAGTGTCGTTTCAACTCCCTGCTTAGTGCAAAATGGATTTCGTTGTTGCTCTGGTTGTGACCGTGTGTCAATTGGCTAATTGTGCTTCCTCTTCGGCAAATTAATGGTTAATATAGCCTCAGCCTAGTTTTGCTGGATTGCTTGCCCTCTTCTTGACCCCTGGTGGGGGCCCTTTATGCTAGGATTATTATCTCCTTGACCTATCTTACAAACATCACCTCTCAGTCTATATTTTTCTTAAACTTGTTTAAAGGCATCTTGGCCATATTGGGTACTATTTTAAAGATAGTTTATGAGTAGGAAGTTGTTCTACCAGATATTAAACTTTACTAATTACTCACCGAGAGCCATATGATACTGACATGTTAATAGACAACCTTAGCAGGATAGAGGCCCAAGAGCAGATCCAAGTGTATTTCACATCCTAAATTATGGTAAGGAGACGTTTCAGTCTAATTACAAGAAAGAATGGATATTTAATTACTTGTTTTAGATAATTGACTCTTGAAGAGAATAGTTTTCACACCTTGTACAAAAAGACATTTTAGACGAATGAATGAACGGGATTCAAAGTCAGGTTCTTTTCCTTTAAGGGCCTACAGCAATACCCTCCACTTATTTCTGTCACGGTATTTGCATGACACTGAAGTTGCCCACTGATTTGTGTTTTTTTCTCCTTTATATTGTAAATTCCGTCAAGGCAGGAGCCCTTACTCACTGTGGCGGCTCAGTTGGGGGGTGTGATGGGCGCACCCAGTGGGTGTTTCCTCGCTGTGGAATTGTGAATGAGCTTGTGTGTTCCCCTCTTGTTCTGTATTCTGTCTTCCGTTCGCAACAAAGTCATTTACAGAATAATATATCAAATAGAAAGCTGTTTACTTTGTCCCTAAACCTGTAAGCTTAATGTCATCAAGACAGGCTGGGGGCCTGGATGGGGATTGGGGAAGTGGGTGGGGCTGGAAGTGGAGGGACTCCATGGAGATTCAGTAGGAAGTAGATGCAGCAGGACCTTGGTGATTCAGTTGAATGTTGTCCTGAACAAAAGGGAACACGTAAAAGAACGACTGGGCAGCGCTTGGAGAGATCTGCTGGTATGTGTTACGGACAAAAGGAGCATTTTTTCCTATGTGAGGCTTTTATTGGCCGTTTCTAACGCATCTTGTCTCCCTGATACCAAAACCCGACTGCGAGCATAGTTCATTTTCAACTCATCGCTTTTCTCTTGCGAATTTTCTTTTGTGTTTTCTGCTCATTGCTCTCTCCAGTTGCTGAATTCTGTCTTAGAAACTGTGAATTGACCTCTGAGGGCAAGGTAGGGGAAGAGTATACGAGCAGACAGAGCCAGAACTCTGTTTAGCAGGCCGCAGGAAAGGGAAACTAGGAATAATTAGGTACTATAATTTTTAAAAAATTTTCCTTGAGGAAAAAAAAAATTTTTTTTCCTTGAGAGAGCGAGAGAATCCCAAGCAGGTGCCATGCTCAGCGTGGAACCTGATGCGAGGCTCGACCCCACAACCCCGGGATCGCGACCTGAGCCGAAACCAAGAGCCGGACGCTCCACCGTCTGAGCCACCAAGGCCCCCCTGTGTATTCATAATTTTGTATGCTGTCTCAAGGAGGTGTATTTATCATAGAAGAGGTCCAGTAAGGCACATGGAGAGGCTGAAGGAAAGGGATCCATGGGGTTTATTAAGAGGAAGAACAGAGCGGATTATGGGTGAAAGTAGGCGATAGGCTGGCACAGGGAGCCTAGACTTTGAAGGTGACCGTGGGTGGCAAAAATGTTGACACGAATTTTTTCAGCAGTTTTCTGGTAGATGGTTATGCTCGGACCTGAGGAACCTGGGGTAGTGAGAACAGCTACTGTGCACTGTCGAGGCAGGAAAGCCTTTGATGTAGGAACCTTTTTGCCTTTTTATCCTCTGGGGTTTTCTCCAGGTTTGGGATGGAAAAATCCTGATTGGCACCGGGTGAATGTTTGTTGAAGGGGTGAGTTATGTTTTACAACTTTCTGTGTGTATTTGTTTCCAGTTTTAATAGCAGACTTTTTTATTTGAAAAGTTTTTGTGTTTGCTACTCGAAGTACTTTAACTTTAGAGTAGTAGATGTGGGTTTCTTCTCCACAGCCATCGTCATTTCTAGCAACATGTTTACGCCAAGAGTTTCATTATATTAGTTTGTTCTAATCTTCATGATAGAGTCTGTTAAACATTAGGTCTAGTAAATATAGCAAGTAAACCATAGACCAGAATTTGTAATGCATTGTTTCTCTGATTTTCAAGGATTTAAAAAATGAAGTTGGTTGCTTTTATTTAATAAAAATTGCCCATGCTTATCATTTTAATGTATAGTGACAAGAATGTGAATTTTCTCAAGACTCTTTAAATCTTAAATGTCAACTTGGTGATATCACTGAAGTAATACCTTTATTTGGCGATAAAATAATTTTACTTATTTATTTATTGAGAGAGGGACCAAGCAAGCATGCGCTCCTACAGGCAGGGGAGAGGACAGAAGGAGAAGGGGAGAGAGAATATTAAGCAGGCTCCATGCCCAAAGCAGGGTTTGGTCTCACGACCGTGAGATCACGACCCGAGTTGAAATCACGAGTTGGACGCTTAACCAACTGAGCCACCCAGGTGCCTCTCAGTGATAAAAGCATTTTAACTTGAAGGTGTTATAAGTGACATTTAAGAATCTTCTGTTTACTGTCCTTCATGCTGAGTGCTACACTCAGAAGAAGGTGTCGTTATCATAGATAACATAGATGAGAGAATAAAGTGTCAAAGAGATTAATTTATTTTTCAAAAGTCATTGATAATCCAGAGTCAGAATTTGAATACAGGTTTCTCTGACTACAAAGATCATCTTTTCACTCTGTCTTGTTTTCACTCAACCTAAAAAATATATATGATATGATATGCTATGGTACGATAAAATTACTATACTATACTGTACTATAATACACACACATATATACGTGTTTATAAAGCAATCTAGAAAATACCAAAAAGCGGGACACCTGGTGGCTGAGTCGGTTAAGCATCTGACTTGATTTCGGCTCAAGTCATGACCTCGTGGTTCGTGGGATTGAGCTCCGTGTCGGGCTTCATGCTGATGGCACAGAGCCTGCTTGGGATTCTCTTTCCTCCTGTCTCTCTGCCCCTCCCCTGCTCGCACTCCTCTCTCTCTCAAAATAAATAAGTAAACTTAAAAACAAAGAAGAAAGAAAATACCAGATGTCTATGACACCGTGGGTAATCTAACAACCCAGAGCTAATCCCTGTGAACATTTTGGTGTCTACTCGTCTTTTCATTTTTGGCGTATACCTATGGTAAGGGAAGACTTGTTTTCACTTACGTTCCCCAGTACTCTCTCAGTACTGCTTTGCTTCTGACATGAGATGTGTGGGTTTCTGCAACACCAGCAGAGTATCCTGTGGTTTAAGTCCATTCTGATGCCGTCCACCTGGAGATAGTGTCACATCCCATAGGCTAAGGGGTCCAGTCCTACAAGACTCCCTCCTCACCCCTAGGTACAAGTTCAGGTTATTACTTGTGCTTCTGACTCACAGACGGTAGGTTGGAGATCATCACGACTTAATCCTCAGATACGGTTGGTCTGCTGGAGCAGCTCAACGGACTCAGGAGGAGCTCCGTGACGCAGGTGTACAAGGCTGGGTACGGTGAGGGAGGCGTGGAGCCTCCCCCCTGCCCCCGCCCCGCAGCACCTCCACTTATTGGCCGACCTGGAAGCTCTCCGAACCTCATCCTTTTGGGTTTCTAGGACAGCGTCCTTAGATAGGCATGATCCATCAAGTCATTAGCCATTAAGGATGGATTTAGCCTCGGCCCTTCCCTAGAAATTTCCAACCTTCTAATCTCAGTTGGTTCCCCTGGCGACCAGCCTCCGTCCTTAGGTTACCCAAGGACTTTGCAAAAGTCACCTCGTCAACATAAATACTAGTGTGGTTGAAAGGAGTTTCTTGTAAATAACAAAAGCTAGCTTTGTGCCAACAAATGTATGTATTTCTTACTATAAATCACAGTATCGTATACACATACTCGTGGGAGTCCATATCTAAAATTACTTGGCTTCTGTTTATATAGACCTAAGAAGAGTCCGTTTGGATACTTCTGCACTATCAGAAATAAGAGGAGTATGTACATCGTGGAAATTATTATATCCTGTATAAGAGTGCTTTCCAAATGCTGGTCCAGTGCTGGTTTAATAAAGTTGCTACCAGTCCAAGAGAAAAGAGGGAAAACGTAATAATGGTTATAAAAGGAATCTATTCAACACACATGGCTGTCTTGCATTCGAATTCCTGTAATCATTTGTGAATTAAAATGTTTATTCTTCTATGAAATGTTGATAAAACTATGGTCTGTTATGGGCGATGATGTTGATGTTCCTTTTTGATGTCGTTACTTGGCAAAGTATAACAACAAAACAATGGTAATCCTTCGTTGTTCCCTGCCTCAATTTTTAAAAACTTTATATTCTTGCCTCAGGAAGCATACAGGCTTTGTAATGATCATCTCACCCAGCTTCTTGTTCATTAACAACAACGGTATTTGACCCCAGTGCTGTTTGGCCTTGGGTTCTATTACATGTATTACTTTTTCACCCTTATTATTTGATTACTTTTTTTTCTTCTCATTCCCAGTACCTGGTGATGGATTATTATGTTGGTGGGGATTTGCTGACTCTGCTCAGCAAATTTGAAGACAGACTGCCTGAAGATATGGCTCGGTTTTACCTGGCTGAGATGGTGATAGCAATCGACTCCGTTCATCAGCTGCACTACGTACACAGGTGGGTAAGACCTTACGCAGCAGCGGGCTGTGTGAGCATGGAAGCAGACGTTTTTAGAGGAACGTGGTGCTTTCGATGGCCACGGAGGAATTTTGTCTTTGTAAACTATTTGACAGGTGTAATGATTGATTTAAAGTCTGCCCTGCAGATGTGTGTTTGATTGTATGCAGTGTAAGACGGAATGATAAAAATGGGCCTGTTTACACAATGATTTTTCATTTGGGGTTCTTCTTCGACCTGTTGACACACGTTAGAAGTCTCTTTCTCTGTGAACAGCTCATAATAATTTATGTGAAGAGCTTAAAGAGCAGTCTCACATTTTATTTTTATTTTTTATTAAAAAAATGTTTTTTAAGTTTATTTATTTATTTTTGAGAGAGAGCCAGATTGAGCTTGGGAGGGACAGAAAGAGAGCGAGAGGGAGAGAGAATCACAAGCAGGCTCTGTGCCGTCAGCACAGAGCCCATCGTGGGGCCCGATCCCACGAACTGTGAGATCGTTCATGGGCCAAAATCAAGAGTTGGACACTTAACCGACTGAGCCACAAGGCACCCCAAAGGAAGATCATTTTGATTAAAACTTTTCTATTCATCAGATCTCACTGTGGCTCTTGCCTACTCATATGCTTTTCCCTATTGATATTTGATAGTCACAAATTTTATTAAAAATAAAAGGATGAATATACTTTGAAAATCGTAAAACATGACGTGTTTTATGATGGTATTAGGGTCTCAAGAGTGAATTACAGGATGAGAAACCAAAGTGCTTCTTTCTTTGCTCAAACAGTAACCCAAGGTCCTAGCTGAGGACTCATTTAAAAATACTTTAAAAATATCATTTTATTGAACATTTAAAGAATGTTAGTTTCATGGGGTTTTGTGAAACTGTACCCAATTCATATCTAAATTCTCAATAAGGAATGATTACTTTTGAAAATAATTCCTCTGGATTGGAGATAGTAAATATGAGGTATTTGTGTTACCTGCCCTTCTTCCAGGCTGTGACATAGATACTCTTAACTGATCATAAGACCCTTTCCCACCGACTGTATGTGCAGTCTTAGAGTTCTCAACACAGCATTCTACCTGACAACTATCTTTCTGACGTTGACATTGAGAAGCACTTCAACCCTGAGCTCTGTTAAATACGTGTAATTTTACGAGGTACCTAACGTTAAATGAATCCCATTCATTTCATTGTGGGACAGCTCCGATGTCATAGAATTTTACTTTACGTTAAGCTGAATTTCTTTTTCTCCTAATCGTTGGTCCTAGTTTTGCTGTAGAACCACATACAGTAATCTAATTTATCTTGTTACCATGCCTTCTGAAGCCGTCTTCTCTTTAGGCTAAACATCTAAATACCTGTCGTTTCTGTGTTCTCAAGGCTCATGTACACATTCTGTCTCCCACTATCTGACATGCACATAGTACCCTCACCCTCACCTTGTGCCTTCTCCCTCCTCTCTCTCCCTTTACTCTTCAGTGGACGTGTTCTGCTAGGTTAACGTACCTCTTAAAATGTGGCTCTCATTTTCTGGACAGATTGTATTTTAGTAGATGCTTTACTGAGGAAATATTCCTGGGGTCTTCTTTTATAAATAGCACTGTGCTAAACTGCATAAAATTTTAAGTAAGTGTAGCATATGGTCCTGACTTGGAAAAGGCTTCCAGTCCATTTGGGGACACAAAACACAAGACATAAATAAGAACTAAAGTAATAAAAGTTAAATAATCACTTAGGGCAAAAGTTTAAGAGATGGAGTGAGCCCAGATTGCGAACTCTTTGTTGGGTTATACAAGCAAATTACAGTGAACTCAGAGAAACAAGTAATCTTAATTCTTAAGATTACCATTCATTAAGAAAACCATTCTTAATGGTTTTTTCCACTGGTTATTTAACTCTCGCTATGTGTTACGGACTTTACCTGTATTATTCTAATTCTGACAATAAATCTATGATTTGGGTGTCATCTAAAATGGATGTTCCATTTTACAGGTGAGGAAACCCAGCTTCAGAGACATGAGTCGGTAATTAGCATAGGCTGGATTAAAATCGAAGTCAGGCTGATGCCGGAATTTATGCTGTTCATATAACATCATATTGCTCATAAGAGGATGCTTTACTGGTAGGACTTTGCAGAATAAAAAGGCTTTCTGTGGGCAGAGAGGAAGGCGTTCTAGAAACAAGGGATGAAGGAGACAGGGACACAGGCGGGCAGAGGGCGGGTCTAGAGAGGGGTTGGTAGGTGACTCGGCTGAAGAAAAGAGCTCATGTGGAGTTTAGGAAGAGAGATTTCAATCCCTGTTGTGGAAACGTTTGAACACCATGCTGTAGACTTTAGATCTTGGGAGCCATCAAGTTACCGATACTTTTAGGTAATGTAGTGTTTGATTAAAACAGTGTGTTAAGTAAGTTGACTTTACAGTAAACTGTGTATCAGTTTTCATGTTTTGCTGGATTTCAGAATGTTTTATAGTTATGAATTTCAAGTAGAGGGAGTTAGAGAAGACAAAAAGGGAGTAGTGGAGACTGGATGTGTTCGGGGAAGGAAATACTTTTTTTCCCTTGTGTTCTTGTATTTTATTATTTTTAAAAAATGTTTATGGATTTATTTTGAGAGAGAGTGTGTGTGAGAACAGGGAAGGGGTAGAGAGAGAGAGAGAGAGAGAGAGGGAATCCCAAGCAGCCTCCGTGCTGCCATCACAGAGCCCGATGCGGGGCTTGAACTCACGAACCGTAAGATCATGACCTAAGCCAAAATCAAGAGTCAGATGCTTAACTGACCAAAGCATCCAGGTGCCCCTCCCCTTGTGCTCTTTCAAACTACACTTATTTCCAAACCTATAAAATACATTATTGGTCTTCTGACAGCACAGATATTTTCATATGAAAATTTTGTCTTCACTTATGCATCGGGAGAAAGGAGCAGTGGAGAGTAGTGGATGAGAAGAATCATGAAATCGTACATACGAGTGTTGAGCACATTGTGAGATTTCAGTCAAGAACATTGCAACTTCCTTTGAAAGGTCTAGAAATACACTTTAAAAACACATTGTAAGGCATCATGTTACCTGTTTTCAGAGATGTTAATTATGAGATGAAAGAGACAGGAATGGGGACATGGAAATAAGAAGCCCAGAGATTGACTCTGGAAGGCTGTAAAATTGATTTACACACTGACCCCATAAAGTACAGACATTTTCTAGTAACATGATGTAGTAAAAACAAGCATTAAGCTCGGTGCCAGCAGACTTATGCACTGTTCTGGTTCCCCCATAAGCTTTTTAAACTTAGATTCCAAAACATGATTTATCACTGAGATTACAGCAACTTGAAACGTCTTTTTTTTTTTTTTTTTTAACGTTTATTTTGAGACAGAGACAGAGCATGAACGGGGGAGGGGCAGAGAGAGAGAGGGAGACACAGAATCCGAAGCAGGCTCCAGGCTCTGAGCTGTCAGCACAGAACCCGACGTGGTGCTCAAACCCACAAACCTCGAGATCATGACCTGAGCCGAAGTTGGATGCTCAACCGACTGAGCTGCCCAGGCACCCCAAACTCCTCCCCTTTTAAAGAGGCGGGGAAAGGACGCAGTGGGACTGAGGACAGAAGAAACATGGCAGCAGTAGAGCTGTTGTTGGTAGCGAGGCTGATGGAGGTGCTTTAAACGTTAAAGATGTCCGTTCTCCCCAAACTGATCTGCAGGTTCGATGCAGCGCCTGTCAAAATCCCGGCAGGGTTCTTGTTTTCTTGTTCTTTTAAATCCAGGTGAAAGTACGTGTCGAGCTCTCCACCTGCAACAAGTCCAGCTCCTGCCCTTGTGTTGGTAGTTGTGTTTAGGCCTCAGGCTCCTGGCTTGTCCCAAAGCGACTGTCCCTAGCTACAAATTTAATAACATCATTTCATTTTCAGTAGTTGCGACAGCTCACAGGTTTTTCCTTTAGAGCAGTAAAGATTTTTTATTTGTTAGGTACAAACAGGCTTACTGCAAAGTTTACATGGAAATGCAATGAAACTAGAGTAGCTAAAATGATTCTTTTAATGATTTTGGAAAAGGAGAACGAAGTAGTCAGAATAACTACCTACTGTTGAGAGTTACTACGTTGCTGCCTTAAGCAAGACACTGCATAGTGGGGGAGGAGTAGACATCACAGATCACCAGGTAGAAAGGAGAACCCAGGCCGAAATGTACGCAGTTACCTCCAGCTGATTTTGACGACGGTGCTGACGCAACTCAGTGGAGGAAGGATCATCTTCAGCAAACAGTACGGGAATCGTAAGCAAAAAAACAAACTTCCTTCAGCCTCACACAAATGTGAAAAATAGTTCAAAATGGGTCATGGATTTAAGTAGATGACATAGGGGTACCTGGGTGGCCCAGTCAGTTGAGCAGCTGACCAGCTCAGGTCACGATCAGGTCAGGTTCATGGGTTTGAGCCCCGCGTGGGGCCCTGTGCTATCAGCGCAGAGCCCGCTTCAGACCCTCTGTCCCCCGCACCTGCACCTCCCCCACTCATGCTCTCTCTCAAAAATAAAAAGTAAGTAAATAAAAATAAAAAATAAACATTAAAAAAATATTCAACGTAAAAGTATAAAACTTTCAGAAGAAAACATCAAAGAACATCTTCTGGACCTAGGGCTTGGTGAGGAGTTCCTAGGACACCAAAAATTACTCAAGTGGACTTCATCAGCACTAAAAACGTACACTTCTAAGGCCCAGGTAAGCCGATGAAAGGGCAGACTCCAGAATGGGGGGAAATATTTGCAGACCACATACAGGATGTACACCTTATGTCTAGAATATATAAAGAACTCGAAACACAATCCTCAAGAAACCTCAGACAGTCCAGTTATAGGATGGACGAAAGACCCAAAGAGACACCTTGCCCAAGAGGAGATCTGGATGGCAGTGAGCACATAAACAGCTGTTCAGTGCCCTTGCCATTAGCAAACTGCGAACTACACCCACCATGAGAGGCAGGCCAGTGAGCAGGTGTTAGGACCGCTAAAATACGGACCAGCGGTCCTACTAAGTGCTGATGACCCTGCGGAGAAAGGAGATCTCCCACACATTACTGGTAGGAAGGTAAAATGGTTTGGCTACTCTGGAAACAGTTTGCAAGTTTAAACAAAGTAAACATGCACTTACCGTGTGACCTGGTCGTTGGCGTTTGTAGACATTTATCCCAGAACAATTAAAACATTTGCAGAAAAACCTGTACGTGAATATTCATAGCAGCTTTGTTTGTAACCGCAAAATACTAGAAATGGCCCGCGAGTCCCTCCCGGGCGGCGTGGTAGCCACCTGCTGGGCGCCCCGTGGGCCCGCGGCACTGGGAGCACACGGCAGCCTGGGCGGCCCCGGACGGTCCTGAGTGACGAGCATGGACGCTCAGAACGTTATGTTGTTTGTGACTCCACTTACCTAACATTCTTGAATTACCAAAACTACAGAGGTTGAAAGCCGATGAATGGTTCCCAGGGGACAAGGTCAGGGGCAGAGTGGGGAGTGAGACAGCCCGGGGCAGTTCTCTTTTGTGGTGATAGTACAGCTGTGCATCTTGAATGTGGTGGTAGTTACAGGAGTCTGTACGTGGGCTAAAATCGCATGGAATACGCACAGATTAGAAAAGGATAAAAGCCGAAAGGTCTCTGACGGAACATTAACGTAGTAGCGTCAGCTTCCTGGTTTTGCTATTGTGCCCTGGACGTAATACGTTGTAACCAGTGGAGAAGCCGGATGGAAGGGTACATGGGACTCGTTGTACTATTTATGCAGTTTCCTTTGACTCCGTAATCATTTCAAAATGGAAAGGTTTGGGGGCACCTGGGTGGCTCAGTGGGCGCTTAAGCCCAGCTCTTGATTTCGGCTCAGGTCATGATCTCGTGGTTCGTGGGATCGAGCCCCACGTCGGTCTCTGTGCCGACCATGTGGAGTCTGCTTGGGACTCTGTCTCTCCCTCTCTCCCTGCCTCTCCCCTGCTTGCTTTCCCTCTCTCTCTCAAAAATAAATAAGTAAACTTTAAAAAAAAAAAAAGGGAAAGATTTTAAGGGAAAAAAAAATTACCTCTATTACTTTGTTTTCACAAGTCTGGAAACCAGGCCCAGGAAACTCTGTATCTTGGTGAATTCCTCAGGATTGCCAAATTTGCTTAGTTAGGCTTCTGGCCTGCCGGGAAGTGATTTTTCTTTCTGTAACTCAGAACTTAGATGATGTGCAATTCAGGAGGTAAGCGGAGTCCACTTAGTGAAAGTCAGCATTGAAAAGGACCCTGGACTGAACCCTGAGGAGTTTCGGTATTTCGAGATGGGGTGGAGTAGCAGTGGCCAACGAAGCAAACTAAGGAGAAACAGTTGGAGGAAGATAATGAGAATATGCGGAATAAAGTAAATCATCTTTCCCTTTATGTCTAATAACACTAATGTCTTAACTGATGCATTTCTTTTTTTTTTTTTAATTTTTTTAATGTTTGTTTGTTTATTTTTGAGAGAAAGCACGAGCAGGAGAGGGGCAGAGAGAGGGAGACACAGAATCCAAAGCAGCTCCAGACTCTGAGCCGTCAGCACAGAGCCCGATGCGGGACTCAAACCCACGATCCGCGAGCTCATGACCTGAGCCAAAGCCAGAAGCCTAACCGACTGAGCCACCCAGGTGCCCCTTAGCTGATGCATTCCAAACCAACATTTAATATCATTTTTTGTGTCCTGGGTGTTGGAATGGGAGTGGGGGCTGCCTTACGGAAGTCATATGCTCTTTACATTCAGTTTATTGCCTTTTGAAAAAAGACTAAGTTTAAGGAAATACTTCTGCTTCACAGTTTTGCCCGAGTAGGACAGATTTTATTTTTATAAATTCATTCATGGTGAAAGTATTGTTCAGCCAGCACTGTTTGCCCAATATTCTACCTATTTTCTTAGGTGAGGTACTCCGGAGTGGAGGAAATAATGCCTTTATTTTGAAAAATTACTTTGAGATAAGCTTAACTCTAATGATAGAGAGCAGTTGAATGACAACAAAACCAGGTTTAAAAAAGCAGTAGGAATTACATACCTAAACACTGTGGAGATGGAGAGTGTGAACAAGTGAATCAGGAGGACCTCTTGGAGGAAACCTGTCTGTGATAGGAAGTAGATGGTTTAAGACATTGAAATAAGGGCGCCTGGGTGGCTCAGTCGGTTGGGCGTCCGACTCCGGCTCAGGTCATGATCTCGCGGTCCGTGAGTTCGAGCCCCGCGTCGGGCTCTGTGCTGACGGCTCACAGCCTGGAGCCTGCTTCGGATTCTGTGTCTCCCTCTCTCTCTGCCCCTTCCCCACTCATGCTCTGTCTCTCAAAAATGAATAAATGTTAAAAATTTATTAAAAAAAAAAAAAGACATTGAAATAGCTTCCCTGAGGAAGGAAGACCAAAGTAAGCAAGATATACAACGATTGACTGTTAACGTTTAGAAATAAAATTTTGTCGTTATTTTAATGTGAAAGATATCACTTAAATACTTAGGAAAATACAGTATAAAAATATTGTTATGAAAGCATGTCCATATTTTTTAAATGCTTTTAGCAAAATAGCTGGTTTTTTCCCTGTGTTTATTGAAACACTATTTCAGCTGTCCCAAAATACCTTATTTTCAGTCTGTCAACTCAGATTTTCGCCTTTGCCACAGAGGCACTCCAGTTTCCAACTTGAAGTCTGAATGCCAGCATTTCCATTTTTGATTTGCTGAATAAGCAGTTTGCATTTTAAGAGTGTGTCTTTTCTTTTCAATCATTTATTTGCTTGAATGTAAAATTTGTGAGAGAGATTATTTCTGACAAGTAAACAGTATCATGTGGCATATGTCGGACTCCGGTTGATGAAAAGTACACGCCAAATGTTGGGTTAGAATAAAGCAAGCCCTAATTATAGGTTGGGGAAAAAACCCCAACTTCTTTCTAAATATGTTAATTAAACTCAGCAGCAGGCTTGGTGTTCAGATTGTCAGCTACAACTTTAAGCATGCTAATGATGAAAGACATAAAATCCTGCTAGAACAACCAAAAAAATAAGCTTCATCTGATCAGAATGTTATGTTTGATGATCCTGTGGCATAGTTTGAAATGACAAAAATGGAAAGATGAGGACGTTTATGATGTTTTTAAATAATACAGAGATAATCAGAATGTTGATTCTGGTACCAAAACGTTAGCAGCCAATATTGTGTCTTACCTTGATTTCTGTTTCTAGTGGAGTCTTATCTGTGATATGACCATTTTAAGAGCGGTGCACCTGTTGTCTACAAACCAGAAGGACCCTACTAGAAACTACTTTGATAGAGAAGGGAAGGTCACTGAGGGCTGGCAGGTCACAGAGATCAGTGATAATAGAAAGTATTAACAATGTATAACAATGCTTTAAGCTTGTCGATTAGAGAGAATTAGACATGCGTATATAATCTGCAGAGAGAAGCTCCTTTCTTTACGTTAGATCACCTGTCATTGTACGGTTCTTTGTGGAAATAGATATCCTTATAGTTAGGTAATGGTAGACTGTGAAACCAGTTTTTTAAAATGGAGAATTCTCTATTCTAAACCTTTCAGAAGCAGTTTTAAAAAACGATCTAAAAATCACAAACTTGTCTTAATTGGCTCTATTCATAAAAGCATTAGATCTTATCCTTGATAATTAACATTAATAGTTGTCATTGGTAGGTAACTGGCTCCTGACGTTTTCCCAAACTTTTTTCCGCTGGTAGGAGGAAAGAGTGATCTCTACCTTTCTGTATTACTTGCCAGTGATATTCAGGGGATCTTCATTAAAAATTGCTGTTAAGATCTAATTATAAATAGTTCTTTTTAACAGTTTTGTTGAGCTGTAATTCACATACCATACAATTCAGTCAGTTAAAGCATACAGTGGTTTTTAGTATTTTCACAGATACATTCAACCATTACTTCAGTCCATTTTAAACCATTGTCATCATTTCAAATTTTTTTTTTTTTTCAACGTTTATTTATTTTTGGGACAGAGAGAGACAGAGCATGAACAGGGGAGGGGCAGAGAGAGAGAGGGAGACACAGAATCGGAAACAGGCTCCAGGCTCTGAGCCATCAGCCCAGAGCCTGACGCGGGGCTCGAACTCACAGACCGCGAGATCGTGACCTGGCTGAAGTCGGACGCTTAACCGACTGCGCCACCCAGGCGCCCCCATTGTCATCATTTCAAAAAGAAACCCTGTTCCATTGTTTCCCCCGCCCTCAGCAGCCATTAATCTGTCTCTATAGATTTGTCTAGTCTGGACACTGAATGAAATCATGTAATGGGTCTCTTTTGACTGGCTTCTTTCACTCGGCATACTGTTTGTTTTCTTTCTTTCTTTCTTTCTTTCTTTCTTTCTTTCTTTCTTTCTTTCTTTCTTTCAAGTTTATTTTTGAGAGAGAGAGAGAGAGAGAGAGAGAGAGAGAGAGAGAGAGAGAGAAAGAGACAGAACATGAGTAGGGGAGGGGCAGAGAGAGAGGGACATACGGAATCTGAAGCAGGCTCCAGGCTCCGAGCTGTCAGCACAGAGCCTGACACGGGGCTCGAACTCCTGAACCACGAGATCATGACCTGAGCTGGAGTCAGACTCTTAACTGACTGAGCCACCCCAGGCGCCCCTCAGCATACTGTTTTCAAGCCTCAGGCATGTTGTAGAGGATGTTAGATACATCTCAGATTAACTAGGTTGACTGGTAAAACTAAAATACCAACGTTCTCTGGAGATTTTTGACAGAATCCACAGTGTGCATGGGATCACAATGTGTACAGAACAATCCAGAATTACTCAGTGTATCAGGAAATTATGATTCAGTCTCAAGAGGAAAAAGTGGACTCCTAGCTCAAGATGACCCAGGTCACCCAGGTTTGAATTATAAGAATTATCAGGTAAAACCTGATCTAATTCTCTTGTCCCCTGTGTCCTTGAGAATCTGGCCTCTTGGTACAGTGAAAGATATCACTTAAATACTTAGATTAGTACTTATTTTAAATATACTTAATGAAGTAATAGAAAACACATTTGAAATGAATGAGATGACAGAAAATCTCAGTAATAGGAAAAAAAAAAAAAAAAAGAACCAAATGAAAACTTCAGAAAAGAAAAATACAGTATCTCGGGTAAAAATTCACTGAGTGGTTTCTGTATCAGAAAGGAGACTCAAAGGAAAAAGTCTATGAAATTGAATATAGATCAGTAGAAATTCTCTTATGCAAAGCAGGTATGAAAAGATTGGAAGAATGAACAGATTAGAGATGAAAAGATCCAACATATGTAATTGGTGCCCCAGAAAAAGAGAATAAGGCAGAAAAAAAAAAATAATGGCTTAAAACTTCCCAAGTTTGGAGAAACATATGAGTTTATAGAATCAACAATTGTGTCAAGCCAAAGCAATAGAAATTTGAAGAAAATCACTCCTAGCACCTCCAAATCAAAATATGGAATTAAAGGATATGAAAAGTCTTGATAGCATCTAGAGGAAAATAGCATTTTACATGGGGAAAACAAGTTGAAAGATCTTAGATTTCTCATCACAACCACGGGTACTAAAAGATAAACAAAATTTTGACAACACTGGAAAGAAGAAAACTATCAACCTACTTTCCTTAGGAATGAAGTTAAAAAGAGGATATTTTCAGATAGATGCGACCCAAGAGCATTTATTGCTTAAGACCTTCCTTACAAGAAACACTGATGACATATTTCAGAATGAAGAGTCAGCAGAGGAAATGCAGATCTTGAAGAAAGAAGAAAGAGCATAATAAATGGTAAAAAAAAAAAAAAAAAAAAAAAAAAAAATCTCAGCATACATAAAACACCTTTTTTTCTCTTAAATTCTTTATTTTTTTTTTTTTTAAGATTAAACTTTAATCTTTATTTTAAGTAGTCTCTACATCTAACGTGGGCCTTGAATTCACAACCCCGAGATCAAGACCCACACACTAAACCAACGGATCCAGCCAGGCACCCCTCTCCAAAATTCTTTAAAACACATGGCTGTTTATGTATTTATATTATTTATTTATTTATTTATTTATTTTTTGAGAGAGAGAGAGAGAGAGAGAGAGAGCATAAGCTGGGGAGAAGGCCAGAGGGGGGGGAGAGAGAGTCTTAAGCAGGCTTCACACTCAGTGGAGAGCCTGATGGTGGGACTCGATCCCACTACCCTGGGATCATGATCTGAGCCGAAATCAAGAGTCAGATGCTTGCTTAACTGACGGAGCCACCCGGGCTCCCTAAAATATGTGACTGTTTAAAGAAATTTGTTTTGGTAGATACTCGATGAATGCATATGTAATATGTGTGACAACTATAACATAATGGATAGATAGGGCATAAACAAATGCTAGTATAATTATAGAACTTTGGAGGTTTTTTGTTTTTGTTTTTTTTTAAAGGAAAAAGTCCTGTGGTGACAAAACAAGTAAGTGACAGGGAAAGGAAAACTAGTTTATCATCAGACTTTTCAACAACAAAACTTTATGACAGGAAAAAAATATGTTCAATATTTATGATACCCCAGAAAAGAGAACACGAACATAATCAACTTTCAGGTATAAAAAGCACACACAGCAGTGTTGTCAACTTGCAGGAGCCTGGGGAACGTTGTTCCCATGAATTCTTCCTGAAGAATCTGGAATATTCCATGAGAGAATGAGCTACAGACAACCAAAATGACCAGAGAGACCTTAGCTTAAGGACTGGTGTTGCTCGTTAGTCAGTTATGGATTAAAACAGGAAAAAAGAGGGAGACTGAACAGTATTGATGGCTGCATACTCTAATAATGGACATTTAATAGAACTATAAAGGTCAGTGGTGATAACTGGGAGAATTTATGCAGATTTTTTTTCAAATTGTCTTCAGTATAATTTTGGGGTAGTATTCGTCATGTTATTTTTGAGATTGTTGAGTGTAAATGTGAAATGAAACAAATGAGTGATTATGGAGTACTCTAATTCTGTTGTCCCCTGTGTCCTTGAGAATCCGGCCTCTTGGTATAGAAAAAAAGGAGATACCGAGAAAACAGAAGAGGACAAGTATGAACTCTGTACTTCTGAATTTGAATTGGAAGGATCAGAATGAACTTCTGAGGTTTCCATAATTTGCAAGAAGGACTCACAGAATTACTGAACACTTTCCTGCTTACATTTTATTGCGTAGAAAAGGTACAGATTGAAACCAGCCGAGGGAAGAAGCGTGTAGGGCGGAGTCCAGGGGAGCGTCTGTCATTCTCTCCCCGTGGAGCTGGGAACAGCTCTACTTACCTGCCATTCGTGGGTGACGGTAGGCACCAGGACTGTTAACCAAGCAAGTGCACCTGAGCATTGGGTTTCCGGAGTTTTGGGGGCTCAGCGTACGGTCTTGCATGATTGACCTTTCCCTGAAGTTGGGATGATGCCGTTAGTTTCCGGTCCCTTCCAGAGGTAAAACTGATACTGTGTGGCCCAGCTAAATTACATCACAAATTACGTTGTTAGATTGTCTGGTGGCCAGAGCCTCCAGGCAAAGACACACCGATCAGGCATGATATTCCCGTGGCCTAGAGATCCCCTCCCAGCGGCTGAAGCAAAGGCCAGACCTTTCATTGGGTTTGTTCTTCGTGACACAGGCCACCCCGTGGCCTTAACGCAAGGCTCTCTGAGAGCAAAGCGATCGTATTTGTTTGGGCATCTACATTTAGTATAGCGTTTATATCAGCAGTAGTGTGAATCTGTTTGTCATTTAACCACAAACCCATTCTATATGGTCATTACATACACTTTCATATTTTTGTACTAATTTAATCTTTTGTTTCTCCCTTTACTGCTGTTTATGCTGTATGATAAACTTGTGCGGAGCTCTTCCATGTAGAGACCAGCTGATGGTTAGCTGAATCTACTTCTTCAAGCTGGTCGTTTTATCAGATCCTGTGGAGGCTTTAACCAAATCTCCTAATACGTTTAGTTATCGGTATCAGTATCATCCTAAGACCTGTTCACACAGCAGGGCTGAATCTCAACCACCCAGGCCGGGGTTACACCATATGGCAGTAGACGTGACTTGACAAATAAGAGCCGAGGCACTAGCACATTCCTGGTGTCCCCGTGAGTCATTAACCCTCTAGACCATCACATCATCACATCACGTGATCAAACGTCTCCCAGAATGATGCCACCCAGGTTTGCGCATTCCCCTTTGACTGTGTCCCGTCCCCAAAGCAGAAGCATCTTGGCAACACATGGCTTCACCACTTTAAGCGTCTGGTGTCATTGAGCTAAGGGGCAATAACATCTTCTGCTCTGAACCTTTCACAAAGAAAGCATCGGTGTAATGTTGGGTTTCCCTCATTGCATAACCCATTTATTGATGCCTTTAGCCCTAGTTATTCCTCCTCCTCTCCATTTATCATTTCGTTTTGCCCAAACTTTTCCACCTCTGGAAGGGATGTTCAGCTTGACCGCTGTGCTGGCCCAAATGCCAGCAGCAATGTTCGTCTCGCAAATGCCTCCCTCTGAGTGCATTCTTTCAGTGCAGAGTTAGATGCAGAAATTGTGGGCTAGCTCAGCCACCTGGCAGTCCAGCAGTATTCCCTGCCTAGGTTGGTTTTGTCAGGTGGGGTAAGGTGTAACCCACCCCACCAGGACCATAAGAATTCTGGCATTAAGGTTTAAAGGCATAGGTAGATAGAGTTTCTCACTTAGGAACCATCATCGATTTTGGCGCCTACAGGTGCAGCCCTGGTCCTGGGACCCTGCTTCAGATGGGGTGGGTGAGGTGAGGAGGGAAGAATTCTGTCACCCTCTCAGCTTCCTCCCTCACTTCCTCATTCCCCGGGGAGAGCGGAATATGCAAATGTGTACTTGTTCTATATCAAGCAAGTCTGATTCTCAAGGGTCCTAGGATCCTTTTTTTTTTTTTTTAATCACTATTAGGGCATTTTGTTTTGTTTTGCCTTGAAATTTACTTTGCTTGGTAAAATATAAATACACCAGTCTTTCAGTAATGGTATTCATATCCTCTAATTTTCTTTCACCTTATTTTTATTCTTTTCATTTTGAGCATTTCTTGGGTATGCAGCAATTAGTTGTTTTTACTTGCTGACCTAAAAAAAAAAAAAAAGGAAAAAAAAAAAGCTGTGACTGTCACTTCAAACACTGCATGGAAAATAGAAAGTACTAAATAAGCACTAGGTGTTATTTTTATCAAGACAGAAGAGGTACAAAGAAATGAGAGTAGGAATAGAACTGTAAGCAAGTATGTTGTAGGCTTAAAAAATAGTAAGAGTATTGTGAGCAACTGTACTCCAGTAAATTTGAAAATGTGGATGAAATGTGCATTAGAAAAATATAAGCTACTGCAGTGTACTTGGGAAGAAATAGAAGTTATCTGAATACCCTGAGAACATTTAAGGAAACTGAGTCTGTAATGGAAAGTTCCCCTTCCACAAAACTTCACTCTCATCTATTTTTAGGCATTTGGTGCCTTGTCTCCTTGATTTTTAAAATTGAAATACGCGTCAAGTTAATACAGGAGTTAAGTGTGCAGTGAAGAGTTTTGACAATGGATACATCTGGGTAACCGCCTTTGCAGTCAAGATATAGAATGTTTTTTTTTATCACCCTGCAAATGTCCTAGTGCTCTTTTCCGTGAACATCTTCTTTCTGTTTCTCCAGTCACTAGTTCTGGTTTCTGTCACCAGAACTTAGGGTTACCTGTTCTGGAACTTCTTGCAAATAGGATTATACGTCATGTATTCTTTTTTGTCTGATGTCTTTTTATCCACATAAGGTTTTTGAGATTCATTCAGTTCGATGTATGTGTAATAGATTTTTCTTTATTGGTGAGTGGTCTTCCATTGTATAAACGTATGATGGTTTATCTGCTGTTGATGTCATTTGCGTTTTTCCCACTTTTGAGCCTTTACAGTAGAGCTGCTGTGAACCTTCTTTTACTCCACGTGGTTTCATGGATGAGTTCTCTTTTACTTTTAAGAACGTGATAATTGAATCCTATATAAATTGTTTCAGAAAGTTTGAGAATTTTTAAAAATCTGTTTCCCTCACTTTATGATGGTACTGAAATCTTGATCACAAAGCTTGAAAAGGAGGACGGTACAAGGGGCGAACGTTAGTGTGGTGCAGTGTCCCTTATGAATAGAAGAGCAGGAATCATCAAGAAAAAATGGAATCAGATTTAGCGTGTATGTGTTTTTCAATACTAATAAGACAGACTTATTTTTCGATTTAATGTCTCTGAAATTGGAGTGCTTTTTTAAAAGAAATGGCTTCTAAAATTATAGTTGCCAGTGTATTCTCTCTTGTAGCTGCACTTGACGTAGTGATGCCTCTTTACAATTGGTGGAATTTTAGACTCCGTGATATGTGGTACAACAAACAAGTATGACCACGTGGGTTTCATCCCAGGCTACAAGGGAGTTTCAGCATTACAACATCTATTAGTGTAATGTACTATATTAATACATTGAAGGAGGAAAACCATAAAATAATCTCAATACCGAAAATGGCAACAACATTGAATATCCATTCCTGATACTTTTAGCAATTTGGATGTAGAAGATAATTCTCATAACCTAATACTGAATTTTTTCCCCCTAGTATTGAATTTCTATTGAAAATCTAAGCCAAGGACTGTACTTAATGGCGAAACATTAGGAACATTCCCATTAAAATTGGAAGCAAAATAGGGCCCCTGGGTGGCTCAGTCGCTTGAGCGTCTGATTCAGCTCAGGTCATGATCCCAGGGTCGTGAGACCCAGCCCCACGTCAGGCATCTTGCTGAGCTCAGAGCCTGCTTGTGTGTGTGTGTGTGTGTGTGTGTGTGTCCCCCTCTCCTCCCTCCCCTTCCCCTGCCCCCCCATGCTCCTCTCCCCCACTTGCACGCATGCTTTCTCTAAAAAAATTAAAACGAAAAACTTTTTAAAAATTGGAAGCGAAGGAAGAATGATTCTACGAAGGAAATCCCATTCACAGTAGCACCAAAGCTGTAAGGCACCTAAAACCATAGATAATAAAAGTTACGGATATAAAATAAATACATAGATGTATAGTTGCTAAAAGATAGCTATATAGCTATATAGGTAATAAAAGCTCTCTGCAGAAAAAAAATTCAGTATTATTGAAAGACCCAAAAGAATCCTCATCAGTAAGATATAACGTATACTTAGATGGGAAGAGTCTGGTTATGAAGACATCAGTTCTCTTTAGATTAATATATGAAAATCATTGTGATCCCTGACAAAATCTCAGTGTGTTTTATGGACCCCATTAAGCTAATGCTAGCATTCATCTGGAAGAGCCATGAGAATTTAAAAACTTGGTCTGCTGGTGTGGAGGGGTCCTTACAGAGCTTCTGTAACTCAGTGTGGTGTTGGTCCAGGTGTAGACATAGACACAGGGTCATCGCGTATCTAATGTTGCCTGGATCAGTTCCAGATTATGTTGATTGTTCTGGCAGTTGTTTGTAGGTTTCCTTTGACTCCACCGACTGTTCAGGGAAATAGCTTTAGGAGTTCTGAAAGAAATCCGCTTGATCTGCAGCCTGCGTGGTATTAGAAGCCAGTGGTATTGGGACAGAAGGAGATAGGGCCCTCATCTCACACTGCATGCGAACACTTACTCCAGGGAGACTAAAGACTTGAAGTGAAAAGTGAAACCTTAAAACTTACAGAAGGAAATATGGGACGCTACCCTTAGGACCTCGGGGAGAAGGTAAGGGAGATTTCCCAGGACAAAACCCACAAATCGCGAGAATAGAACTGTGGTTGCCAGGGGCTGGAGAAATAAGGGAGAGGGCGGTAAAAGAGCACAAACTTTCAGTTAGAAGATGAATGAGGTCCGAGAAGCTGATGTATTATAACATGGCGACTAGTTGATGATACTGTATTATATAACCCAGCTTTTCTAACAGAGTCAAGTTTAAGTTTACAAAAGTAACAAAAGTAAACACGTGATGGGTGTGTTACTTAACTCAGCGAGATGTATATGTAAGTCACATTGTCATGTTGTGTACTTTAAATATATGGCAGTTTCATTTGTCAATTATATCTCACAAAATTTGAAAATAGTGAAAAAGACAAAAACACAAATTGCAAATTAGAAGACTACATTGACATTAAATAATTTTTTTTTTTACAAATTAGATATTATAAACGATGAGGAAAAACATGCCCACATGCTGAGAGATTTGTAACACGTGCAACCTAAGTTTGAGTAAACAATTCCTGAATATTAACCAAAACCCAAAGCAAACCGCACACACACAGTGTAAAAAAAAAAATGGCTAAGGATATTAACTGGCATTTTACAGAAGAGGAATGTGAGACGAAAAAGATTCTTAACCTTAATAGTAATCACAGTTGTGAAGTTGAAGACACACAGGGTAGAATTCTAGAATTCCATTTCTGGTTACACAGCCTGGAGGTACGTTCACAGGTAAGCACCAGGAGACATTTATGAAAATATTCATTTCAGAATTTTTTAAACTAGCAAAATAGAAACCTACAACAATCTGAAATTGTTGGAAACAAGCTAATTCTATAATCAGGAGAATTGAGAAGTTCGGTATATGAAAGTAGTCCATATGACAATTAAAACTAACAGACTGGAACAATGTGTATGAACGTGGATAACACGTTTCAGAAACAGTATTAGAATAAAACCAAGTTGCACAGGCTACACACAGTTTGGTATCAATTACAAAGTTTAAAGACATTCAGAAAAATACATAGTCTTAATGGTTGCATATATGTGTACTAATAACATAAAATAAATGTGGATACAGTAAACAGGGTAGTGGTTGCTAACCTCTCGGGAGTCGGGGGAAGGAGATGATACGGGAGGGAAATGGGATACTTAGGGAGAGTCAGTACCGTCCTGGTAAATATTTTCCGTTACACTGTTTATTATTTGTTATAAATATAAATACAATTTATTTGTCTAATTAGGTTTTAATATTTCTTATCTTTAAAATATTAATGATTATGGCGGCGCCTGGGTGGCTCAGTCGGTTGAGCGTCCGACTTTGGCTCAGGTCATGATCTTGTATTCGTGGGTTCAAGCCCCGTGTCGGGCTGTGTGCTGACAGCTCGAAGCCTGGAGTCTGCTTCAGATTCTGTGTCTCCCGCTCTCTCTGCCCCTCCCCCGCTTGTGCTCCGTGTGTCTGTCTGTCTGTCTCTCTCTCTCTCTCTCTCTCTCTCTCTCTCTCAAAAATAAAAATATACATAAAAAATATTTTAAAAATGATGATTATGAATCCTTTCACTATTTTCCTTTTCTGTAATTCTTTTAGTCTTCTTTAAAATCTGAGAACTAGGAAGCATAAGAGACTCTTAAAAACTGAGAACAAACTGAGGGTTGATGGGGGGTGGGAGGGAGGGGAGGGTGGGTGATGGGTATTGAGGAGGGCACCTTTTGGGATGAGCACTGGGTGTTGTATGGAAACCAATTTGACAATAAATTTCATATATTGAAAAAAAAAGAAATCACAGAAAATACTGAAATACAAATTGTCATATTAAAAATAAATAAATAAATAAAATCTGAGAACTAGGGCTGCCTGGGTGGCTCAGTCGGTTAAGTGTCCACCTTTGGCTCAGGTCATGATCTCACGGCCTATGGGTTTGGGCCCCACATCAGGCTCTGTGCTGACAGCTCCGAGCCTGGAGCCTGCTTCCAATTCCGTGTCTCCCTCTGTCTCTGCCCCTCCAGTGCTCACACTCTCTCGATCTCAAAAATAAGTAAACATAAAAAAATTTTGTTAATCTGAGAAATACACCAGGAACAGTTATGTGTAGTAATTATACAGCTTTTTTTTTTTTTGAGAGCACAAGGGAGAGGGGCAGAGAGAGAGAGAGAGAGAGAGAGAGAGAGAGAGAATCTAAAGCAGGCTTCATGCTCAGCGTGGAGCCTAACACTGGTCTCTTATCTCAGTGACCATGAGATCATGACCAGAGTGAAAATAAAGAGTTGGACACTTAACCATCTGAGCCCCAGGTGCATCAGCTTAATATATATTTTTCTAAAGTTTGTTTACTTAGAGAGTGTGAGCTGGGGAGGGGCAGAGAGAGGGAGAGAGGGGGGGAAGAGGGAGAGGGAGGGAAGCCCAAGCAGGCTCCACATTGCCAGCACGGAGCCCAATGTGGGGCTCGAACCCACAGACCGTGAGATCATGACCTGAGCTGAAATCCAAAGTCGGATGCTGAACTGACTGAGCCACCCAGGTGCCCCACTATCTCTTAAAATAAAAATATAATACATTTTTTATAGTCATCTAAAAATGATTTAGGTAATTTCTAAGGGTCCTCTAGCACTAAAGTATAGTTCTTTGATGTTTCCAAGCAACAGAAGAATATTTTTTTAATATGCCACTCTGACAGTTCAGGGTGAATTCAGACATTGAGGATAATGAAGCCAATTTCCTATAAAAGTTGTTGTTGTTTTTCAGTGCATCTATCCTTTCTCTGTCCTCCACAACAGGTGTCACCAAGCTTTTTCTGTAAAGGGTCAGACAGGAAATATTTTAGGCTTGGAAAGCCACACTGTAGTCAGTGCTACTTGCTTCTGCTGTCATAGTGGGAAAGCCAACAGAGACAGTACTTACAAGTGAACGGAAGCGACTTTATTTACAACAAAACTTTATTTTCAACAACAGGCAATGGGCTGGACTTAGCCTGTGTGTCAGTATTTGCCATATTGTGGTGTATTGCACACAGAAATGTCTTCAGTCCTACTATCCCGATTGTAGATGAGAAAACTGAGGCATAGAAACCTTGAGTGGTATCATTCCAGTTAAAATGACCCTAGTTGAGGACCCAGATCTCCAAAAATGTTGCTAAGGCCAATGCCAGAGAGACTGCTGCCTATGTTTTCTTCTAGTTTTATGGTTTCAGGTCTCACATTTAGGTCTTTAATCCATTTTGAGTTTATTTTTGTGTACGGTGTGAGAAAGTGTCCAGTTTCATTCTTTTGCATGGTGCTGTCCAGTTTTCCCAACACCATTGGTTGTATAGAGTGTCTTTTCCCCATTGTGTACTCCTGCCTCCTTTGTTGTAGATTAAGTGACCACATAAGCTTGGGTTTATTTGCTCCCTATCCTGTTCCGTACATCTGTCTGTTTTTGTGTCCATACCATACCGTTTGATTATTACATCTTTGTAGTATAGCTTGAAATCTAGGATCATGGTACCTCCAGCTTTGTTCTAAGTAGGTCTCCTCAAGAAAGGGAAACAAAATAATAAATTATGGGGGCTACATCAAAATAAAAAGGTTTTGGGGTGCCTGGGTGGCTCAGTCGGTTAAGCGTCCTACTTCAGCTCAGGTCATGATCTCACAGTTTGTGGGTTCAAGCTCTGTGTTGAGCTCTGTGCTGACGGCCCGGAGCCTGGAGCTTGCTTTGGATTCTGTGTCTCCCTTTCTCTTTGCCCCTTCCCCGCTCACGCTGTCTCTCTCTCTCTCTTTCTCAAAAATAAACATTTAAAAAAAAAAAAAAAAAGCTTTTGCACAGCAAAGGAAACTATCAACAAGACAAAAAGGCAACCTGTTAAATGGGAGAAGATATTTGTTAGTGATACGTCCAATAAGGAGCAAATCTACAAAATATAGAGAGAACGCCTCCAGCTTAGTAACGAAAAACCAAACTATCTACTTAAAACATGGGCATAAGCACTAAATGGACATTTTTCAAGAGAGTCATATAGAGATGCTGACCATGAAGAGGTACCGAACATCACTCATCATCAGGGAAATGCAAATCCAAACCACAACAAGATGTTACGGTATCCCTGTTGGGATGGCTGGAATCCAAAAAGACAAGAAATAACAGGTGTTGGTGAGGGCGTAGAGAAAAAGGAATGCTCGTGCGCTGCTGGTGAGCCTGTAAACTGGTGCAGCCACTGTGGAAAACATTGGGGAAGGGGTGTTCCTAAAAGAATTAAAACCAGAGATACCATATAATCCAGTAATAACATTCCTTGGTATTTAGCCAAAGAAAACGGAAACACTAATTTGAAAAGATACGTGCACCCTTATGTTTATTACAACATTATTTATAATAGCCAAGATATGGAAGCAGCCCAGGTATCCACTGATAGATGATTGGATGAAGAAGATGTACATACATAGAGCGGATCGTTACTTAACCATAAACAGAATGTGATTTAGCCATTTGTGACAAGATGGATATACCTGAAGAGTATTATGCTAAGTGAGATCAGAGAAAGACAAGCGTCCTGTAATTTCATTTCTGTGTAGATCTAAAAAACAAAACAAATGAACAAAGAAAGAAACAAAAAAACAGACTCTTAAATACAGAGAACGCACTGATGGTTGTCAGAGGTGAGGTGTGTGGGGGGATAGGTGAAATAGGTAAATGGTATTAAGAGGTACAAACCTCCAGTTATAAAATAAATAAGTCAAGGAAAGAAATGGGAAAGAAAATGACCCTAACCACATGGTAATGGAATTCTTTTTGCATATATGATGTTCATAGAAGATTCTTTTTCTTCCTCACCAGGTAGAATACATTGAGAAGGTCTAATCTCTTAATTTTTCACAAGTTTTACATTGTGATTAGAAAACGCGTTGCTGGGTCTTCTTTACAGGAATCGTTTTACGTATGATTTTTGCCAAGGTTTGCAACACTTTTCCTTATTCAAATGTAGAAACAGATACAAAAACTGGTGTGATGTGATTTGGATACCTT
Source organism: Lynx canadensis (assembly GCF_007474595.2). Classification (NCBI taxonomy): domain Eukaryota; kingdom Metazoa; phylum Chordata; class Mammalia; order Carnivora; family Felidae; genus Lynx; species Lynx canadensis. The sequence continues at coordinate 2,946,327 of NC_044319.2, read as the reverse complement.
ACAAGCATATCACGTAAATTACTACCAAGCGGTGTGTCAGATGAATTTCAAAATCAGCTTTATGAAGCAATGTCTTTGGAATTACTTTGAACTGAAATAATTAGAAATTTATTTATTATGAGGTCGAGGAAGTGTATTTTTCCCTCTCCAATTTCACGGCCTAGAGGATAGTTTGTTTTGTGTGTGTCAAGACATCGTGGTCTTCTCCGTGTATTGAAAGTAGGCCTAACGTGGTCATACTGGAATCTGTGCTCATTATATAGTTAATTCAACCTGAATGAAAACTGCCAAAAAGTTTTTATCTCCAGGAGAACACTGAAAGTGTGTGTGTTTAAGGAAGTTTTCATATGAATCGGAGCCAGGATTTGAACCCATAAAGTTTAGTCAAATAGGTGTTCTTAGAGTATTGATTTTAAAAGAAGTTGAAGTTTTCAAATAAAATTTTGTCTTACCAAATAAATGGTTCAGTTCCCCCCCCCCCCCACTAAAAATTGACCATATCTATCTTTTCAGGGACATCAAACCTGACAACATATTGATGGACATGAATGGACATATTCGGTTAGCAGATTTTGGTTCTTGTCTGAAGCTGATGGAAGATGGAACGGTAAATAAAGATAAATCTGAAGTCATTTTATCCATAGATCTCCCCCTTGCTACTTGTCCTCTTTATCTGCTTTAGAATCCATGTATTTATTATAGTAGTTAACTATCCATCCACCCGTCTGTCCATCCGTCCTTTTGACTTTCTCCGCGCCACCTTTTCCTACAACAGCATTTAGGCATACTGACTCATAATAGGGTTTGTTTATAAAGTCCTTTGCCATTTTCACTGTGTATGTTAGTGATGGTAAGATTGATACAGTGCGTCTTTTAGGAGAACTTTGTGTCTTCTTTAGAGGGACTGTTGATTGCATTTGAGATATTTTCAGTTTTAGAGAAGGGAATGAAGTCGATCCCAGATGGAAGAAGAAAATGTGGCTCCTTCCTCACCTTTATTTTTTTCATCTTTCTTCCCTAGTTGTCTAGTTTTTGTTTTGAGGGACAATGTTCAACAAATGAATGCTTTAATCAGGATAGGCTCTATGTGGATTCAGTTTTACATGACCATTTGGTTTAGTTGTCCTAACCCTACATCTTTCAGCTGTTTTCTTTCACTTACATAGAAGTCTATATGCCCCAATTTATTCTCTGTTTTGTCTTGTTTTATTTTGCTTGCTTTTCAGCTTCCTGGCTATATAGCAGAGGTCCAAATATAAGTAATTTCAATTGGCAGGCACTGTTTTTGAGAGCAAAGGCCATGAAAATGTCCTATTATTCTGGATCAGTAATTTGACTTCCGAAAATTTATACTAAGAAGGTATCTTGAAAAAAGTAGATTATATGACTTCTGCCTCTGGTCATGATGAAAAGAGTGATTGGTACCAGATTGTCCTCTCACTATAAACAACTATAAAAACGTACGTGGGGCACCTGGGTGGTGCAGTCAGTGAAGCGTAAAACTTCGGCTCAGGTCTGATCTCACCGTTTGTGAGTTCGAGCCCCACGTCAGGCTCCGTGCTGACAGCTCAGAGCCTGGAGCCTGCCTCGGATTCTGTGTCTCCTTCTCTCTCTGCACCTCTCCCGCTTGCACTCTGTCTCCGTCTCTCTCTCAAAAGTAAATAAACATTAAAAAAGAAAAATTGGTGACAATACCAAATGCTGACAAGAACGTGAAGTCTGTCACTCACACATTACCGGAGGCAATGTGAAACGGTACAGACACCATAAAAAAGCTTAGTGGTGTCTTAAAAAAAATAAGCATGCAATTACCATGTGATCCAGGAATTGCACACCTGGTGTTTATTCCAGAAAAATAAAAATTTGCATTCCCACAAAAACTGTACATTTATGAATGGTGACAGAAGCTTTATTTGTAATAGCCCCAAATTGGAAAACCAGATGGGGCGCCTGGGTGGCGCAGTCGGTTAAGCGTCCAACTTCAGCCAGGTCACGATCTCGCGGTCCGTGAGTTCGAGCCCCGCGTCGGGCTCTGGGCTGATGATGGCCCAGAGCCTGGAGCCTGCTTCCGATTCTGTGTCTCCCTCTCTCTTTGCCCCTCCCCCATTCATGCTCTGTCTCTCTCTGTCCCAAAAATAAATAAACATTGAAAAAAAAAAATTTAAATTGGAAAACCAGATGTCCTTCTGATGGTTGGTTAAAGAAACTGGTACAGAGGCGCCCAAGGGGTTTAGTCAGTTAAAGCATCCATCTCTTGATCTCAGCTCAGGTGTTGATCTCAGGGTCGTGCGTTCAAGCCCCGAGTTGATGAATCTTAGACTTCCTGTAAATCTGCCCTCCAAGGGTGTAATTGTAAGCTAACCCTTGTTCAAGGAGATCAGGAAGTATTTTTTTTTTTTTTTTTATCTTCTTCTACAAGAATTAGTATCTTCAGAGAAAGATAACAGGATCCGTGCTCTGTGCTCCAGCAGCTTACTGACAGTGACCAGCGTTCAATCAGAAATCACCAAACCAAACAAAAATGGGGACACGATAGGGATTATGATACAGAGTTAAAAAATAGAAGCAGTCAGGGGCACCTGGGTGGCCCAGTTGGTTGAATGTTTGACTCTTGATTTTGGCTCAGGTCGTGCCTAAACAATTAAAATACAGCCTTGAAGATTGTTCAGATAAGAAATCTCATCAGAGAAAGAAATCAAATAGACCCTTTATTTTTTTTAAAAATTTAATGTTTGTTTTTGAGAAACACAGAGCACAAGCAGGGGAGGGGCAGAGAGACAGGGAGACACAGAATCTGAAGCAGGCTCCAGGCTCTGAGCTGTCCGCACGGAGCCTGACGCGGGGCTCGAATTCACGAGCCATGAGATCATGACTCGATCTAAAGTCGGGTCACCCAGCTAAGCCACCCAGGTGTCCCTCAAATAGACCTTTTAGAACTTGAAAAGTACTATACTATATACTATATACTATACTATATATATATATACATATGTATGTATATATATATATATATATACTATATACTATACTATACTATATACTATACTATATATATATATATACTATATATATATATATACATATATACTATACTATATACTATATACTATAGAAATTTAAAAAATTCACAGGAGGAGGTTAATTCAGGTTAGAGATATGAGAAGAAAGTGCCAGTGAGTTTGAAGACAGGTCAAAAGAGATGATCCAGTCTGAAGAATAGAGAGAAAAAGACTGAAGCAAAATAAATAGAGGCTCAGGGATCCATATGATCGGAATACTAGAAGAAGAGAGTGAAACAGGAGTAGGAAAACTTTGTAGGATTGGTGATTTTTACCAAATATGATGAAAACATAAATCTAAGAATCTTACTGTATCTCAAGTTTATAAAAGGGACCCCACTTGTACACAATTAAGCTCCTGAAAATGAAACATAAGAGAAAAAATTGAAAGCCGCCAGAATTGAAAACATGTTCATACTTTGGGAACATGGTAAGAATAACCATAGCTCTCTTGTCAGAAATAATGAAATGATGTCTTTGCAATGCTGAACGGAAAAAAAAAAATGTGTAAACCAAGAGTTCTATGTCAAGCAGAGATATTCTTCAAAAATGAAGGTGAATAAAAGACATTTTCAGTTACGTAAAAGATGAGACATTAATCTCCAGCAGGCCTGGATGCTAAGCAGTGTCCTTTAATCCAAAGGAGACGAATGATACCATTTGCATACTTAGATCGGTGGGATAAAGAATATCAGATATGATCAATAAGATAGGTAGGATAAAGACAGAAGACTATATTTCTTCAGAATGTGCATAAAAGGCATCCGATGACTGTTAAAAGCAAAAATAATAACACTGTCACATGGGGTTATGATATAAGTGGAAGTAACACAAACCACGTGAAATGGTCTGTGGAATCACACTGCTCGAGAATGCCTGCTGTATGTGAGACAGGAAGTGGGCAGTAGATCGTGCCAGGCATGACACGAGAAGGGAGAAATCGCAGGGTGGTCATGCTGAGTTGAGAAACCGCAGATCAAAGTCAGGAGGCTGTGGCATCAGGAAGTTGTGGATCAGAATTCTAGAGAGGAGAGAGTCACACGGAAGAAGAATTCCCTGGAAAGAGCTAGCGGTTCCCCACTTCCGCATGTTATCCGCCCCTTAGACTCACAGCTGGGACTCTGATTCGCAGCCTTCCAGATCCCTGTGCATCCCAGAATGCAGTGCGTACCGTTTGTGTCCGCAGGAGTCACCCCCGATCAAGTTTATTCCTGAAATCGTGGTGCGTCTTCCCAATCATTCTTTATTGATGACCTCAAAATAAATTTCCTGGACATAACAGCAGGTTTATCCTCCATTTAAAAAATTATAATGAGGGGCTCCAGGGGCTCCATGTAAAAAATTATAATGAGGGGCTACGACTTTGACTCAGGTCATGATCTCACGGTTGGTGAGTTCAAGCCCCGCGTCGGGCTCTGCGCTGACAGCCTAGAGCCTGCTTCGGATTCTGCCCCTCCCTCCCTCCCTCCCTCTCTCAAAAATAAATAAACGTTTAAAAATTTTTAAAAATTATAACGAGTAAGCCTTTGTACTAGTTTTCTTTCCATTTAATTTCTTTTTCCTCGAAGCGATCTGTATGTATTTTAAGAAGGGTTATCGTAAAAACTGCATTCCTGTGTCCTCTTCTTTCTACTCTGGATCTCTTTTGCTAGAGGAAGACACTTACAGACTTCTGGCTTTTCTTCTGTCGTTTCTTTTACTTACGTATTTCTGGTTACCATATTTTGCTACTATCTTTTGATTATTTAGTTTTAGATTTTACCTGTTAATTTCCTACCGTGGAAAATTTCCTACTGTCTCATCCAACCCATATGCTTTCGTCTTCCTAGTGTAAGTATCACAGTCTTTCCTCAAATCCTATTCAGTTATGATTTTATACAAAATATTGTTCATAGTGCTGCCATGTGGTTTATTTTAATTATAATTATTTTCTTGAACAGCTTTTTGTTGTCCTTGGAGTAAGTGACCACTTTGCCTGGTTTTCTGTGTAATCCTTGCCAGTTTATCCCCAAACTCTCCACCCTGTAATTCCTCTCTCTCTCAGACACGTTAAGTCACTTAGCGGTTCCCTTTTATCTTTTGGAGATGGCTACCCTAGAGCCTTGCCACCCCCCTTTCTAATCTGGACTGTTCTGTTGGCCTGTCGTAGCACAGTCATGCCACTACTGTCCCACCCCTCATCATGGGATTAGCTGCACGGCTCTGTAGTGGTACCTCCTCTGTCTCCTGGGTCCCGTGTCTGGCTTTCTTTCCCCCTGGTAGTAGCTGCCTGAGAAGGGTTCTGGGGAAGTAAATATTTTATCATCTTGCACATCTTAAAAATGGTGTCACTTCTACCCTCATACTTGATTGATAATTTATTTGGGCATAGTATTATAGATTTGAAATTCTATCTAGCAGGCGTTGCCTTGTCTTCTAATTTACTGTGGAGACATCTGGTGACGTTCTAGTTCTCAATTCTTCTATTGTATGTAACCCTCCCCACCCCCCACCTTATCTGGAAGCTTGTGGAAAATCTGTTTGTCCCAGGGTTCTGAAATGTTACGATTATATGACTTTGGATAGGATTTATTTATCACCTGGGCAGCTGCCTCAATTTTAACCTTTCCCAAATTTTATGACTTTCCAAGTCAAGTGTCACCTTGCTTTTTGGCTCTCACCTGCAAGTTAAAACTCTGCCATCTTACTACCTGTCTTTATAAGAAGTCAGTTTCTGGGAGAGGTGTCCTGCTGTAATTCCTTTTCTTCTCAAATTGTCTCGGCTGTCCTTGGCCATTTGTTTTCCCGTATGATCGTTGGGATTATATTCTTGGTTTATATACATACGTGTACACACATACAAATACCCCTTCACAAACAAGCTTGTAGACCTGCATTGAATATAGAGGTTGATTTTGGGGAAATTTATGTCCATAACATGGAATCTTGCCTTCCATAAATATGGTGTCTCTCCCCTTTGTTTTAGGTTCTCTTTTATGTCTGTTTTTGAAGTTTTATCATTATGTTCACCGTAAATCCATGACCTTAATTTGTTAAGCTTGTTCCTAGGCATACTGTGGATTTTTGGGGGCGTGGAGCATTATAAATGATAACTTTAAAAAGTTTCCAGTTTAATGGCTTGTTACTTTTGTTGAGGACCAAGTTGATTTTTGTATACTCATCTTGAAGCTAGCAAGCTCACTAAATTTCTTATTCAAAATAATTTGTAGATTCTTCTAGATTTTCTATATAGACAGTCATATGATCCACAAGTAATAATCAGCTTCGGGCTTTGTCTTCTCCATTCCTTACATACGCTATTTTTTACCCTTATGCAGTGATCTTCAGTCTAGTATTACATAGATAGGAATATTGGGGGTTTCTATGCCTTCTTCTTGACATTAACAGTGTTTCTCCTACAGGGTCAAATTTAGCATGATGTTTGCTGTAAACTTTTGGTGTATATTCTTCATAAGATTAAGGAAATTTCTGTTTCTAATTACTAAGAATATGTTGTTATCATTGTTATTGTCGTAATTAAATGATTTTTCTGCATCCATCGAGATGATGATATTAGGATGTTTTCCCTTTAATCTGTTAATCTGATGGATGACATAGATTGTCTAATGTTAAGTCATCCATTCTCTGGCTAAACATAACTTTATGATGAAGGCGTATTGATATTTCTGAACAAATTGCTAGGTTGACTCTGCTAATATTTTATATTGTATTGTTACCTGAGATTCATACTTGAGATTGATCATATCTGAGGTTGTGGTATGATTTTCTTTCTCAAATCATTCTTGTCTGGTTTCTGTGGTTGTGTATTTTAGCCTTATAAAATGGACAGGGGAGTAGTCATATCCTCTCCCCTTACCCATTTTGGCTTTAGAGCAGTTAATCTGTAACACAGGGGTTATGTAATTTGTAGAATGGTGGAACTCACTTTTAAATCACCTTTGCCTTAGGTTTTGTTTTCTTCTTCTTCCTTTTTTTTTTTTTGTTTTGTTTTGTTTTCCAGGTAGATTTTATACTATTGATTCAAACTTTTTAATGGTTATAGGTCTCTTTGGTTTTCTATTTCTTCCTGAGTCAGTTTTGGTAAGTTATTATTTTTTTCCTATGAAAATTGTCTGTTTTCTCTGAGTTTTCTATTTTGTTGGTATAACGTTCAGATTGCACTCTTCGTAGCTTTAAAATCTGTTACATGTGTAGGGTTTTTTTGTTTTTTTCCACCCTAATGTTGTTTATTTGTGCTTTTATTTTCCTTTGTCAGTTTGCTATATAATAGAGCATCTGACTCTTTTTCAGTTCTAAATACTTTTCAACTTCAGTTAGAACATTTCTGTGGACCATGATTATATAGTTATGTGCTTTTTAGTATCCGTAGTATTGTATTTGCTTATTTATATACAATATCCGCTTTAGAGTAAGGACTATTACATGGGGCTGCCTCTTGCTTCAAACCTCGTATAGGGTGAGGGCCCTCTTGTCCTCCTGTATATGTTAAAACCTGAGGACCTAGAACATGAAAACCAACATTCCCCAGCCAGCCCCACTCCTTGCTCTAATGATTATCACCCTGGTTCCCAAACATTTCTTGATTATAGGCCCCTAAGAATTTCTTTTTTTTTTTTTTAAGAGCTCATTTATATGTTTATAAAGATGGTTGTTTTGTATTTTATGTAGCATTTTTAAGAGTTTGCAGGGGAAGAGTTTTCAAGTTACTTAATCTCAGGATTGCCAAATATGAAGTCTATTCTAATGATTAACCAAGAATGATATATTTTTTTTTTTAGAAAATCCAGAATATTAGCCATTATTCTACCCTGAGAATGTTCATTTTTTGATATGCTCCTTTATTTATTTATTTTTTTAAATATGAAATTTATTGTCAAATTGGTTTCCATACAGCACCCAGTGCTCATCCCAACAGGTGCCCTCCTCAATGCCCATCACCCACTTTCCCCTCCCTCCCACCCTCCATCAACCCTCAGCTTGTTCTCAGTTTTTAAGAGTCTCTTATGGTTTGGTTCCCTCCCTCTCTAACCTCTTTTTTTTTTTTTTTTTTCCCTTCCCCTCCCCCATGGTCTTCTGTTAAGTTTCTCAGGATCCACATAAGAGTGAAAACATACGGTATCTGTCTTTCTCTGCCTGACTTATTTCACTTAGCATCACACTCTCCAGTTCCATCCACGTTGCTATAAAAGGCCATATTTCATTCTTTCTCATTGCCACGTAGTATTCCATTGTGTATACAAACCATATCTTCTGTATCCATTCATCAGTTGATGGACATTTAGGCTCTTTCCATAATTTGGCTATTGTTGAAAGTGCTGCTATAAACATTGGGGTACAAGTGCCCTTATGCATCAGCACTCCTGTATCCCTTGGGTAAATTCCTAGCAGTGCTATTGCTGGGTCATAGGGTAGATCTAGTTTTAATTTTTTGAGGAACCTCCACACTTTTCCGGAGCGGCTGCACCAGTTTGCATTCCCACCAACAGTGCAAGAGGGTTCCCGTTTCTCCACATCCTCACCAGCATCTATAGTCTCCTGATTTGTTCATCTTAGCCACTGTGACTGGTGTGAGGTGGTATCTGAGTGTGGTTTTGATTTGTATTTCCCTGATGAGGAGCAGCGTTGAGCATCTTTTCATGTGCCTGTTGGCCATCTGGATATCTTTTTTAGAGAAGTGTCTATTCATGTTTTCTGCCCATTTCTTCACTGGATTATTTGTTTTTCGGGTGTGGAGTTTGGTGAGCTCTTTATAGATTTTGGATACTAGCCCTTTGTCCAATATGTCATTTGCAGATCTCTTTCCCCAGTCTGTTGGTTGCCTTTTAGTTTTGTTGATTGTTTCCTTTGCAGTGCAGAAGCTTTTTATCTTCGTGAGGTCCCAGTAGTTCATTTTTGCTTTTAATTCCCTTGCCTTTGGGGATGTGTCAAGTAAGAAATTACTGCAGCTGAGGTCAGAGGTTTTTTCCTGCCTTCTTCTCTAGGGTTTTGATGAGAACGAGCAATCCTAAAATTTGTATGGAACCACAAAAGACCCCGGATAGCCAAAGTAATATTGAGGAAGAAAACCAAAGTGGGAGGCATCACAATCCCAGACTTTAGCCTCTACTACAAAGCTGTAATCATCAAGACAGTATGGTATTGGCACAAAAACAGACACATAGACCAATAGAATAGAACAGAAACCCCAGAATTACACCCACAAAAGTATGGCCAACTAATCTTTGACAAAGCAGGAAAGAATATCCAATGGAAAAAAAGACAGTCTCTTTAACAAATGGTGCCGGGAGAACTGGACAGCAACATGCAGAAGGATGGAACTAGACTACTTTCTTACACCATTCACAAAAATTAACTCAAAATAGATAAAGGACCTGAATGTGATCTGCTCCTTTGAAACATACAAAGAATTAATTTTCTTGTACTTTAGAGTACCTTATAAGATGTGTTCCCCAAATCATTTTTAGCAATTATTTTCTCATTTACATCTAACTTACCATAATTATATGCTCAGCTATTCTTTATTGGGACTTAATTTTTTGAAGAGTATGTTTTTCTCCCTTTGTAACTTTTTATTTTTTTTTTAAATTTTTTTTTCAACGTTTATTTATTTTTGGGACAGAGAGACACAGAGCATGAACGGGGGAGGGGCAGAGAGAGAGGGAGACACAGAATCGGAAACAGGCTCCAGGCTCCGAGCCATCAGCCCAGAGCCTGACGCGGGGCTCGAACTCACGGACCGCGAGATCGTGACCTGGCTGAAGTCGGACCCTTAACCGACTGCACCACCCAGGCGCCCCCCTTTGTAACTTTTTAAATTAATAACTAGTTTGCAGTACGTTGTCAATATTTATTTCCTTAGGTTTCAGTTGAGATGTTTAAAAAGAAAAGGATATTTTGAAATAATTTCTGGACGGCTCATAAATACTGGCCTTTTTGGGGCGAGTTACTTTTCTTCCTTTCAGTGAATTGTAGGGGTGCCTGGTGGCTCAGGCGGTTGAGCGTCCGACTTTGGCTCAGGTCACGATCTTGCGGTCCGTGGGTTCGAGCCCCGCGTCGGGCTCTGTGCTGACAGCTCGGAGCCTGGAGCCTGTTTTGGATTCTGTGTCTCCCTATCTCTCTGCTCCTCCCCTGTTCACGCTCTCTCTCTCAAAAATAAATAAACATTAAAAAAAATTTTTTTAATGAATTGTAGGATTTTCCCAGGTTGATTTTTTTTTTTTATATGTACATGGTAGTCAGATAATATCAGTAATGAATGTTCTGTACTGAGTATTCGATTTGTTTTTAATGGTTGTGTGTCCAAATCATATGGCAACCCTAAGTATAGTCAATGAAGCAACAGCAGTAATAAATATTCTATAGTGTTATGAAATAAGAGGACTGCCAGTGTCGAGATTATATAAAATTTAATTGTGTGTACAAGGAGACCAAATTCAGGTAATGAAAAAGTTGTAGTTGTTTTGAAATAATGTCTGTTGTGTATTTAAGTAAACCTAAATATTTTTAGTTAAAAATTATTATTTATTGGGGCGCCTGGGTGGCTCAGTCGGTGAAACGTCCGACTTCAGCTCGGGTCATGAGTTCATAGTTCGTGAGTTTGAGCCCCATGTTGGGCTCTGTGCTGACAGCTCGGAGCCTGGAGCCTGCTTCGGATTCTGTGTCTCCCTCTCTCTCTGCCCCTCCTCTGCTCATGCTCTGTCTCTCTCTCAAAAATGAATAAATGTTAAAAAAAAAATTTAGCAATTATTTATTTCTAATGTAGTAGATTACTAACAGTGTGTGAACTTCTTCAGGTCCAGTCTTCAGTGGCTGTTGGAACTCCAGATTATATCTCTCCTGAAATCCTTCAAGCCATGGAAGACGGGAAAGGCAGATATGGACCTGAGTGTGACTGGTGGTCTTTGGGCGTCTGTATGTATGAAATGCTTTATGGAGAAACACCATTTTATGCAGAATCTCTGGTGGAGACATATGGAAAAATTATGAATCATAAAGTTAGTATATTTCACTTTTTTCAACAACTGAATGTGGTAAATAATACATGTAATAAATTTAAAGTAATGTGATATTTAAAAAGAAAATATTTTCTAAGAACAGTGAACAGTTGACTTTCTGTGCTAATAGGGAACATGACTAAACATGAATAATCAAAATCCATAAATTAGACGTAAGATTATTAGCTCTCCCTTTGCCTGTATTTTATTAGAAATGCTAATAGGAAATTAAGGGGCGCCTGGGTGGCTCAGTCGGTTCAGTGTCCGACTTCGGCTCAGGTCACGATCTCACAGTTCGTGGGTTCGAGCCCTGCGTCAGGCTCTATGCTGACAGCTCAGAGCCTGGAGCCTGTTTCAGATTCTGTGTCTCCCTCTCTCTCTGCCCCTCCCCTGTTCCCGCTCTGTCTCTGTCTCAAAAATAAATAAATATTAAAAAAAAATTTTTTTTTAAATAGGAAATTAAATGGTTTCATCAGTAGAATAACAAAGATCGTAAACAGATAATTTGTATCCTTAATACTATAAGTACATTAATAACTAGAATGCATTTAAAAAATTCTCATCCTTGGCAGTAATAACACAAAATGCAAATCAAAATAAAAATGAGCTATTTGTTTTCTCACCTGGCAAAGATGAAAAATTATACTCTGTACTGTAAATAACTCAGTGAGATGAATGTTGTTAGATGTTGTTGATAGGAATATAAATTGATGTAGCCTTTCTGTCAACAAGTTTATAAGTACGCATCTAGAGCCTTAAAAACGGTTGAACTTTGGGGGGGCCTGGGTGGCTCAGTTGGTTAAGTGTCCAACTCTTGGTTTTGGCTCAGGTCACGATCGCATAGTTCGTGAGTTCAAGCCCCACATCGGGCTGTGCCTGACGGTGCAGAGCTTCTTGGGATTCTCTGTCTCCCTGTCTCTCTGCCCCTCCCCTGCTCGCTCGCTCACTCACAATAAATGAATAACTTAAAAATTTTTTTAAAAATGATAGAACTTTGGATTGAGCAACTTGAGTTTTAGGACTCTGCCCTAAAGGAAACATTCAGTTCAACCAAGATGTATGTACAGGGATACCTCTTCCAGTCTTGTTTATGATCAAAGCAGTGGAAACAATCCAGATTCACCACAGGGACAAATGAATAGAACCTTATTAACCCATTTAGTACCAAGTGAAATAGAAATAAATTATAAGAAGAAGTTGTTTCTGGTTGATTGGTTTCAGCAGAGCGTAAGCAGTTGCAAAAATCTGGAATAGGAATATCCCATAAAAGGAGTGACGATCTGTTCTTCTTAGTTGATCTGGTGAAACAGTTACGATTAGTTGACTCTGCTGTGTAGTTGGTGCTTTTCCAGAGAGTCGACGTTTCCTGTAGAGTTGGCGCTCTGGTACCTGGCTGTGAAGGTAACCTGCTAAAGTAGTTAGGAAGAGTGGACAGACAGGGAAGGGCTACGCAGTTGTAATTAGCACGTCGAGCATTTCGGAGAGACACCGTTGTCTGTGACATGGCGGGCCAGAGCGTGGGTTCCGGAGTTGGGCCGCTCCACCCAAGCCCGTCGTATGACGGAGCGAACTCCCTGGGCCTTTGTTTCCTCCTCTATGCAGTTGGGATAAGAGAGGTGACTGCTTTCGACCCCCGTTGTGAGGACTCACCAGGTGGGTGCGTAGAGCACGTCATGGTGTCAAGTACACGTTCCGTTCTTCCCAAATATCTGTTATCGTTACTCAGCCCTTCGTTCGCGACTTATCCGAACGTTACCCGTCACATACGCTCTCCTGAAAGGTTGAGTCAGACTCTACTTTTGATAAGTTCTCTTCATTCCGACAGCAGAGTGAGGTACGTTGGCATTTGATTTTTTCTTCTTCCTGCAGTGTGTGCATGACTGAGTCACACTTAAAATGACAAGTTCCTTTAGGAAAATTCTCTGTTCTCACCCATCCCTGGATCTCCTGTAGTATGAGTACTTGGTAGCAGTGAACACTTATTAGACATTTTTAAGAGAAAGCGCATCTTGAAGAACGAATGAATGTTCATCAGCCTACTTAGGGAGTTAAACACTGGTTTCTATTTTGTGTCTGTTTTTCAGGAGAGGTTTCAGTTTCCAGCTCAAGTGACTGACGTGTCTGAAAATGCTAAGGATCTTATTCGAAGGCTCATTTGCAGCAGAGAACACCGACTGGGTCAGAACGGCATAGAAGACTTTAAGAAACACCCCTTTTTCAATGGAATCGATTGGGATAATATTCGAAACTGTGAAGCACCTTATATTCCAGAAGTTAGTAGCCCCACAGATACATCCAATTTTGATGTGGATGATGATTGTTTAAAGAACTCTGTAAGTATGACTCTGTGAAGGGCTTCTGTCTCTTCCTTTTTAACATGGTTATAAAGCAGTTTCATGAGCCTCCTCATCAATTACCAGTCAGACCGTTATCATGGCTTCTAGTATTTATTCTCCCAGACGTGAAGCGATTAAGAGAGTCCACTGAGGTGAACATGTTTATTCATGACAAGGAGCAGAATTCAGCTTCACGATTTACTCATTAGGTCAGTGATGCCTTAGGTTTCCGAGGAAGAGGAGAAATTAGCTGCTTAGAAAAGTGGACTCATGATGGCAGAGTGAGGAGGCCGGCCAATCTCTCCTTCAAGAGCGCCATGGTACTGGACCATTTCGGGGCTTGACAAATCACCCGGGGTAAATAAATTGAGAAGCATTTATTCATAAGAACCTGAGCTTTGGTTAACAAGCACCCCCACCGCCTTCCATCAGCTTGGTTGGGGCCGTCGAACGTTGGCAGGAAGCTGCTTCTGCTGATGCCATTGGGAGAGCTGCCCATGCCCGGTGGTGGTGCCTTGAGAGAGAGCAAAGTTGTGGGGAAAGAAGGGGGTGGAAATCTACGGCCTGCCTGTCCTGAGGTCCCGGCCTTACCTGGGGTGGTGGCAGACCGACAGGGTAGCCAGGCCTTCAACCACCTGGGGCTTACGGGCCTGTTAGGTCCTCAACCCCTTCTCCAAACCTTTAGGTTACATAGGTGCAATTTAGGACAAGAAGAATGCATGATTTTATGGTTTTTGTCTGGTTAGTCTTTTTTTTTTTTTTTTTTAAGTTTATTTTGAGAGAGAGAGAGAGGGAGAGGGAGAGAGAACACAAGTGGGGGAGGGGCAGAGAGAGGGAGAGAGAAAGAGAGCGAGAGCGAGAGAGAGAGAGAGAGAGAGAGAGAGAAAGGGAGAGAGAATCCCAAGCAGGCTCCACACCATCACTGTGGAGCCCAGATGTGGAGCTCGAACTCACAGAACCGTGAGATCATGACCCCAGCTGAAATCAAGAGTCGGCCACTTAACTGACTCAGCCACCCGGGGGCCCTGTCTTCTTAATTTGAACTTTATTTTTTATTCCACTGTTTTATTTCTTATGGTTTTAATTCTACACTAAGAATTTTTATATTAATTTTATGTCACTTTTCACTGTTCAGTAAGTAGCATATGCAAGGTAGTTAAGAACTTCTTATGCTTCCCTCTCTGGGCTTTCCTCATCAGTTTCTTTCTTATTATAGGAGTTGTATTTACTATTAACAGAAATTTGAGTCCTTCCAAATTCGATACGTGGTACAGTCGATTCTGATCATGGTAGTTACATGTTCAACTAGGTTTCTGTGTACCCTGTGTTAGTGAACCGGGGAAACTCCTAGGGGAAACTCACGGTTAGGTTCTTGTGAGCCTCTGGTCTTTTGATCAGCCAGTCAATACATAACCTTGTTTTATGTATGTTTCTATTTAAAGTCCCTTTATTTCATGTATACTGTTGATTGATGAAGTTCGAATTCACAGCCAGCGGCCATGTAACTCGCGCCCGAACAGAGCTTGTCTAACGCACGTACTTCTTCGTAGGGCACGCCGCAGCCGCCTTGCTTAGGAGGGCCGGATGGCTCTTGGGCCCTGTGCCTGCAGGGCAGAAAACTGTGAAAGACATGGCACACGTAGGCCCCGGAAAGAGCACGGGTTGGTAGTATCTCAGCTGACCCAGGAAGGCAGAACGCCTCCCTGTCCAGTCCCAGTTGCGAACGTAGGCCCCGGGCAGCTCGGTTTTGTTTGTTTGTTTCCTTGCATACGTCCCTGAGCGAGTGCAGAAGGACTGTGAGTATCGATTTCGAGTCACAAATAATTCTTAGCGACGAGGCGGATCGGCAGGTATGAATACGTGATTAATGACTGGACTCTCGGCGTCAGCCTTTCAGTCTCGATTTTCGTTTTTATTAGAATTTTATCGTACGTCACTACGCATCTGCACCAAACCAGATCGGGGTTTCTGAATCCAACGGGCCCGTATTTCCGCTTGACGTCTAATATGTGGATCGGCCTGCAGGTCACAGTCGCTTATTTCTTACCAGATGTTTTCTCGTCCCTTAGGAAACGATGCCCCCCCCCACACATACCGCCTTTTCTGGCCACCACCTGCCGTTTGTTGGTTTCACATACACTAGTAGCTGGTAAGTTTGAAAAGTTAACATACTTTGGACAGCTTAAAGCCCATTAAAATGAACTGAGGTTTTAAAATCTGTACAAGAAAGCCTTGAAAAAAAACAGAAAATTTCAATACAGGATGAAGCTACTGCTGGAAAAAGTTAAACACACGAGGACTTTAAGTGATTTTGGAGGAGAAAGAAGGACAGTAGAGCTCAGAATCTTACCCTTAGCCACGGGCACCAACTGGAAGAGTCCCTTGCTCTTGAGCAAATACACCCCGTGTGCCAGGCAGGCCCCATCACCTTGGCCGTCTTCTCACAGACCGCCACTCCGCTGCCCGCTGCCCGTTCCTCCTTACCCGGCTTAGGCTGAGTGCGATTGTAATCATTCGTGTGCCCCGTGACCCCTCGGCCGCCTCTTGCTCTGTCACATGGTTTCGCTAAGGTGACATGATCCTTACAGTCCCCGTTTCTGCCCGCACCTGTGCCGCTCAGGGTCCAGAGAAAAACACCTGACCGCTCTTGCTGGTCCTTCCTTAAGTTCGTGGTTACCAACCTCCCGCGCCCCTCTTGCTGCCTGGAAAGTGCGCCGTGTTACCCTCCGTGCCCATTCTTCCGCTCCCCCGGGTAACTGTTTCGTGCTTTGTACTTTCTTCTGAAACCTCTGTCGCCGTGCTCTCACCTCGCAGTCTCGCCTCCTGTTTCACGGAGAGGTTGCGGCGGGTGGTTTCCGCACGCTCCTTCACACGTGGACCACCTGCCTCCCTCTGGCCCCGGGCTCTCGTCTGTGTGGATGAACTGGGGGGGTTTCCGGGGCACTTGCCTGGCCTCCTCTCACCTCTCTGGCCACTCCTCTGTCTCTGGCCCTGTGCCCCAGCGCTTAGTCTTGGGACCTTTCCTGCTTACGCTCGGGCACACTGCCAGAAATTTGCTGGTGTGTCCCCGGCAGAGACCTCTCCACTCTCTCCTACTTAGAATCTCTCAACCACCCGCTTCACGTGTTTCTAATGTTGTCTCTTGGATTTCTCTGAACGCGTCTGGTCCTGCCAGAAGTCACAGCGTATCGCCCCTCCGTTCAGGACCAGCCCCCACTGTCCTCCCATGCCCAGTGCCTTCGTATCTTAATCCAAACCAAACTTCTCACAAGGCCCTGCACGACTGGCTTCCTTTATCTTTCTGTTTCTCCCTACTCTCTACCTTGCTTACTCGACTCCAGCCACACACATCTCCTTTCTGGCCTGTGAATGTGCCAGACACGCTCTCGCCTCAGAGCTTTTGCACTTCTGTTCCATCTGCCTGGAATGCTGTTTCCCCTGTGGCTCCCTTGGCTGGTCCCCTTCCTCGCTCTGGACTTTCTTCCGAGTTCCTTTCTGAGTGATAGCTGCCTGGCCACTTTGTCTAGATTTTTATTTCCTCCCCATTAATGCTCGACACCCCCCCACACACACACTCCTTCCCTGCTTTGTCTCTTAGCAGGCAGCTCTAATGCCCTGAAGATTTTACTCATTTGTCTGGTTTGTTTCTGTCCCTGGAAGCCAAGCTCTTCATGGGCAAGCGTCTCTTTTGCTCGCTGTTGAATGTCCAACACTTTACATATTTTTAGCTCAGTATTGAATTAAAGAAAGCATTCACTTTTGCATCCAAATTTTGATAGCGAGGACATGATGTGTGCTTTGGACTGTGATTTCACTTGGGTGGTCACCTTGTTTTCAGCAAACTTCATTTTACGATTTGTGGTTATTAAAATTCAAGGTAAGTGGGACGATTTTTCACTTAAAAATTCTTCTAAAAAGTCATTTGTGTTGAGTTGTGCAAAAGTGTTTTACAGTCACTGCAGAGATGGCCAACTGTAATTAGCTATTTAAATCCATGTTTTAAATGGACAGTTTCAAAAGGCTCTTTTTTCCTTCAGACTTTCTGTTTCTGTGTGAACTCACCTTGTTTTGTCTCCGCAGTGTTCTTTCTGATCGGAGCTGTTTACGAGTGACAGCCGGGCCCGCTTCCCTCGACCTGGATGTCAACGTTCAGAGGACTCTGGACAACAACTTGGCCACGGAAGCTTATGAGAGAAGAATTAAGCGCCTTGAGCAGGAAAAACTTGAACTTAGCAGAAAGCTTCAAGGTAAATATGTTTTAAAGATGGTATTTTTCCGTTTTTTGAATTGGACTCACAATTTTAGGAACTGTGTATTGTAAGCGTTGTTTTATCTTGAAAAGAAATTTATTTTATGAGGTGGAAAAAATCCAGTGGAGAAAGTCACGCAGAATACAGTATGATACCATTTACGTAAACTCATGACATTAACAGTAAACCGCAAAACAGCCCTTGTTCCCCCGCGGGTGCGTATGTGTGCACATAGACACGTCTGGGGACAAGGAGCCCTTCGCATCCTAGCATACCGCTCGGTGTGCCTACCATATTTCCTTATCCTAAAAAGTTCCTCTTCCTAGCACACTTTCTCTGCGACATCGCTCCTGTCCTCATACTTGGTGATTTTGTTTTTCTTTTCTTTTCTTTTCTTTTCTTTTCTTTTCTTTTCTTTTCTTTTCTTTTCTTTTCTTTTCTTTCTTCTTTCTTTCTTTTCTTTCTTTCTTTTCTTTCTTTCTTTCTTTTCTTTCTCTTTCTTTCTTTTTTTCTTTCTTTCTTTCTTTCTGTCTGTCTGTCTGTCTATCTGTCTATTTTAAGTTTATGTATTTATTTTGAGAAAGAGAGAACGTGAGCAGGGGAGGGACGGAGAGAGAAGGAGAGAGAGAATCCCACGTAGAAGCCCATGCAGGGTTCAAACTCACGAACCGTGAGATCATGACCTGAGCCAACACCAGGAGTCAGATGCGTAACCGACTGAGCCACCCAGGCGCCCCAAATACTTGGTGACCTTAAAATGCATGTTGGCAGACCTCTTCAATATTCCGACTTCTTGGTCTCTTGATTGTTCACGTCCAATGATCTTGTCCTCCGCCCGATCTCATCCACTCCAGTCTTGAGACCCTGGCAGCTAAAATCTTTATTAATCTCCATTTCAAGCAGACCCTGCGTGATCTCCTGTTCACGCTGGTCTGGTGAACCCCCTTTGGTGCCTCCAGTATGCCTTCAGTCCCGTCGTTACCAACAAGCCTGTCACCTTGCCCCGTGGTCAGTCCTAGCCCCCTCATGGGGACCCCCACCTCTGTTGCTCCCTCTTCTACGTGTCCCTCCTTTGCCAGGACCCCAGCTCTGTTTAAATGCATTATGTCTGCTCCTGTGTGGCCGACGGTAACGTACCGGGGACACGTGGTGTGCTGACCGATCCCACTTCGAATTCACGAGTGCTGATGTCAAGTTGACTCTTGGCGAGTGCTGCCCGGTCCGCGTCTTCGCACCTCTCCGCATTTGACCCACCGGACCACGCCCCCTCCTGAGAGCTCTTTCTTTGGGCTCTGGGATGCTCGAATCTCCTGGTTTTCTGTTGAACCAGTGATTCCCAGTCTCGCTCCCTGATTTCTGCCCGGCGCTCTGACCTCCGAATGCCAGGGTCCTCCGAGTACCCCGTGAGCCGAGGCGCCCAGAACTGCAGCCTCCGAGGCACCTGGAAGCCCTGTCATTCTGTCACAGCTCACATCCTGCCGCCAGCGAGTCCGGTGGCTCTGCTGTCACCGAGGATCCCGACTCTGGGCATCGCTCGCTGCACGGCCCCCTCCCTGTTCACAGCACCACCGCTGCCCCCTGCCTTCCATGACAGCCTTCTCGCTGGTTCCCCCACCTTCCGCGCCCCTCCTCCCCCACCTTCCGGATCGTTTCCAACACAACAGCCAAGCAATCCTCTTAGAGCACAGTTTAAACCATTTTACCTCACGGCCTCTTCTCCACCCCGGGGGTTTTCCGTCTCACTCACTTTAACAGCCAGGCTCGCTGTCTGTGCCCGGCTTCTTCCTGCCTTTCTGACTTCACCTCCTAGGCCCCCCTACCCCCCTGCTGCCCCATCCTTCTTTCTGCCTCTAGCCACCCTGGGCTCCTTGGCTGTTCTTCCCACAGCTTGGCACATCCCCACCTCAGGGCCTTGGCATTAGTTGTTGCCCTGCCTGAAATTGTCTTCCTTTGGTGTTCACATGGCTCATTCCCTTACATCCTTCAGGTTTCTACCTGAATATTACCTTTAAATGAGGCCTTTCCTGACTGCACTATTTGAAACCTAGTCTTTTTTTTTTTTTTTTAATGTTTATTTGTTTTTGAGAGAGAGAGTGTGTGAGCAGGGGAGGGGCAGAGAGAGAGAAGGAGACACAGAGTCCGAATCAGGCTCCAGGCTCCAGGCTCCGAGCTGTCAGCACAGAGCCCGACGCGGGACTTGAACCCAGGAACCGTGAGATCATGACCTGAGCCGAAGTCAGACGCTTAACTGACTGAGCCACCCAGGCGCCCCTGAAAGCTAATCTTGCTTTATCTTCAGCATTCACTATCCCTCTTCCCTGCTTTATTTTCTCCAAAATAAAGGACATAACATACAATTTATTTTACTTAACTCCTTTTGTGAATGAAGGAATGTAATCAAAAAGCTTGTAACTCTTAAGAGAGAAAGAGTCAAGTTTTTGCAATAATAAAATTTCGCTATTATACTTTTAGAGGCCCAGTAGAGAAAAACACTCCCCAGACATCAATAAAACAGACTGCTTTCTATTTTTTCAGTAAGTTGCCAAGATCTCTGCATGTGGATTAATTCCTCTTTATCGTGCAAGTTGTTTTGACATTCTAATAAATATATTTGCCGCATATCATTGTGTAAACTTAAGACGTCCAACTTACTAATTTGATACACTTATCTGTTGTAACGAGATTGCTGTCGTAGGACCGTTTAGTGCCTTCTCCCATGTCACATAATTACAGTGCAGCTCGGCTGTCTGTATTGACCACTCTGCTCCGTAGATCTTTATGATTTCTCTACTACTTGTTGTGAGTTTGTACTGTGACATGACATCCCCCCACCCCTGCCCCGTCCCCGGTAACCAGTTTAACTCTTTGTTGTTCTATGAGCTTGACTGTTTCAGATCTCACATAGAAGTGATATCGTACAGCGTGTGTCCTTCTCCATCTGACTGCTTCACTCCGTGCAGTGCGCTCAGGGTCCGTCCATGTTGTCACACACGGCAGGACGTTTCCTTTCTCGTGGCCGAGTAATACTCTGTTGTGTACATATGCCCCATCGTTTTTAATCCGTTCATCCACCGATGCACCTTTAGGTTGTTTCCACGTCTTGGTTACTTGCAAAAATTTTCTCCCATTCTGTAAGTCGCCTTTTCATTTTAGTAATTGTTTCTTTTGCTTTACGGAAGCTTCCGTGTTTGGGACAGTCCCATTTGTTAGTTTTTGTGTCTGTTGCGCGTGCTTTTGGTGTCATGCAGAAAACCATTGCCAGGACCAGTGTCCAGGAGCTTCTTCTCTGTTCTCTTCTAGAAGACTTCTAGAAGTCTTATGCTGTCAGGTCTTTATGTTTAAGTCTTTGATCTATTTTGAGTTAATTTTTGTGAGTGGTGCAAGAGGGGCCCACTCTCGTTCTGCACGTTTCCCCAGCACCATTTGTTGAAGAGACTGTCCTTTCCCCATTGGGTGTCCTTGGCTCCCTTACAGAATTAGTTGACCACGTTTGCCACAATTTGATCTCAGGCTCTGTTTCGTTCTGTTGCTCTGCGTGTCCACGTTTGTGCCCGTAACGTATTGTTTTTATTATCGTCGCTTTGTAGTGTGGTTTGAAAGTAGGAAGCATGATACCTCTGACTTTGTTCTTTTTGTCAGGATCCCTCTGACTGCAGTGTCTTTAGTGATGCCACAGCAGAGTTTAGGATTGTTTCTTCTGTTTCTGTGAAGAATCCTTTTGGGGTTTTGATGGATATTATGTTAAATCCGTACATGGCTTTGGGTAGTGTAAACATTCTAACAGTATTAATACTTGTGATCTATGAACGTGCAATGTCTTTCCAGTTGTTTGTGTCGTCTTCTGTTTCTCAGGAAGCTCTTACAGTTTCCATTGTACAGATCTTGTCCTTCTTGGTTAAAAGCGTTCCTGAGTAGTTTATTGTTTTTGATGCTGTTGTGAATGGGATGGTTTTCTTTACTTCTTTTTCAAATGTGTCATCATTACTGTAAAGGAATACAACAGGTTTATGTGTTGATTTTGCATCCTGCAACTTTGCTGAAATTGTTGATTAGTTCCAACTGTTATCTGGGTTTGCTCTTGGGGATTTTCTATATGTAAAGTCATGTCAACAAATAGTAACAGTTTTACTTTTCTCTTTCTGATTTGCATGCCTTTTATTTCTTTGTCTTGCCTGATTGCTCTGGCTAGCACTTCCAGGACTATATTGAGTAGGAGTAGAGAGAGTGGACATCCTTGTCCTCTTCCTGATCTTAGAGGAAAAGCTCTCAGTTTTTCTCCATTGAGTATAATGCTAGTTGTCACTTTGTTGTAAATGGCCCTATTTTGTTATGTTCCTTCTATATCCAGTCTGTTAAGGGTTTTTATCACGAAAGGATGTTGCGTTTTGTCAGATGCTTTTTCTGTGTCTTTTGAGATGAGTGTGTGATTTTTATCTTTTATTGAGGTGATCTATGACATTTATTGATTTGCGTATGTTGGACCACCCTTGCATCCCAGAAATAAATCCCACTTTGTCATGATATATAATCCTATGACTGTGTTCTTGACTTTGGCTTGCTAATATTTTGTTGAGAATTTTTACATCTATATTCATCAGAGATATTGGTCTATAGTTTTTTGTGGTCTTCTCTGGTTTTGGTATTCTAGATCTATTCTAGGTCTATAGTTTTTTGTGGCCTTCTAGAAAGAACTTGGAAATATTCCCTCCACCTCACTATTTTGAAGAGTTTGAGGAAGATTGTTAGTTTTTCTTAAATGTTCAGTAGAATTCACCAGTGAAGCTGTCAGTACCTAGAGATTTCTGTGTTGGGAGGTTTTTGTTTACTGATTCAATCACATTATTCGTTACTGGTCTGTTCAGACTTTCTCTTTCTTCCTGAGTCAGTCTTGGTAGGTTGTGTGTTTCTAGAAATGTATCCATCTCTTCTGGTTGTGTAATATCCTGGCCTATAATTGTTCATAGTATATGATCCTATATATTTTCTGTCGTTTTAGTTGTAATGTCTCTTTCATTTCTTCCTCTTTTTTTTTTTTTTGGATTTTTTTTCTAATTTTTTTAATGTTTATTTATTTTTGAGAGAGTGTGAGCCAGGGAGGGGCAGAGAGAGAGAAGGAGACACAGAATCTGAGGCAGGCTCCAGGCTCTGAGCTGTCAGCACAGAGCCCGATGTGGGGCTCGAACCCACTAACCGTGAGATCATGACCTGAGCTGAAGTCAGACACTTAACCAACTGAGCCACCCAGGCACCCCAAGATGTTTATTTATTTTTGAGAGAAAGAGTAAGCAGGGAGGGGCACCTGGGTGGCTCAGTCGGTTGGGCATCCGACTTCGGCTCAGGTCATGGTCTCATCTGTGGGTTTGAGCCCCGTGTTGGGCTCTGTGCCGACAACTCAGAGCTGGAACCTGCTTGGGATTCTGTATCTCCCTCTCTCTGCCCCTCCCCCGCTCATGCCTGCCTCCCTCCCTCCCTCCCTCCCTCTCTCTCTTTCTCTCAAGAGTGGATAGACATTTAAAAAAAAAAAAGAGCAAGCAAGGAAAGGGCAGAGAGAGAGAGGGGGGACAGAGGGTCCAAAGCAGGCCCTGTGCTTATAGCAGGGAGCCCTTTGCGGGTCTCAAATCCATAAACTGTGAGATCATGACCTGAGCTGAAGTCAGACACTTAACCGCCTGAGCCACCCGGGCGCCCCATCTCTTTAATTTTATTTGAGTCTCCTCTTTTTTTCTTAGTGTAGATAAAGGTTTGTCTGTGTAGTTTATTTTTTCAAAGAACCAGCTCTTAGTTTCTCCAATCCTTTCTGCTATTTTTCTGGTCTCTATTTCATTTGTTTCTGCTCTGAACCTTATTTTTGCCTCCCATTTGCTAACTTTGGACTTAATTTGTTCTTCTTTTTTTAGTTCTTGAAGTGTAAATTAGGTTATTTGAAATCTCTCTATTAATATGGTCATTTTTTGCTATCAGCTTTCAGAGAACAAACTGAGGATTGCTGGAGGGGAGGTGGGTGGGGGATGGGCTAGATGGGTGGTGGGTGTTACAGAGCACACGTGTTGTGATGAGCAGTGGGTGTTGTATGTGAGTGATGAGCCACTGAAATCTTTTCCGGAAACTAATACTGCACAGTACATTCACTGCATAGAATGTCAATAAACTTTTTTAAAGAAAAAAAAAAACTTCCTCTTTGAACTGCTTTACTCCATCGATTCCACAAATCTGATATGTTTGTATTTTCATTTTCAGTTGTCTTGAGAAAATTTTTTATTTCTGTTCTGATTTCTTCTTTGACCCAGTGGTTGTTTAGAATCATTTAATTTGCACATATTTGTAGTTCTTCTCGCCTTCCTCTTGTTGATTGCTAATTTCATACCATTGTGGTCAGAAAAGATGGTATAATTTCTTTTTAAATTTTCTGATATTTGTTTTATGTCCTGTCATGTGATCTGTCCTGGAGCCTGTCTTGCTGTCACTTAAGAATGTGTATTCTGCTTCTGTTGGATGGAATGTTCTGTAATGTCTGTTAAGTCCCTTTGTTCTAATGTAGGGTTCGATTGCAACATTTCCTTGCTGATTTTCTGTCTGGACCATTTATCCATTGTTAATAGTGGCGTATTGAAGTCACCTACTATTATTGTATCGTCTCTTTCTTCCTTAAGATCTGTTACTACTTGCTTAATATGTTTCGGTACTTGGGTGTTGGGAGTGTATATATTTACAGTTATATCTTCTTTTTAAAAAATGTATTTATTTTGAGAAAGAAAAAGAATGTGAGTGGTGGGGGAGGGGCAGAGAGAGGGAGAGAGAATCCCAAGCAGGCTCCATGCTGTCAGCTCAGAGCCCCATGTGGGGCTCAATCCAACCAAGAGATCATGACCTGAGCCGAAATCAAGAGTTGGACACTTAACCCACTGAGACACCCAGGCGCCCCAGATTATTATATCTTCTTAACGTATTGACCCTTTTGTTTTTCTACAATGACCTTTGTCTTGTTACCATTTCTGGCTTGAAGTCTCTCTTGTTTGAAAGAAGTATGGCTGTTCCCACTTTGTTTTGGTTTTTGCTTGCTTGGAGTATTATCTTCCCTCCCTTCGCTTGGAGCCTGTGTGTATCTTCAGAGCTGATAGGTCTCCTTTAGGCAGCATATATATTTGGGCCTTGTTTGTTTGTTTCTGAAGTCCTTCCCCCTGCTCCATGCCTTCTTGTTGGTGAGTGCGATCCAATTATTTTTAGGGGGATTATTGATTTGTAAGCACTCACTACTGCCATTTTCTCTTTTGCCTTCTGGTTATTTTGTCTCTCCGTTGTTTCCTTTAACTTCTCCTTCTGTCTGCCTTTGCTACTTGGTGGTTTTCCATGGTGATTGGCTCCTTCCTGTTTTAATCTTTTGTGCCTCTGCTCTAGATTTTTGCCATGTGGTGACCATGAGGTTAACATAAAATGTCTCATAGATAGGGGCGCCTGGGTGGCGCAGTCGGTTAAGCGTCCGACTTCAGCCAGGTCACGATCTCGTGGTCCGTGAGTTCGAGCCCCGCGTCGGGCTCTGGGCTGATGGCTCAGAGCCTGGAGCCTGTTTCCGATTCTGTGTCTCCCTCTCTCTCTGCCCCTCCCCCGTTCATACTCTGTCTCTCTCTGTCCCAAAAATAAATAAACGTTGAAAAAAAAAATTAAAAAAAAAAATGTCTCATAGATAAAATAGTCCTGACTCTGATGATAGCAGCTTCATTCACCTATAAAGGTTCCATCCTTTTATGCCTTCCCTTTTACACTTTTGGTATCACAAGTTTTCTCTTCTTATGCTGTGAATTTGTTATCAAATTGTAGTAGCTAGGGGCGCCTGGGTGGCTCAGTCGTTAAGCATCTGACTTTGGCTCAGGTCATGATCTTAGGGTTTGTGAGTCTGAGCCCCACGTCGGGCTCTGTGCTCACAGCTCAAAGCCTGGAGCCTGCTTCGAATTCTGTGTCCCCCCTGCCTCTCTGCCTCTCCCCCACTCACACTTTGTCTCTCTCTCTCTCAAAAATACATAAACTTTAAAAAGTAAAATTGTAGTAGTTATAGTTATTTTAAATGCTCCTTTCCTTTAACATTTATGCTATCCTTAAGTATGTGACACACTATTCTGAAATAAGGTTACAGTTTTCTAGTTCTGAATGTCTGTCATCTGAATCAGAATTTTGTGTGCTTTCATTTTCCGTTTTTTTTTTTCAGTTTTTTTATGTTTATTTATTTTTGAGAGATAGAGCATAAGCAGGGGAGGGGCAGAGAGAGAGGGAGACACAGAATCCGAAGCAGGCTCCAGGCTCTGAGCTGTCCGCACAGAGCCCAGGATGGGGCACGAACTCACAAACTGTGAAATCATGACCTGAGCCGAAGTTGGACGCTCAACAGCCTGAGCCACCCAGGCACCCCTTGTTTCAGTTTTAAGAGCTCCTTTCAACATTTCTTGAAGGCAGGTCTGATGGTGGTGAGTTACCTTAGCTATTGTTTTCTTGGAAAGCCTTTATCTCTCCTTCATATCAGAAGGATAACTTTGCTGGATAGAATATTCTTGGTTATCTGTCAGTACTTTGGATATGTCATTCCACTCTCTCCTGCTCTGTGGTTTCTGCCGAGAAATCTGTTGATAGCCTAATGGGTGTAAGTCACATCCCTTTTCCCCCTTTTCCCCCTGGTAAAATTTTTTTTACCATTGATGCAGCTCCTGGGTGACTCAGTTGGTTAAATGTCTGACTCTTGATTTTGGCTCATGATCTCACGGTCCATGGGATTGGGTTGTGTACTGATAGTACAGAGCATGATTGGAATTCTCTGTCTCCTTCTTTCTCTGCCCCTTCCCTGCTCGCATGCATGTTCGTTCTCTCTCTCTTTCTCTGTCTCAAAGAAACTAAAAAAAGTCTTTACCATTGACTCTTGACAGTTTCATTATAAGGTGTGTTAGTGAAGATCTTCTTTTTTCATTGAGATAGTAATGTGTCCTATTCAGCTGCGTGGACTTTTATGACCAGTTCTTCCAGTTTGGGGAAGTTCTCAGCTATTTTTTCTTTAAATAAACCACCTCCCTGTGGTATCCTCATTTTCCTTAGGTTCGCTTGTCTGATAGAGTATGGTAACTCTTGTGGAGTTTCTTCACTTTTTAAAAATCTCAGATCTCTCTTCTCTTCCACCTGAATCATTTCTAGATTCCCCCCCTCCAAATCATGTATTCTCTTTGATCTGCTTCTTGATCTGCTCTGTTTTCAGTGCTTTTTAAAAAAAATTTTTTTAACATTTATTTTTAGAAAGAGAGGGAGAGAGAGAGTGAGCATGAGCAGAGAGGAGGGGCAGAGGGAGAGAGAGGGAGAATCCAGGCAGGCTCCACGCTTAGCGCGGAGCCCGACACGGGGCTCAGTTCCACGACCCATGAGATGGTGACCTGAGCTGAAACCAAGAATCTGTGCTCAACCCACTGAGCCCCCCAGGTGCCTCCAGTGCTTGGTCACACATTTTTCAGCCTCATATATTGAGGCCTTCAGCTTCAGAATTTTTGTTTGCGTTTTTCTCATAATTTCAGCCTCTTTTGTAAAGTACCCCTTCTGTTCGCTAATTTTATTCCTGAGTTTACTGAGTTGCCTTTCTGAGTTTTCTCATAGTTCATTGAATTTCTTCCTAACCGCCATTTTGAATTTTTTATCTGTGAGAACACAGTGCTTCATGTCTTTGCATTTAGTTGCTGGAAAACAGTCCTTTCTTTTTGTGAAACCGTATCACTGTGGTTTTCTCATAGTGCGTCATGAAATGTACCTCTGTGGTCACACTTGAAGTAGCAGACACCTTTCTTACTTAGGGAAGGTTTTGTCTCCTTGGATTCTAAGGGTTCAACAGGTTGTCATTCAGGAGCCTTTCTTTTGTTTTCCAGAAGGTGGCGCTGTAACACAAGTTTTCGGTTTCTCCTAGAGCTCCCCCTAACCGGAATTGAGCTAGGACAAGGCTGGCTTGCAGATTTCATTGGCTCAGCCTACCTCCGGGTTCAAGTATCATAAAGGGAGATCTAGAAAGAGCCAGATTGGGGCTCTCTTCCTCACTCTGCAAAGTGTGGGCGATTCACTCTGCCCTTTAGCCTCCTACCCCGTGCCCTTTTCCTATTTGGCAAATGTGTTGATGGGGAGACTGGCCACGTATTTGAGACAGACTCTTCTCCTGAGGCAAGACTCTTGTTTCTCAAATACTCTAGTACCGGAGGAGATTTTAGTCCGCATTTTAGAAGCCCCTGACTTCCCACGCAGTCTCCAGATACAACAAAGACACCACGATGAAAATAGCAGCACATATTTAGGGATCTGGAGGTTTCCGAGTTGTTTCAGCAGCCCCACCCATTCTCCAGAAGCTCTGGTGTGTTTTTCCTCCAGCATAACAGCGCTCCGTTTAGGGCAAGCTGGGGCCTAAGCCTGGCCACAGAACTGGGTAAAGTTCAAAAATCGGAGCCAGCTGCCAGAGTCTTCTCGCCTCAGAATGGCTGTTCCCTCCCTGTTTCATTGTCCTGCGTCCTCTCTGCTCTCTCAGATACTTGATTTCTGTAAAAATAAGATTTTTGCAAGTTACATTCTTGGACTTTTTGCAGCAGGAGTGATGGAGCAATGACCTGGTGCTTCCTACTCCTTCCTGTTCTGAATGAGAAGATTGCTGTATAGGAGGCTTTGGGGATGTTTTAAATGATCTCACGTGTTCTTAGGCAGTATCGCTCTGTGTGGGTGGTATCGTTTCACAAAGCAAACCCAGTGAAAATAAGACATCATGGTCTTTTGTATCAACGCCCATTTCATGCAGTGGCACAGTTTACGTGTAAGCTACTCCATCCATTTACCAGCTGTTTATTGAACACTGACGGCCCGGGAACTGTTCTGCACACAACTAGGGGGGTGACGGTGAACAGAAAAAGAGGACAGTACTGGCCCTCGCAGCGCGTACTTTCTACTTTGAGGACACAGACGCAACATCAAATACAAAGCAGGGCCCATCAACTGCGAACAAGGAAGGTGGAGACCGTGAGATTTTTGTCAAGATGAAGACACCGCGTGAGATGGTCAGTTCACAGAAGACCGCATGCTCTGGAGAAATGGTTTAGGACTGCCAGTCGTCGCCAGATGGTCAGTATTAGCAGACGTGAGTGTCAGGTGACTGCGTTTCCTTCAGCCACTTTGTCAGCCTCCGTGACGGAAGCATGGAGTGGGAGAGTCCCATTCGGCCGACACGGGCGCCTTCCAGGCCGTGTCACCGAGGAGCGGAGGGCAGACAGGCCGAAGGTGGGTTTGCAGAGCAGTTCCTGTAGCGATGGACCATGGGATCTAACCCGGGCAAATAAGGAAGAAAAGAGAAAAAGACCGAATAATGTCACAACAGTGGATTCAATCTCTCGGTGGGAACGAGGAATCAGTGAGGTGGTCCCTGGAGTAAGTGCACTGTGGAGATAAGAGACAGAGAGAGGTGTAGCTGCAGTCACGGTCTCGGAGGCAGTGCGGTTACCGAGTCTCGGCCGGGCTTCCAGGAGCACTTCTCCGTGGGCCAACCGCCAGCAGAGGAGCAGTTCCACTCTGTGACACGGGAGCCTGCTTCACGTTCTGCTTCACGTTCTGTACGATGCTGAGCTTTCTTGG
The DNA here is from genome assembly GCF_007474595.2 of Lynx canadensis. Taxonomy (NCBI): domain Eukaryota; kingdom Metazoa; phylum Chordata; class Mammalia; order Carnivora; family Felidae; genus Lynx; species Lynx canadensis. The sequence goes on along the minus strand of NC_044319.2, from coordinate 2,917,066 downwards.
TCCCGTGCCTGTATGAACACCCCCCCCCTGCCACCTGCACACATACACATTTCTAGGTTCACGTGAGGCAGGAGCCGTGGGTCCGGGCTGTGACCCGCGGATCTGGCGGTGTAGCTGGAAAAAAGTCTCCCAGCTAGGTTGTTTTGGGCTGCAAGTCATAAACTTCTTAAATAGTATGGATTTGTTATCTCAGGATGGCAGAAGTAAGACCATTGCGGGACCGATTTGGGGCTTAGCTTCCCTTTGATGTTCACGGCTTTCCCCTCCCGATTCTGCCGTACTGCCCAAGTCCCAGACCTCGTGTGCACACACGTGCGGAGACTGAAAGAAGGTTCCTTTCCTTTCATCCATCTCTTACTCCACAGGAGATTAAAACTCTTCCAGGAAGCCCCTAGGGGACTTCTTCTCAAGGCACTGGGAGTTCTAACTAGGTCACATACCTAATTCTTAACCGGTACTCGGCACGTAGCGTGGGACTACCATGATTGATTCGAAGCGTCTTCTGTCTTTGGCTGGTCTGCCTTGGAGCCTGATGCCGGAATGTGGTTCACAAGCAGTGAGAGGGGAATCGCTTCTAGGTAAAAAGCCCCAACAGTGTCTGCCTTGGGGGGGTTTGTGTGCCAGAAAGCCAGAGTGTTGGGTGGATTGTCTATTTTGATGTGAGAGTTTACTAGGAGTAATGAAAAGGGTCGTAATGGTAAGCGCAGTGAACAATGTGCGAAATTGTTATTCAAAGAGAGAATAAGAATGGCTAATAACCCCAGCAGACAGGTAATGGGTGTTTTAGCAGACCGGAAGTGGAGTCTAGGAAGAAAAGTAGCTGTTACTAGTACCCCAGGGCTATTTTTAGATCTCCCTTCTCCTACTCCCAACTTCGGTGTCTTCTTAAAACAAACAAGGGATGTTTCTTTAAAAATAAGAAATACCAAATATACCAATATTTACCATGTTTTGAACCCAAAAATAAACGTATAAGATGTACTTATTGGATGCAGAAGATCACGGTCGGATGCGCAATAGGTATTTCTTACACCTTTAGTTCAAGTTAACAAATATTTATCGGCCACCGTGCATAGAAAGATGATGATACTATTCTCTGTACAGATGGTGAAAATTAATTAGAAAACCCCCCTCCTTTGAAGGCCGCAATGTTTTGGAGCTTGTGTGTGTGTGTGTGTGTGTGTGTGTGTGTGTGTGTGTGTGTGTAAAATATAAGTAATATATATAAGTAATAATATGCCATAGAAATAATATAAGTTACATAAAGCAGTATAAAATAACGTAACTGGTATAAAGCAATCAGTTATGATTTGTAGTGACAGACGATTACGGTGAAGGTGGAGACTTACTATGGCCAACCCTCCATAAAATAGTGCTGCAACTGTTGTAGCACAGGGTGGTTTTGTTTCTGACATAAAATTCTTTTAAAGTTTGCGTTTTTTCCAGATCTTCTGCTAATATCTGGAAAAACACTTCAGTAGAGTTAACATTTCTTTAATACTTTGCATCTTCTGAGTAGAACCGCAAGATAAAGTAATCTGTTTTAGCTAAATTTATGTAGCCAGAGTCCTACATAAAATCTGGAGGCTGGCATTTCTGTACATCGTATACACTCGACCCTTGAAACGGTGCAGCTTTGAACTGCGTGGTCCTGTGCACTTACTTCCTTTTTGATAAATACGGTATCATAGTGTAAATGTGTTTTCTCTTCCTCATGATTTTCTCAGTAACATTTTCGTTTCTCTGGCTTACGTTATCGTAAGAATACAGTGTATAATGCACATAGATTACAAAATCTGTGTTAATCGGCAGTTTATGTTATTGGTTAGGCTTCTGATCACCAGGAGGCTATTAGTAGTTAAGTTTTCGGGGAGTCAAAGCTCATATACAGATTTTCGGGGCGCCTGGGTGGCTCAGTCAGTTAAGCGTCGGACTTTGGCTCTGGTCACACGATCTCACAGTCCGTGGGTTCGAACCCCGCGTCAGGCTCTGTGCTGGCAGCTCAGAGCCTAGAGCCTGCTTCGGATTCTGTGTCTCCCTCTCTCTCTCTGCCCCTCCCCTGCTCATGTTCTATCTCTCTCTCTCTCTCTCTCAAAAATAAATAAACATTTTAAAAATTTCAAAAAAAAAAAGTCATACACAGATTCTCAACTGCATGGGGGAGGATCAGTGCCCCAAACCCCCTGCATTTTTCAAGGTCAACTGGTGTTAACATCTCTAAACCTCCCTCCACACACCAGACGGTTTTTAATCCATCATCTGACCCAGGAGGTTTTTGGGTTACCACATGATGACCCTTCTTGCCAGAATGAAAGGGACCTGAATGGGTTGAGTCGCTGGTGAAGTGCACCTGCTGTGTTTGGTAGAAGGCCAGTCCTTTCCTACGTCTGTTATACTTTTAAAGACACATGTGTTGGAGTTTTGGGATTTAATTGTGATGTGTTTGCATGCTTTTTGAGTAGATGTTTTGATCAGTAGAATTATATATGGATTTCTCTAGAAAGAAATATATTGGGGCGCCTGGGTGGCTCAGTTGGTTAAGCATCTGACTCTTCATTTCGGCTCAGGTCATGATCTCACGGTTCATGAGTTCGAACCCCGTGTTGAGCTCTGTGCTGACAGTGCAGAGCCTCCTTGGGATTCTGTCTCCCTCTCTCTCTGCCCCTCCCCTGCTCGCTTGGTCTCAGCGTAAATAAATTAACATTAAAAAAAAGAAATATATTGCTGTTAGTTAAAAAAAATTTTAATATGGCCATATTTCTCATTTTATCCTTTATTCTTTTTTTTTTTAAAGAGTCAACACAGACTGTTCAAGCGCTGCAGTATTCAACTGCTGACGGTCCACTCACGGCAAGCAAAGATTTAGAGATCAAAACCTTAAAAGAAGAAATTGAAAAACTAAGGAAACAAGTAAGAGGTAAATTTCTGTGATTCACTATTCATTCAGATTAGTAGGTTTAAAAAAAATGTTGTTCACACACAAAATATATACTGAGTGCCTGTCTCATGTTATGTAATGTGAGCTCTGCACCAGGAAGGGGAGAGCAAATCAGAATGGTTTCTGCTGTCAAGGAACTCACATTTCGGTATGGGAAAAAATAGTTTCTGCAGTACATGAGAAACATGAGCATGGGTCCCTGGGGAGGATCAGGAGGCGCCTCACCAAGGTTCACGCCAACAAAGATGGTGCTTTGAGAAGATGTATTAGTTTGGGAGGTTTAGCTGGAACTTGTCTGGCTGAGCATATACACGAACAGGGGAGGGAGGGTCAGGAGTCAGGAAGAAGGACAGTGTAGACAAGGAAACTGGATGTATGCGGACAGCAAGACATGAACTTTTATTTTCTCTGTAACAGTTCCTTTCGGCACATTGACGAGATTTAAGTAAATTAATTCAGACAAGTGTCGATATGTCCGTTCCGTCCATTCGTGCGTTGAGTCCGCTCGTTCAGCAAATACTGATTGAGCACCTGCTGGGGAGCAGGTATGGTTTGAGGCTCTTGGAATGCAGTTCTAAGCATGATGACAATGACAGAACCCTGTTCTTGCGGGACTGGAAGGCACCCAACAGACCTAAGACAGTAACTATGTAACTCTGTAAATGACACACTATGTTAGAAGGTGGTGAGTACTTAGAGCAGAATACGGAGAAGGGGTCAGAAGTCCAGGATGGGGAGTTGTGTCATCTTATGCAGGCTGGCCTGGGGGTAAGCCTCACTGAGAAGGTGACAGGTGAGCAACAACTTGAAGCAGGTAAGGGGCTAGTGTGCAGTTGAATGGGAAGCACACGTTCCACGCAGAAGGACCAGCCGGTGCAAAGGCCCCGAAGTCAGAATGCGCCTCAGGAGTTCGGACGGCGTGGCTGGAGCAGGATGAGCTAGCAGGGAGGATGATGGAGACGGACGGGGTGGAGAACAGAGGGTTGGGTAAGGCTTGTGCCCTCATCAGTACAGTCTCACTGTTACAAGGTTTTTGGTTTTTTTTTCTGTCAGTGTAATGGGAGCCTTTTGCAGGGTTTAGAGGCATGGCACCTGGTCTCAGCATAAGGAGAGAGAGAAGGTACTGGCTTAGCCAGGATAGTCAGGCCTCTCCAGAAAGGCCGTTTTAAGACCAAAGTAAGTGAAGGAGAAGAAGAATCTGAGATAGGATCTTTTATGAAAATAACTATTTAAAAAAAATTTTTTATGTTTATTCGAAGGGGGAGGAGAGAGAGCAAGCGAGCACGTGAGTAGGGGAAGGGCAGAGAGAGAGGGAGACACAGAGCCCGATGCAGGGCTCGAACCCACGAACCGTGAGATCATGATCTGAGCTGAAGTCGGATGCCTAACCGCCTGAGCCCCCCAGGCACCCCTAAAAAGGACTGTTTGAATGCCATGTTAATACTTTGCTTATATTAAATACACATGGAGCTCTTAAATTTGACCATAATTTATGCTGTTTATTTTTTTTAAGTGGCTCTCTTCCTAAGAGATATCTCTTTATCAAATTTCTGTAGCTTTATTTTCTACAGTTAAGGTGTTTGGAAATATGATACGCAGAATCATTTGCTTTGCTTTGCTATCGACAATAAAACATCAAGAGCACTGAATGTGTTAGTTATTTGACACTGAAAAAAGTGACCAGCTGGGATGGTTAGGGATTTATCTTCAGAGAGGTAATATGGATTGAGATGAGTTACTCATAAGCCCATTTTATTAGCTCTCAGAGGGTGTTTTTTTTTTTTAATTGATTTCCTAAAAAAATTTTTTTTTTAATGTTTTATTTATTTTTGAGACAGAGAGAGACAGAGCATGAGCAGGGGAGGGGCAGAGAGAGAGGGAGACACAGAATCTGAAGCAGTCTCCAAGCTGTCAGCACAGAGCCTGACGCAGGGCTCGAACTCAAGAACCGTGAAATCACCACCTGAGCCAAAGTCGGACGCCCAACCGACTGAGCCACCCAGACGCCCCTAATTGATTCCTTTTTAATTGATTGAATCCTTAGGATTTTCTGTGCTAATCATCATGTATCTGCAAATAGGATGGTTGTGTTTTTGCCTCTTTGATCTGTGTGCTTTTCGTTTCTTTTTGCTCTACTGGCTAGAATCCCCAGCGCTGTGTTGGAGAAGAGTGATGAGAATATACATCCTGGCTTTCTTCCCAGTCTTAGGGGGAAGCCTTCAGTGTTTTGCCCTCAAGCGTAATATTAGCTACACATTTTTTATAGGTGCTCTTTACCAAGTCAGATGTACACATCTATTTCTGTATTTCTGAGAGTTTTTATCACAGATAGTTGTCGAAATTTGTCAAGTATTTTTTCTGCATTTATCGATATGAACATGTGATTTTTCCCCCTTTTGTTAGCCTATAAATATGGTGGATTAGATTGGTTGATTTTGAAATATTGGACCAAACTTACATCCCTGGAATATATACATCACTGGTCATGGTGTATAATTATTTTTATGTGTTACTGAATTTTATTCCTAGTATTTTGTTAAGGATTTTGGCATTCGTATACATGAAGAATATTGGTCTTTGGTTTTCTGCCTTTCTTTTTTTTCTTTCTTTTTTTTGTTTTTTGTACTGCCTTTGTTTTTGTTTTCATTCTTTTATTTTTCTGTTTCCGTTTTGAGATATAGTTGACATACAACATTATGTTAATTAGTTTTAGGAGTGCACATAATGGTTCAGTATTTGTATATATTGTGAAATGACCACCACAGGAAGTCCAGTTACCATCAGCACACGTAGTTACAGATTTTTTTTCTTGTGCTTAGAAATTTTAAGAGCTACTCTCTCAACGACTTTTCAGTATGTGGTACAGAATTATTAGCTGTAGTCCTCATGCTGTGCATTGCCTCCCCAGGACTTAGGCATTATGTAACTAGAAATTTGTACCTGTGATCACCTTCACTCCTTTAACATGCCCTTGCACCCCTGCCTCTTGGAACCACCAGTTTGTTCTCTGAGTTCACTTTTTTGGTTATTTTAGATGCCACACATTGAGTGAGATCATGCAGTATTTGTCTTTCTCTGACTGCCTTTATTTAGCATAATTCCCTCAAGGTCCATCCACTTTGTTGCCAATGGCAAGATAGTGCTTATTTTAATGGCTCAGTGGTATGCCATTGTGCATACACCCCGCGTTTTATTTATCCACATATCCATCATCGGACACTTAAGTTCTTCCGTGTCTTGATGCTTGTGAATGATGCTGCAGTGAACATGGAATGCATGTCTTTTCAATTCAGTGTTTTTGTTTTCTTTGGATAAATAATCAGAAGTGGAATTGCTAGATCCTCCAGTAGTTCTATTTTTAATTAATTAATTTATTTATTTAGTTTTGAGAGAGACAGAGACAGACTGCAACCGGGGGAGGGGCAGAGAAAGAGGGAGACGCAGCATCTGAAGCAGGCTCCAGGCTCCGAGCTGGCAGCACAGAGCCCAGCACGGGGCCATGACCATGAGACTGTGACCTGAACTGAAGTCGGGCGCTTAATCGACCAAGCCACCCAGGTGCCCCTATTTGCAATTTTTTGAAGAGCCTCCATGTTTTCCAAAGTGGCTGTACCAATTTACGTTTCCACTAACAGTGCACAAATATTCCTTTTTATCTGCAACACTTGTTTATAACACTTGTTTATGACAACACTTGTTATATCTTGTCTTTGGACAGCAGCCATTCCAACAGGTGCGAGGTGATACCTCATCATGGTTTTGATTGGCATTGACGTTGAGCACCTTTTCATGTACCTGTTGGCCATCTTTATGTCTTCTTTAGGGAAAAAAAAAAAGAAAAAGTCTATTCAGATCTTCTGCCCATTTTTTAATCAGATTGTTTGTTTGCCATTGAGTTTTACAAGTTTCTAAAATATATTTTCTGTATTAACCCCTTCTCAGATATGTGATTTGCAGGTATTTTCTCCCATCCATTAGGTTGCCTTTTTATGTTGCGGATGGTTTCCTTTGCTCTCCAGAAGTAAGTTCAGTGTTGTCCCACTTGTTGATTTTTGCTTTTGGCGCTCTTTGGCTGTGGTATCAGTGTAGTGCTGGCCTCATAAAATGAGTTTGAACGTATTCCCTCCTCTTTCATTTTTTGGAAGAGTTCAAGAAGGATTGGTGTTAATTCTTTTTACAAGGTTTGTTAGAATTCACCAGTAAAACCACCAGGTCCTGGGTTTTTCTTTGTTTGGAGGTTTTTGATTATTAATTCGGTATCTTTAGCATTATTGGTCTGTTTAGATTTTTTAATTTATTCACAATTCAGTTTTGTTTGGTTTTATGTTTCTATAAATCTGTCCATTTTTCTAGGTTATCCAGTTTGCTGGCATGTAATTGTTCATAGTAGTCTCTTATGATCTTTGTATGTGCTGCCCATTGAAATGTTTCCTCTTTCTGATTTTATTTATATGAGTTGTCGTTTTTTTTTTTAAGTCTAGCTAAAGTTTTGCCATTTTGACTGTCCAAAAACAATGTCTTAGTTACATTGATCTTTTCTTTGTTTTCCTGATGTTTGTTTCATTTATTGTTTCTCTGATCTTTGTTAATTCCTTTCTTCTGCTAACTTTAGATTTAGGGGTTTGAGGTCTTTCATTTTTTTAATGTAGAGGTATTTATTGCCATGAACTTCCTTCTTAGAACTGCATTTGCCATATTTCATATGGCATATAGTGTTTCCATTTTTGTCTGTTACAAGATATCTTTTTAATTTCCTTTTTAATTTCTTTTTGTGATCCATTGGTTATTCGGGAGTGTGTTGTTCAATTTCCACATTTTTATGAATTTTCAAGTTTTGTCCTTTATTGATTTCTAATGTCATACTTTTGTGCTTGGAAAAGATCCTTGGTATCGTTTGCTAAATTTCTTAAGACTTGTTTTGTGAGGTGCCCACATGGCTCAGACAGTTAAGCGTCCAACTTCGGCTCAGGTCATGATTCCACAGTTTGTGGGGTTGAGCCCCACATTGGGCTCTGTGCTGACAGCTCAGAGCCTGGAGCCTACTTCAGATTCATGTTTCCCTCTCTCTCTATGCCCCTTCCCTGCACTTGCTCGCTCGGTCTCTCAAAAATAAACATTAACATTTTCTTTCAAAAAATTAAATAAGACTTGTTTTGTAACCTCGCTTGTTTTTTAATCTATTTATCCTGGAGAATGTTCCATGTGTGTTTGGGAAGAATGTATATTCTGCTGCTATTCGAGGGAATGTTCTATATATGTCTGTTAGATCCACTTGTTCTAAAGTATAATTCACATTCCTTTCACATATAATTCACATTTCCTTATAGGTTTTCTGTCTAGATGATGTATCCAATGTTGGAAGTAGGGTATTGAAGTCCCCTACTTTATCGTATTGTTTATTTATCCCTTCAGATCTGGTGTATCTGCTCAGTATATTTAGATGCTACGGTGTTAGGTGCATATGTATTTATAATTGTCATACCTTCTTGATAAATTGCCCTTTTTATTGTCATATGGTAGCTTTTTTCTCACTTGTTACTATTTTTGACTTAACATCTATTTTGTCTAACTATAGCTACCCTTGTTTTCTTTTGGTTTCCACTTGGATGAAATACCTTGTTCCATCCCTTCATTTTGAGCCTTTGTGTCTCCTTAAAGCTGAAGTGAGGCTTTTATAGACAGCATATAATTGGGTCTTGGTTTAATTCATCCAACTACTCTAGGTCTTGTTGTTGGAGAATTTAATCCATTTATATTTAAAGTAATAAAAGATTGGGATTTGCTAACGTCATCTTACTGTTTTCTGAGTGTTTTGTAGTTCCTTTGTTTAAGTTCCTCTCTTAACTGACGTCATTTATAAATTAATCATTTTCTATAGCGTTAAACTCTGATTCCCTTTTCTTTATCTTTTGTATTCCTACTGTAGCTTTTTACTTTATGCTTAGTATGAGGCTGACATAAAGTATTTTAGTTATAACAGTCTGTTGTATGTTGATAGCAATTATAGTTGTGAAATATAATTTAGAAAGCTTAGGAGGAGAAGAAAATCCTTATGGATTTACCCATATTTTAAAATATTTATCTATCTATTTATTTATTTAAATGCTTATTTTTGAGAGAGAGCGTGCACACACACACACAAGTGGAGGAGGGGCAGAGGATCTGAAGCAGACTCTGTGCTCACAGCACAGAGCCTGATGCATGGCTTGAACTCATAAACTGTGAGCTGAAGTCGGACCCTTAACTGACTGAGCCACCCAGGTGACCCAATTTACCCAATTTTTATATACCATGCTCTGTATTCCTTTTTGATATTGATGAGCTCCTTATTCTCTTATTTTCTGTTTAGAGGATTTCCTTTAGCCATTAAAAAAAAAATTTTTTTAATGTTTGTTTATTTTTGAGGGAGAGTGTGTGTGCGAGTAGGGAAAGGGCAAAGAGAGAGGGGGAGACACAGAATCCCAATCAGGCTCCAGGCTCTGAGCTGTCAGCACAGAGCCTGACACGGGGCTTGAACTCATAAACCGTGAGATCATAACCTGAGCCAAAGTCAGACACTTAACTGACTGAGCCACCCGGGTTGCCCCTTCCTTTAGCCATTTTTTTTTTAAAGACAACCCTGCTATCAGCAAATTCTCTTAGTTTTTATTCATCTGAGAATGTCTTAGTTTTCTCTTTATGACTAAAGAATATTTTTATAGGACATAGGATTCTGGGTTGATAGTTTTTTGTTTAAGCATCTGAAAAATATTGTACCACTTTCCTTAGGACTCTGTGGTTTATGAGGAGAAAATCACAGTCATTCTGAGGGTTTTTCCCCCCTTTATCTAGGGTGTTGTTTTTTTCTGGCTGCTTGCAAGGTTTTTCTTCTTTTATAGTTCTCTGATGTTTAATGGTGTGTTTTGGCATGGTTTTCTTGGGGTTTATTCTGTTTGGGATTTGTTCCTCTTCTGTAATAAAGACACATAAATGTGTCTTTCCACGTTTTTCCACTTAATTACTTTGAGTACTTTTACAGACCTGCCTACTGATGACTTAGATGTTACATCTTTTGTTATCGATCCACAAATCTTTGGGTCTCTGTTCATTTTTGTTTTCATTCTGTTTTTTTCCCCCCACTATTTAGATTGGTCAATTTCTACTGCTTTATCTTCCATTTCACTGATTCTTTCCTGTGATGGAAAGAATCCTCTGATGGGTTCCTCTGTGGAACCCAACAATCCAGATTTTTTTTACATTTATTTCTAAATTTTCCATTTTGTTTTTTGTAAACTTGTTTCTTTGCTGAGACTTGCTGTATCTTCGCTTGAGTCTTCTGTTCGTTCATTTATTTCAGATATGTCCGTAATTGCTCGGTGGAGCATTTTTATCATAGCTGGTTTAATGTCTTGCCAGATATTTCTAACATCTCTATTATTTCATCGTCTGCATCTGTCGATTTCCTTTTCTCATTCAAGTTGAGATTTTCCTAGTTCCCGATAGGATGACTGATTTTCAGTTAGTGACTCTGGATCTTATTTGCACTTTTCCATTTTCGCCAGCTTTTCCCGATACCACTCCAGCAGCGGTGGCTTGCCAGGTTGAGGTGGAGGTTCACTTTCCCCGCTTGGCCTCCCGCGACACCCAGAGAAGGGCCCCTCGTTATTCCCGGAGGAGGTTGGGTTTCCACCAACTCGGTGGTGGGCATCGCCCTCGTACCGCCGGGCAGTGGCGGACGTTCTTCCTTCTCTGACACCAGCCCAACGCGGGGACGATGGACAACCTCACCGCTGCCGCTGGGGGTTGCGGAAGTGCTAGTTGCCCATCTGGTCTCCACGGACATTGCATGTGAAACGCGCGTGTTACGGCCAGTGGCCCTTTAGCAGTCCTCTGAGTACCCTCATGCCTCATGGTGTGTCTGTTTCTGGGTGCTTCATCATAGCCTGACATGATTGAGGTCTGGCTCCTCACGTGTCCTTCCCTGACAGACGTGGTTGTGGAGGAAGTTGTTTCTATTGTTTAACTTGAGTGGAACAGTTGCTTCCTGAAAGTTTTCGGTCTTGCTAATTTGCCCCTTTCCTGGTCCTTTGGGTAGAAAGAGTGGGCTCCTGTCGGGGCTTTTATTTGCTGCCCCTGTTGGCATTTCTGGATCGCCAGTTTCTTTTTTTTTTTTTTTTTTTTTTAATTTTTTTTTTTTTCAACATTTATTTTATTTTTGGGACAGAGAGAGACAGAGCATGAACGGGGGAGGGGCAGAGAGAGAGGGAGACACAGAATCGGAAACAGGCTCCAGGCTCTGAGCCATCAGCCCAGAGCCCGACGCGGGGCTCGAACTCACGGACCGCGAGATCGTGACCTGGCTGAAGTCGGACGCTTAACCGACTGCGCCACCCAGGCGCCCCTGGATCGCCAGTTTCTTTGTCTCTGTGTCTGGGAAAAATGAACCGCAAAGAAAACCCAGAGAACTTCCCGCTGTGTTGGTCCAGTGTTCCTGACATCACAGTTTCAGGTTCCCTTGTCTCCATCGGTCATCCTTTTTCTTCTCTCCAAATTTCATTTTTCTTATGTTTGTTTTATGTATGATGTCCAGAGAAGAGGGGAAATGTATCTAATCCTTCTTTCTGGAAGCAGAAGTCTCCAGAGTAAGCTCTTCAAATGTGGATCAGATCACGTCACAGCTTCTGAACACGTGCTAACGTGTCTTCCGTGGATGCCCGCTGGCTCCTGGGTGAAAGTGAAACAGCTCAGCTCTGTCTCCAAGGCCCTTCGTTATCCTGCATGTCACTGCGTCTCCAGATTTCCGCCGAAGTGAATTACGCTTAGTTCTCCTCGGTCACATTCTGAGTTTTCGCTATTTCGTTGTTGTTTTCTCTTTTCTTTCTCCACTCCCTCTTCCTTCCCTCCTCCTTCCCTCATTCCTTCCTTCTTCATTCATTTATTTTTGCTTGTTTGCCAAAAACATTCCTCACCGTGAACTTAAGCTCCTCTAGAACACGTGTTACCGCTGACATAGGTTTTTATTTGTATATTGCTTTACTTCCCTCGCCTGACTGCTAGATAGTAATCTTCTTGAAAATAGGAACTTGGTTCTTTCATTGATACGTCCAAGGGCACGGAAGAGTGTATGACACGTAAAAAGCCCAAGTCAGTATGGGTTGACGAGTGATCAGTGAAACTTCGCTCTTGGAAACGTCCGACCGCTTCCTAAGATGTCTTCCTAATACGTCTTTCCGGGCAATTCGCGACACACTCACCCCTTACGTACAAGTCAGCGGTGCCTGGAAGGAGGCCTCTAACTGGGGAAATTGGTTACCGTTGACCTGTTGATGGAGATTTCCTTCTTCACTTTCCTCCTACTTACTCCCTAAATGCAGAGGCTATAGGACTGCTCCTTCACTCGTCTATTTTAGCTTTTCCCAGGGGCGGGGCAGAACCAGTGAAAACGAGGTGAAGAGAAAGGGCGGATCCTGTTTTTAGCATTCTTCCTTCCCAGCAGCTCTTGGGCGTGTGCTGGTCTCAGTGTGCCCAGGATTCCATCCCATCTCGTTCTTTTTTTTCCATCATTTGTTCATTTTTAAACCTCTTTTTACCTATTGTGGTAAAATGTACATAACATAAAGTGACCGTTTTAACCATGTCTAAGTGTCACATCGGTGGTATATAACACATTCACGTGCTGTGCGGCTGTCACGCTCCGTCCCGCAGCCCGGTATCTTCCCAGACGGAAACTCTCCGCCCATGAAACACCAGCTGCCGATCCTCCCACACCCAGCCCCTGGCACCCGCCGTTCTTTCTGCGTCTCTGCATGTAACTGCTCTGGGAGCCTCACGTGAGTGCAGTCATAAAGTATTTGTCCCTCCGTGGCTGGCTGACTTCACTTAGCAGCGTCTTCACGGTTCACCCATGTTGTAGCCTGTGTCGGATTTCCTGTCTTCTACAACATTCTGCGTGTATGCAAATACTCCCTTCTGTTTTTACGTTCGTCACCAACGCACTTGGGTTGCTTCCCCATTTTGTTTATTGTAAATAGTGCCGCCTTGCACATGAGGGAACATATATCAAGTCCAGAAGTAGAATTCCTGAATTTGTACAGAAATTCATGTTCAGTGTTTTTAGGAATTGCCGAACCGTTTTCCGCAGTGGCTGTGCCATTATGTTCCCACTGGCAACACAGTCCTTCTCAGTTCAGCCCATAAACATCCTTATTGAGGTATTGTTCCGTACCAGAAATTATACTCGGTACTGGAGGCAGAGTGGTAAGGCTGGGGCTGTGTCTCATTCACAGTTAAACCCACGCTGTCCTAAACACTTCGATGTAAAAGCTAGAGATAATAGAAAACAGGCTCTTCTAGGAACCTGCCCTACGAGTAGCCTTGACTATAGTCCTGGCTTTAAAGAAAAGTGCAAATCACCTTTGTTTTTTTTTTAATTTATGTGTTTTTTTGAGAGAGAGCGAGAGACCGTATGTATGAGCGGGGGAGGGGCAAACAGGGAGGGAGGGAGAGAGAGAATCCCAAGCAGGCTATACACTGTCAGCACAGAGCCCAACTTGGGGCTCGATCTCAGAAGCTGTGAGATCACGACCTGAGCCGAAATCAAGAGTCGGTGCCCCCAAATCACCTTCTGTTAGCTACTTCTTAAGCTAGATCTTTGTGTAGACGATTACACACCAGCAGTGCCTGTATATCTTTTCTTTCCCTATGGCAGTGTTCTCCAATATATTGAGACTCCTAGAAAATTTTAATAAAGTTATAATTACTTAAAATTTCTTTTTAAAATCTTCTTTCCTTATCACACTCCAAACTCCCAAGAAGGTAAGACAGAGTTTCCTTGTGTCATCTAATGGACACTCAGCAGATGAAAGTATAAATTCATACTCTCATTTGATATTTTTCCCTGAGAAGATACGGGAATGGTTTCTTGTTTCCTGAATAATTATTGTAATCTCTAATGTGCTTTGTAACCCCCTTTCTTTTGTTGCCTGGAGATGGGTGGTTTGTCTGTCTCTCCAACCCTAAACTAACTATTCCCCTCTCCCTCTGTCTGTCTGTCTGTCTGTGTCTCTCTCTCTCTCTCTCTCTCTCTCTCTCTCTCTCTCTCTCTCTCTCTCACACACACACACACACACACACACACACACACACACACACACACACACTGCCCTGCATCATGTAAATGAAGGAGAAGGATAGGGAATGGAGGGAGAGGGGTAGGTATAGGGGAACCTGTTTCCCCGTCATGATTGGAAGTCAGATCTCTTCCCATCTCAGAAGAGTCCTGGGTTATTTTAGGAATCAGAACGTAAGGGAGAAGCGGTGATACTGTGTCTGCACAGGTCAGGGAGAGGTGCTTTGACTGTGCTTCTAACGCCGCCCTGGTCACAGTCCTCGCCCCTCGCGGGTCGTCCGTGCTCCACATCGAGTCCCGCGGTAGCCGTGGCCTCTTCCCCGGTCCTCCTCCCCTAGCTCCCATAGAACCTGCCACACGATCTACATGTGTGTTTCTGCTTCATTTATGATTTGTGGGGTGTTACTCTTTATCTTCCTGACCTGGTTATCTCCTTCAAGACAGAGCCTATTTAATATTTCTCTTCCATGCCACACAGTGCAAAGAGAATTTCCTTATTGTGTTTTTTGTCCCTTATTAAATCCTTATAGGAATGATTGAATTTCCCAGCTGTCCTAGCAGCAGTGAGCTAGGAACCATTTGGTTGGAGTGTGCTAGCCTGTTGTGCTGGTCTGCTTCTGCTCTTTACTCATGAAAACTGCTTTTTAGTTACTTGGCCTGGAATGGTATGGCTCATCGTGTTGCGTGAGGTATTTTTTGATAGTCTCTGAGGATTTCTTTCTTTCTTTTTTTATTTAAAAAAAATTTTTTTTTACCGTTTTTTATTTGTTATTGAGAGACAGAGCATGAGCATGGGAGGGGCAGAGAGAGAGGGAGACACAGAATCCCAAGCAGGCTCCAGGCTCTGAGCTGTCAGCACAGAGCCTGATGCGGGGCTCGAACTCACAAACCGAGATATCATGGCCTGAGCCGAAGTTAGACGCCCAACCGACTAAACCACCCAGGCGCCCCACTGAGGATTTCTTTCAAAGTCTTCATTGAATTCACCATTTGTTGTAGTGAAAGTAAATGTTCATGTGCCTTAGCCATTTGATAGTTGTTGGCCAAAATTCAGTGTATTCTGGATTTTTCTTGAGTTGGGGTTTTTATCTTTGGGGAATGCATAATTCTGTGTGTATCAGATTCGAAGCTTTTATAAATAATCGAGTGAGCTTGTCTTCTCCAACCCTTCTGTGTGAAACACGAAAACCTGACATATAATTCACAGAT
Source organism: Lynx canadensis (assembly GCF_007474595.2). NCBI lineage: Eukaryota > Metazoa > Chordata > Mammalia > Carnivora > Felidae > Lynx > Lynx canadensis. The sequence continues at coordinate 2,901,812 of NC_044319.2, read as the reverse complement.
ACACTTACCAACTCCATTGCAAAGCAGCCAAAGTGACATGGCTGAGAGAAAACCAAAATTTAACGCACATTGAAAGGGAACCATAAACCACTGAAGGCCGCCACCAAAGCCGCCCCATGGAGTTGTTTTGCTGTAAACTTGATGTGATGCAGACAGTATATAAAACACTGATTTCATTTTTGTTGCTAATAAAAAGCAGTAGAGATAAGCGAATGACTCAGTAATTTGCAGAAAACCTTCACCACGCTGGGGAAAGACTCTTCAGAGTAGAAGAAAGTAGGCAAATGAGACGGGATCACAATGCGTGCCAACTGACTGCTTCAGGCTGGCACACCGTAGCCATGAACAGGACCAAAGTTAGACCCTCAAAGGACAAAAGTCAGCCATGTCACATACTAAATTTTGACTCCTAATTATTAGAAATAAACTTTTGAGGGACGCCTGGGTGGCTCAGTCGGTTAGGCGTCCGACTTCAGCTCAAGTCACGATCTCACGGTCCGTGAGTTCGAGCCCCGCGTCGGGCTCTGGGCTGATGGCTAAGAGCCTGGAGCCTGCTTCCGATTCTGTGTCTCCCTCTCTCTCTGCCGCTCCCCCGTTCGTGCTCTGTCTCTCTCTGTCTCAAAAATAAAAACGCTAAAAAAAAAAAAAATTAAAAAAAGTAAACTTTTGACATCTTAAAAATGTTAAAACCTTAAAATAACAGGAAAGTATCACTTAAAAATGTTTCAAGGAAATTAGTATAAACAGAAAAATTCCTGCAGGAAATGCTGAAACTTGAGAAAATGATAAAATATACTTTGCTGAACATAAGACTAAATATCCCATGATCTTTAAGGTTAAACATCCTGTGATGTTGCAGTGTTCTTCAAGTAAAACATTTATTAAATTAGACTGCTTAAGTTATTCTGTTGAGACAGAACAAAAACTAGTTACATGCAACTTCACAGATGTTGTTGAAAATCGTTGAAAACCGTGGTATCCATAAATGCATCTACACTCTCAAAACATCTCAGATCAATAAGCTCTTAATAAATCTATAAATTTAGGGCACTGAATATCAGTAAATTGTTTTGTTGAAGGACTCCAGCAGCAGTTAGCATGGGATACACTAACGCATTTAAGTGACTTCTTGGCTACAGGACTCTCTCTACACACAAAATCTCTTTATGGTAGGACCAGTGTCTTATGAACATGACTTCATTTATTGAAAGCGTTGGACTCAGTAATACACGATACTCTGTGCATCATCTATTCCCACACCTGAATTTGCCAGACCCGGGGGATCTTGTTAAAATACAGATCTGATTCATTAGGTCTGGGTTGAGGCCCGAGATTCTGCATTTCTGGCAAGCTCGCAGGTGTTCCTGCTACTGTGTGGGGATGACTCTCTGAGTGGGAAGGTTTTGTAAAGAGCAGAAATTGACAGTGAATGTGTGTAGATTTCTCGGTTTTGTGGGCTTCAGTTCTTCAGCTTGCCAATCTACTTCTGATGCCGTGACCATTTCGTGTCAATTTATCCAGTTTTGTGCAGGCAGTGTGTTCAAATGAGTGAGGCTGTTCTGTTTCGTAATAACTCTTCTGAAGTGATGATGTTAAGAATTGTCGCTTTCCCAGAAGAAGAGGCCGATGCAGGATTTCCTGAGTCCTCGTCTCTGCTCCAAGACCCATTTAGCAGTGTGACCTCAGGCCAGATATCCAGCTCTCCTGGCCTCAGTTTCTTCTTCTAGAAAATGGAGGAGCTGACCTAGATCAGAGGCGTTCGCGTATTTACTTTCCGAAATCAGAGTTTGTTCTTCAGACAACCGCTAGTGAAACTGGCCTGCAGCCATGAGAAGCACAGCCATCTTAATAATAATTTGACTAAAGTCAGCGCAGGAATGCTGATAACCAAACATAGAGGAAAATGGGTCTGTTTTGTCCAGTTGGTTGCTTTTGATTTTTTTGATAGTTTTAAGCTTTTAATTGGCTCTGAAGGTACTTTTCTGGAAGTATGGTCTTCTTTTTCTAACAGAAATGTAAGACGTTTTTCATGCAAGTGTTACACACTTTCACACTGATATTAGCCGTACCCTTTCTTCAGTGAACTTGACAAGCACTTAATTGTCGCGAGTTATAGTCATACTGGAAGGGGTGTCTATAAGCCTAATACCAAATTCAGGATATGTTATTTTTTTCAACTTAGTTGTTTAAAACCTTGGTTTCGAGCATTTGTTTTTATATGAATACTACCATAAACACTGTTGTCTCTTTTTAGAATCAAGTCACTTGGAACAGCAACTTGAGGAAGCCAACGCTGTGAGGAGAGAGCTAGATGATGCTTTTAGGCAAATCAAGGCTTATGAAAAACAAATCAAAACACTACAACAAGAAAGGGAAGAATTAAACAAGGTAAAAATACAGGGATAGATTGTTAAACCCGGTTTTAGATTCTTAATCTTATTTAATTTGTATTCTAAAAGCTTTCGTAATGAGTTACAAGAACATAAAGTATATGTTGTAAAATGTTTAATTATTTTGGTATGTGTCATTTGAGTAATAGCTAGTAATGAAGACATTTACGTACTGTCAAGATTTTTGACATTCAGAATCATCTGTTCTTTTGAAAAGTCTAATCAAAGGACTTGATTAAAAGTAAATGTTTTAAAAAATATTACGGAATAAGCAAACAGTGAGATATTGTCATGTCTTTGGACAAATAAAAACTAAAGGCATATTTTCATTGTGATTTGCTGATATGAACATTCTTAAAAGATTAGAATAAAAAATTTCTTTAATGTTTTAATTATTTTTTAAAATGTCAATTTATCTTTCAAAGCACGGATGAAGAAGCTAAAGTTATTTTCATAAGAACTTGATATAATACTTAAACAGTATTAAAAGCATCAACAAAATTTATTAATAGCAAAGACAACCTAACACATCCCATAAATAATACACACCAGAGAAAAACATTTTACTTAAACCACTCAGAATGTGTACTTTGCCTTTCATTAACAAATTTTAAAATGTTGGAATTAATACTAGCCAACACAAAAAAGAAATGAGTGGTTTATGGCTTATGTAAATTGTATTCAGTGATGCAGTATATAATAATATAATGAAGTTCTTTTGGGGAAGATCTTAAAGTCTTACTGCCAGTAAAGAAATGGAGGCAGGGGCGCCTGGGTGGCGCAGTCGGTTGAGCGTCCGACTTCAGCCAGGTCACGATCTCGCGGTCCGTGAGTTCGAGCCCCGCGTCCGGCTCTGGGCTGATGGCTCGGAGCCTGGAGCCTGTTTCCGATTCTGTGTCTCCCTCTCTCTCTGCCCGTCCCCCGTTCATGCTCTGTCTCTCTCTGTCCCGAAAATAAATAAACGTTGAAAAAAAAAAATTAAAAAAAAAAAAAAAAAGAAATGGAGGCAATTGGGGCGCCTGGGTGGCGCAGTCGGTTAAGCGTCTGACTTCAGCCAGGTCACGATCTCGCGGTCCGTGAGTTCGAGCCCCGCGTCAGGCTCTGGGCTGATGGCTCGGAGCCTGGAGCCTGTTTCCGATTCTGTGTCTCCCTCTCTCTCTGCCCCTCCCCCGTTCATGCTCTGTCTCTCTCTGTCCCAAAAATAAATAAAAAGCGTTGAAAAAAAAAATTAAAAAAAAAAAAAAAAAGAAATGGAGGCAATTAAAAATAAAACAACCTTTTGCTGATGAAGCTAATAGAAAAGACTGACAGAGAAAGCTGTAAAGGTTAAATTGAATTTGATTGGTATCTTTTTGCTTTTTTCTTAATGCAATTATAAGCAGTTTTGTGTACAGATCCATTTAAATTCATGGTCAACTTAATAAAATTTGGAATTTATAACAGATGTTATATTTGTTTTAGTAATATTACAGTAATATTATAATAATATTAGTGGTAGCTGTTGTGTATATAAAGGTAGGATTATTCAGCCAAACTTAGTAAACATAAAAAAGATGAGAATCCAACATCTAGATTTATAGTAACAAGTATCTTGCCAATTTTATTAAGTATTAATGTTAAAAATCCTTTTTTAGTATATTTTGAGAAGAGGGTAGTGCTATAAAGAAATATTATATTGGTATTTTAAGGGATATGCTTAATATCCTACAGGCAGCAGATAATCTTCTTAACATTTTTTTCTTTAGATACATATAAAAGAATAAACGTAACATTATAGGAGTTTTGATGCACATAATATAATGCCTGTCTCTGAACCGACCATCTAACTTAAGGAATAGGAACATTATGAATTTTGTGGCATAGCCCTGGCCAGTCATTTTTTTTATCCCCTTCTCCTTATTGTCCGTCATTTCCTTATTGAAAAATACTTCTTATCCCTTAGTACTATAATCTCTAAATAATGTATAATAGGAGATAACAAGTAGAGCATAGGGGATATAATACTCTAACAGCACTGTGTGGTGACAGAGGGTAACTATGCCTATCACGGTGAGCACTGAGTAACGTACAGAACTGTCCAATCACTATGTTGTGCACCTGAAACTAGCATAACGTTCTATGCTCGTTATACTTCAGTGAAAACAAATAAAAATGCCGGTGCCAAATGCTGAAGATGAGCTTGTAATCTGATACCTTATTTCTGGAAAGCTAATTTGCAACAGGTATCCAAAGCCTTCAAATACTAAAGTCCTTGATATAATAATTCCATTTGTCGAAATGTAACTCAAGAAGATAATCAGACATTGAAGCAAAGATTTGTTCACAGAGAACAAATTACCACATTTATAAAAGAAAAATATTAGAAACTACCAAAATGCCCGACCGGTTCATATGATGAAATATTATATAGCCATTAAACCTGGTGGCTAAAGAATTTTTAATGCCACAGGAAATGAAAATACACATACGTTATTTGGTGTGGCTTGTTTCTGAGCTGTGTAAAGTGGTACATGCAGTTTTGCACAGTTTGTTGTTTCACTCGTTGTATTTCTAAGATGCATCCATGGGACTGTAGAGCACTCATTTATCTGCTGTATGGTACACCATTATGTGAACGCTCCAGAATCTGTCTATTCAGTTGTTTGTCTACAGACATTAAAGTTGCTTACACTTGATAGCCACTATAAATGAACGTTCTTGAATATGTATGCTGATATGCACACACTTGTACACAGAATCACGAGTAGAATAATTGGGTCATAAGTAATGCAAATATTCTGTTTTTTATGGTAATGCCAAATCGTTTTCCACGGATTGTACCAATTTACACTCCCACTCCCACCACCCGGTCTGTATTCAACAATACTTCATGTTACTAGATAGATTATTTTGGCCAACCCCATTGAAGTTCGTATTTTAGGTCTAGAACCATGTTTTATTTATGGTCTTAATTTCTCCAATTACTAATGAGGTTGAGTATCTCACGTATGCCCACTTATCAGTTCTGTTTCTTCTGTGAAATGCCTCTCAGTATCTTTTGTACATTTTCCTGTTGGGTTTTTTTTGTCTTTTTCTTACCGATTTGTTAAGAATTCTTGAAAATTTCTATATTGATCTTTTGTCAGTTGTGTATATTAAGATGCCTCCCAGTTAGAGGCTTGACTTTTCATTTTCTTTATGGGAGCTTTTGAGTAACAGAAGTTCTGAGTTTTAATGTAGTCAACTATATTGATCTTTCTTTTTAGAGATTTGCTGGCTCATGTAAGAAACCTAAGGCTAAAATTCTCAGTTGTTTGTTTTTTTTTTTTAAGTTCTCGGTTTTTATTTTGACGTTTTAAAGTTTGGCCTTTGGTATTTAAATTTTAACATACCAGATTTATTTTTTCATATCATGTGAGATATAGGGATCCAATTTCAGATTTTCCTCTGTAGCTAATAGTTGTTCATTTACTAAATAGGCCCTCTTTTCCACAGTGACGTGCAGCGTCACCTGTCACATTTTCATTTATGCATGACTCTGTTATCTCACCTCTCCATTCCTTAAAAACTGTGATAAGATCTTGATTAAAATTGTGTTAAATCTGTAGAGTCATTTCAGGAGAATTGACATCATTACAACATTGAATCTTTAGGTTCTTACTATCCACATTTATTAATATTATTCCAAACGCACACACAGATTTCAAGACCAGAGCATAGTATTGTGATGTACATACAGCAGAAATACGCACACTGCTCCCCTGGGTGCTGTCTTACCTCTGGGGCAGTGCAATGAGCTGGATAGATAAAGCCCTATGCACACATGCACGCGCGCACACACGCACACACACACACACACACACACACATATATTTAGATGTATGTATATACATCTGTATATGTATGGAGTCTGTGTTGTGTATGAGGAATCCTAAAAACGTGAGGGTGTTTTATATAAAGGAGGAGAAGCAGATGCTTCCTACTCCCTGCCCCCATCATCTCTACCCATCCTTCTGAGAGTCTCCTTGGAAATGTAAAGAGAAGAGTCTAGGACCCTTTGGAATATAAATAAATCACTCCAGTGGGAAAGATAAGCCCAGAGCCTACAGCTCTATAAAGAGGGTTGGCTCCCTGATCCAGGTTCCTCTCTCCCACCTCTGTTGAAATATAAGCACATACATCCAGGAGTTAAATCTCTTCGAGTTTCTCATTCTAAATTAGTCATAAATTTATAAGGCTTGCTTTTAGCCCAGGTCCCAACTTTCAGTACAAAGTTTTAGGAAGGTCTGTCTGTACAAAACCATAAAAATCTTTCCTCTGGAGCCCCACGGTCTTTCCATCCACAAACTTGGTAGATTTCACCATATCTTTAACATCTTAAATGTTTTAACATAAAATTTTAATGCAGGTCTCATTTGCCTTTCTTTAAATTTACTGTTCTATTTTTTTCATATTTTAAATGGTATCTTTATAGTTTCTTACTGATTTTGCTTCGGCAACATTGCTAAATTCTTATTAATTGTACTAATATATTTGAGATTCTTAGGGTTTTCTGCAAATAATGACGGTTTTGTTTCTTCTTTTAATTTTTATGACTTTTCTTTCTTTCCTTGTCTCACTGTATTAGCTAGGACCCACAGTACAGTGTTGAATAGAACTGGTGATAGCAGGCTTTCCTGTCTTAGTCCTGGTTTCAAAGAAAATGCCTTTACTGTTTCACCACTAATAATGTTTTCTGTAAGTTTTTGGTAAACACTTCTTATCAGGTTAAGAAAGTTCTCTTCTATTCCTATTTTGCTAATCATTTTTATAATGGGTATCGGACTTATTAAATACGCTCTTCGGTACGCTATTACAACAGATTTCTAGGAATTTGTTAATATTTATTGATGTGATTATATGATTGTTCTTTAATGACTTGGTTTGGTAAGTTATATTTATAGACTTTTTCTAATGTTAAACCATTTTTGCATTTCTGGGTTAAACCACAATTGTGCATATATTACCTCCTAAATAACAATATGCCAGTGCATGTAACGCTTATGTAATGGCACTGCTATTGGAGTGTTTTACGTATATTAGATCATTTAATCTTTATAAGAGCCTTGTGATTTAGGTATTATTATTGTTGTTGTTGCTGCTGTTGTTATTAGTATTTTATAAATGATGAGACCACGCACAGAGAGGTCAAGTACACTTGCTTAAGTGTACGCTTGAGCTCACTTGCTCAAGATCATAGAGCTAGAAGGTGATGGAGCTAGAATTCCAACACAAGAAGTTTAGGTCCAGAGTTCATGCTTATCTACTTTATATATCACTGAAGCTGATTTGCTGATGCCGTTTTTTTTTTTTTTTTTTTTTTTTTTTTAATATCTGATTTGTTTTTATCAGTAAAATTGGCTTGTAATTTTTTTCTTTTATTTTTCTGGTGTTTTTTATGGTATCAAGATTATATTGGTCTCCTAGAATGAGTTGTGTAGCATTGCCTCTTTTTCTCTTCTCTAGAAAAGTTTGTATAAGAATGTTTGTTCCTTGAAACACTGGAGGAATCACTTGTAAAACCATCTGAGTTTGGAAATTCTCTCCCTCTGAGGGGATGGGGAGAGTTTGTTAACTATTATTTAGGTACTTTAATCATTACAGGACTATTGAGGGATTCTGTTTCTTCTTGAAGCAGTTTTGATGAATTGTATTTTTGTAGGAATTCATTCATTTCAAAAGTTAACAAATTTATTGGCATAAAGTTTTCACTGTATCCTTTTATTAGCTTTTTTAATCTTTTCCAGGTTTGTAGTCATAATCTTTTTTTCTTTCTTAACATTGTTTCTTTTTGCATTTATTCTTTGTTTGATCTCACCAGGTATTTGCCTATTTTATTATTTTTCTCAACTTTTGGCTTTGTTGATGTTCATTATAACATTTCTTTTTCATTAGTTTATATTCTTATTTTTATTATCATCTTATGTTGGTGGAAGCATTAGTGTGTTCTGTCTCTTTCTATGTGGAATTTCACTAAATTTAAACTTTTGTTTTAGTTTCAATACACGTGTTTCAAGCTATAAATCTCCCCCTAAGTAAACCTTTTACTGCATTCTCATTATATGTGCTGAACATTTTTATTGTTTATATTTTCAACTTTTTTTTTTTAGTTCTAAATATTTTAACATGCTTTATGACTTTTCTCCTTGACCAATGAGGTATTATGGAACTTAGCCTTTTTAGAAATTTCTATTGTAATGGTGATATTATCAAAGAACTTGAACTGTTGATATCTGTTCTTTGAAATCTGCTGAGACTTGTTTCATGGCCTAAACAGACTGTTCCATTTTCAGATGTTCACTATATGCCTGAAAAGAATGTATGTTCCCAATATTGGGTGCAAGCATCTATATATGAAGTTTGATAATCTCTATATTCAGTATTTTTTAACTGCTTGGTTTATCTATTAATGATTGTCAAGTCAAAATTTCTCATTATCATGATGTGTTCACCAATTTTTCTATGATGATTTTGCAATTTCTTTGTAATCTGTTTTAAGTCTGTCCTATGGAATGCTATCCTAACCATTTTTAAAATGTACAGTTCAGCAGTGTAAAATATATTCATGTTGTTGTGCAACTAATCTCCAGAATTTTTCCATTTTGCATAATTTTTTTCTTGAAATTTAATTGAGTTTTTGTTTGTTTTTGTTCCCACATTTCTCACTACTTGTTTTAACAGTTTTTAATGGTTGCTCTTGAATATTATCATGCATATTTAACAAAGTCTCAATTATTATCTCCCCCAAAATTTAAGGACCTCTAATTCTGTTACTTCTTTCCAACTGTTGTGTTATTTTTGACAGTATTTTACTTATATCCTTTCTGTTTACTCTACAAATGAGACATGTTTATAATACAGTCTTCTCTGCATATTTACGTTCATATTTATCTTCACAAGTGTCTTGGCCCTCCCATTTCTCTGTCATTAGACTTTGCTTTTTTTTTTTTTAATTTTATTTTTTATTTTTTAAAATTTACATCCAAATTAGTTAACATATAGTGCAGTAATGATTTCAGGGGTAGATTCCTTAATGCCCCTTACCCATTTAGCCCATCTCGTAACCCTCAGTTTGTTCTCCATATTTATGAGTCTCTTCTGTTTTGTCCCCCTCCCTGTTTTTATATTATTTTTGTTTCCCTTCCCTTATGTTCATCTGTTTTGTCTCTTAGAGTCCTCATATGAGTGAAGTCGTAGGATTTTTGTCTTTCTGACTGACTAATTTCACTTAGCATAATACCCTCCAGTTCCATCCACGTAGTTGCAAATGGCAAGATTTCATTCTTTTTGATTGCCGAGGAATACTCCATTGTATATATATACCACATCTTCTTTATCCATTCATCCATTGATGGACATTTGGGCTCTTTCCATACTTTGGCTATTGTTGATAGTGCTGTTATAAACATAAGGGTGCATGTGTCCCTTCGAAACAGCACACCTGTATCCCGTGGAGAAAT